>NC_133929.1:19002331-19302331 GCF_964199755.1 Larus michahellis | reverse complement strand
ATTTGTGAGAGTAATACTCTCAAGGCACAAGACATTTGTCTTGACACCAACCAGAATGTTTGTCATTTTGAGATACAACCTGATGAAACCCCAGAAACTGTGCTTGTATATATTGGGAAAGGGTGTGTTTGCATGAGGTCTCCCTGTAGTCTTGTATTCATAGATGACATAGTAGTTGATATAAGTAATAACTCAAATCTTTGTGTTTGCAACTTTACTAACATCATTGGATGTGACTTCAATTATTCAGCTCCTGTTACGTCTTTTCAATTGCTACAATCTAATTACACATTGATTCGAGATTTGTTGCCTACCCCTATCGGAATGAATCTCTCA
Source organism: Larus michahellis (assembly GCF_964199755.1). NCBI lineage: Eukaryota > Metazoa > Chordata > Aves > Charadriiformes > Laridae > Larus > Larus michahellis. The sequence continues at coordinate 19,301,995 of NC_133929.1, read as the reverse complement.
CTGGTGAAGAAGTTGCTACAACACGATGAATTGAAGCGATTGTTGAAAGAGGCCCAAGAAAATGGACAAAGAACTCTGATTACTGTCCATCATGATATGCACTATCTGGCTGAACGAGCGGTTTGCAAGATGCATGAAATTCTTATCTGTTGATGATGCTTATCCTCAGTTGCAAGCGGTTGGTATGACAGATTTTTTTAATCTCTTGAATTTTTAAAATCAAGATGCTTTTCTTGAACTAAGTCTATAAATATTGCTTTTGAAATTTTCCCCAGAGTGATTATTTGTTAGATACCTGCTTTGCAGCAATGGGGAGAAGCTCTATGAACTCACCCCATCCAATATCTTCAAGGGCAGATTAAGGAAATGTTTGATACTGTTTCTTATGACAATGTGAGTTTGTTTCATATATAAAGATTTAATTTTTCAGTTATTGGTCATTTGTTTGACTATGAGAAATGACAATGACGCTGGCTTAGATAGAGACAATGCGAAAAGGAAATTTGTTGTGGAAATAGTGTTTAAAAGTTAGGAATAAAATAAATCAAATCAAGGTGTTTTTTTTTCCCACTGGAGATGTTAAACATTCACAACTTACACTATCCCACTGTCAGCCAGGACCATTCAGGATCACTGAAGGAAAAATAAGAAGCTGGCGGGTATGGATTTTCCACCCCAAGATTCCTACTTATGCTAAAATATCATAGTTAAATCCTCTCATACAATGGCCTAAATAACTAAAATTCATTAATTGCTTAATCTTTTTTATGTGTAATAGAAATAGAAAAAAAACTCCCGTGAAGAGGAAGGGACTTCAGGTTTTGATTTCAGATATTCTAGAATATAATTTTCTTGTTTCAGACTCCTACATGTGTTCATTTATCTTGTTACCCATAATGCTATGATATGCACCACCAAATTATTCTTAATTGTTTTAATCTTTATGTTAAAGGAACTAAAAAAATAGCCAGTTGTAAAATAGGTGCTATACCTTATTGAGCTTACATAGCTATATAGCTAAAGTCTTTTCACGGTACCTTAATGAAGAACCTTATTTTTTACTAGTCTGATGCCATGTGTCTGTAAATATGAAGAAAATAGTTACCATAAAAATTCTTTTGGATTTTGATCTGTTGCTGCAGATAGAATAATGGCCATGCTTTCTTAAATTCAGTAAAGTTGGTTTACAGTCACATTTCCATGTTGCCTGATCAATGCTATACTACTCTCTTAGCCCGCTTCCATCCTCCCCTAGTCCTTAGATTAAGGAAAGCAAATTGTTCATCCATGCATGAGTCAGTTTGCTCTTATGAGAGATTTGCTGTTATGCGTTTCTCGATGTCTCGAAGACATTAAAAGATAAAAAAAATTGAGAGACGGGTTGGCTCAGACATCTGACAGGAGAGCGTTCCAGAATGGAAAGTCATATTAGCTGCAACTACTTCCTACTGAAATCGGCACCTTGGAGGGTTAGGCTATAAGCCACAGAGTTGAGACAATTAATAGATCCACTTTGCTGTGTATCTGATAGTATGAACTGAAATATTAAGAGCGAAAATCTTCATTAAATAGATACAGCAGAGCTGCCGTGAATATCCTATAGACTAGTAGAGTAGTAATAATCTCAACAGAAGTTTTAATCGAGTGGGAACCACTGTGGTACACCAGGCAGTGGATGATTCCCATTTTGGAGAAAATATCGGTTGATGCAAGTAGTTGCTGTAATGTAACTGTAACTGTTATCCTTTGGATAACATCCACAGGATGTAACTCTTCATCCTTTGAATTTATTATATCATTCTGCTAGAAAAAATATCAAAGCATGGAGTGGAAACGAGGAAACTGACATAGTCTAGGTCTTAGGTCAAAACCTACAAATAACATCTCTCGGATAATAATTTAGTTTAATAGAATGAAGCTCATATAAGACCTTCATGGATAACAGAAAGACACTGGGCCATAATGGGTTAATCAAAACTAATATAATTGCAACCATTTTAACTCATCTGACATGCCTGAGACATCTTGAGTATATCTCCACTGGCTTAATTGAAGTTTCCATAGTGGGCGCCCAAATTTGCTGGATTGCACATATAATAATGTGGACTTATTTATTTTCACAAAAATGTAGGCAATTTCACAGTGAAAACTCTTTTTTTTTTTTTTTTTTAATAGCCTAATCAGTAAGAGGAAATCTATCAATATATTACAACATTTGTGGATGAAGTATCCTAATAATAATGTGTAACTAAAGTAACCTAATAATAATAACATCTCCTTTCGGGTAACTTCTTTCTTTTGTGGTTTATCCGCAAAGGGTAATCTCCTCTCTTCCATTTCGGCTTGCTATTCTCTTAACTGCCCCAGTGCTAGAATTGCATCACCAACTGCTGTCCCCTGGGCACCTCCTAGGACCGATATGATGTTCCCTTTAAGACAAAAAGGTGCCCTGACTAACAGTCTGGATTGCGTTCCTGAGGTAAATAACCTTTGAGTCAGGGCTTGTGAAGGCAGGGTTGCAAGTACCTTGTTGAATAGCCAATTCTCTAAAATATTGCCCCCCTGCCCCCACATCTATGAGCTTCCATGTCACCATTCTGTCTTTCCAATCAAATAGGGAGGGCTGTTGTGGTTTTGTGGCGGTGTGCTCACACATCCTCACACCACCCCCCTGGCTCCTACTCAAGCCATAACTGTCAGTGGGGATTGTGATGGGTTGCACCTGGATTGCTAAGATTGGCTTACAAAAGCCATATGTGTGGGTTTTTTAGACATACCACAGCAGCTCTATCAAGCGACATGTGCATCTGTGTAAGTTGCAGAAGTATTTGAGCAGGTTATTATTCATGTACTTCTTAAATTCAGTGTGTTCTGGGTTCAAAAGAATATTAGAAGCTTTTTTAAATTAAAAAAAAAAAGTTTTAAATGTATCAATTGTACATGCAACAATTGTTGGCTATGGAAAACCATACCCAACATGACTCCTGTAGACTTTAGTGGGAGCTGGAACTGCTCTTGGAGGGCTGCTTCATCATTTTTAATTGTACTTGGGTGTAGGACTGTAGTGTTCTTGGGTGTATTGCATGGGCTCCATTATCTACAGCTTTGTATAATAACTAGAAAGGGCAGGATAGTTCATTGATGCTTGTCTGGTAATATCACTTCTGTGTTATAATGGAAGGGGTTTCTGTGATGGATGAAACGTGGATTTTTTATATAATCAAGTATAGTGTAGACTAGTATTGTAGTAATGCCTCTTCTCATCTGTAAATAGTTGTGTATGTACACAAGATACTACTTCTGATTTTTATTGCAGTGTTCAGTCAGTTTTTTAGTTCACTATTAAAAGCATCAGGCTTTTGCTTTAACTTTCTGTTCTTTCAGTTTAGTTATCAGATGTGCAAACGTGTACAGATAGTTCAATACTTAGGTATTGCACATAATCACACTATCCAGGATCTATGCTCTGTTGTATTATGTAAGTAATAAAAATCATGTACAGAAGGGAATACTTTTTGTAATAGTTCATTGGTTTTAATTATTGCTGTAACTTGAAAGTGGCCCTGTGGAGGTTGGGATACAAAGCTAGTACTAGATTTGTATAGGGTTTTTTTTGTTTGTTTGGTTGGTTGGTTTTTTTTGCTTAAACCTGTCTGTCTAACCTCCTTATTTCTTACTTTGACATACTGACTTGTTTAAGATAGCTTGTTGAGGTCTGAGAAGCATGAACAGCTGGAATACGGGTAACTCCTTGATGACCAGACAAAGATGTCCGCAAACAACAATGACCTTAAGGGGAATGAAGGAAATATTAGCAGTGAACTTTAAATGCTTGTCATTTGTTGTGGGTTTTTTATTTGGTGTGTGTGTGTGTTGGTTGTTTTTTTCTTCCTTTTGGCTACAAAAGTTATTTCCAGTGGATCTGTTTTAATACAGCTGGTATACTGACTACATTGTTTTGTTCAAATCTTCGCCAGCAGGCCTGGGCAGAGTTGTCAGGATGTGTATCCGAATATGGATGTCACATATGCCAGACTTACCCTTCCCAAGGAGAAACAAAAATACAGAGCACACAGCACATGACTTGGAAGAAGCTATCTTCAGTGCTGAGTAATACATAAAAATTGTTTATATCAGAACTGTGGAGAGAGAGAGAGGTGGGGGAGAGCATCTGTCATTCGTCTCAGTGGCCAATCCGGCCCAAATCACGACAGCATCCCATCTAGTAGTACTAACAGTCAAGGGATATGTTATTACTGCTGCCACTATGTCTACTTCTGATAAGGGAACAAGAGCATGTTCTGGGCCTTCATGTGCCAGGATGAATTTTATTTTTTTAATTGTGGAACTGTTTTAAAGCATCAAAATTATCATTTGTCCACCTTTTTGTATTAAAGTAAAATCAACTCAACTGCACCATAAAAAAGCTTGTTCAGTTTGGGGTTTTTTGGTTTGGTTTGGGTTTTTTTTTGTTTTGTGAATGCACCTTGGAACTGGATATTTGAGTTCAGACAGTTATTTTGGGGTGTTTATGTGGTATTGCCCGTACCTTGGGCACCGTCTCTCGGAATTTATTAATAATCACACCCAGTCTATGGTGGGGAACAGGAGAGGTGCCCGAGGACTGGAGGAAGGCTGACATCACTCCAATCTTCAAAAAAGGCAAGAAGGAGGACCCAGGGAACTACAGACCGGTTAGTCTCACCTCTGTCCCTGGGAAGGTAATGGAGCGACTCATTCTGGATGTCGTCTCCAAACACGTAGAGGAACAGGAAGTTATTGGAAGTGGTCAGCATGGATTTACCAAGGGCAAATCATGCCTGACCAATCTGATATCTTTCTATGATGTTATAACGGGTTGGCTGGATGAGGGGAGAGCCGTAGATGTCATCTACCTTGACCTTAGCAAGGCTTTTGACACTGTCTCCCATAACATCCTCATTAGGAAGCTGAGGAAGTATGGGCTAGATGAGGTGACAGTGAGGTGGATCGAGAGCTGGCTGAGTGACAGAACTCAGAGGGTTGTGATCAGTGGCACAGAGTCCAGTTGGAGGCCTGTAACCAGTGGTGTCCCTCAGGGGTCAATACTTGGTCCAATTTTGTTCAATATATTCATTAATGACCTAGATGAGGGGACAGAGTGTGTCCTCAGCAAGTTTGCTGATGATACCAAGCTGGGAGGGGTGGCTGACACTCCAGAGGGCCGTGCTGCCATCCAGCGTGACCTGGACAGGCTGGAGAGCTGGGCAGAGAAGAACCTAATGAGGTTCAACAAAAGCAAGTGTAAGGTCCTGCACCTGGGAAGGAAGAATGCTAAGCACCAGTATAGGTTAGGGGCGGACATGCTGGGAAGCAGCTCTGAGGAGAAGGACCTGGGGGTCCTAGTAGACAGCAAATTATCCATGAGCCAGCAGTGTGCCCTTGTCGCCAAGAAGGCCAATGGCATCCTGGGCTGCATAGGGAAGACTGTGGCCAGTAGGTCAAGGGAGGTCATTCTGCCCCTCTACTCTGCACTGGTGAGGCCACAACTGGAGTATTGTGTCCAGTTTTGGGCTCCCCAGTTCAAGAGGGACAGGGAACTACTGGAGCGAGTCCAGCGTAGGGCAACCAAGATGATTATGGGACTGGAGCATCTCCCTTATGAGGAAAGGCTGAAAGAGCTGGGACTCTTTAGCCTGGAGAAGAGAAGGTTGAGGGGGGACCTGATTAATGTTTACAAGTATCTAAAGGGTGGGTTTAAGGAGGACGGAGCCAGGCTCTTTTCAATGGTTCCCAGTGACAGGACAAGGGGCAATGGGCACAAGCTAGAACATAGGAAGTTCCGTTCAAATACACGGAAAAACTTCTTTACAGTGAGGGTGACAGAGCACTGGAACAGGCTGCCCAGGGAGGTTGTGGAGTCTCTGTCTCTGGAGATTTTCAAGACCCGCCTGGATGCAGCCCTGAGGGATGTGCTTTAGGCAATCCTGCTTTAGCAGGGGAGTTGGACTAGATGATCTCTAGAGGTCCCTTCCAACTCTGAAGATTCCGTGATTCCGTGAAAGGGGGGGGTGGGGGGACGGGGACGACACACACACACTTTTCCCAGCTCTTTTGCCTCCGTTTTCTCCTTCGGGCCAGGTATGACAGCTTTTGAGAATTTTGAATATCCGTGGGATGCTCAAACCGGCCTCGTCCTAGTTTTATGTCTCCTGAATGCATTCCAGGTCTTGTTTAAGGTTAAACAGCTATTTAAGACTACCACCCAGAGATCTGCCCCGAGGCAGACCCAAGCCCTCAGCCTCTGGAGGCGACTCCTGTCAGGCGTGAGGGTGAGGTACCCCTTCAGTGAAGATGTTGTATGTCACCCAAGCAAGTGGACTACCATGGAAAGAGGTATCCAGTACCTGAGAGAATTGGCCGTGCGGGAGATGATTTCTTATGACCTGGACAATGCACAGTTACCCACAGACCCCGATGAGGTCTAATGCACAAGGCCCACATGGCGGAAGTTTGTACGGAGCGCACCATCGTCATATGCCAATTCATTGGCAGTAATGGCACGGAAAGGCGAATAGGGACTAATGGTGGATGAGGTGGCTGGCCGGCTCCTTGGTATAGACTACCTCAGGAGAGGGTATTTTAAGGACCCGAAAGGGTACCGGTGGGCCTTTGGCATAGCTGCCTTGGAGACGGAGGAAGCTAAACAGTTGTCTACCTTGCCTGGTCTCTCGGAGAACCCTTCTGCTGTGGGGTTGTTGAGGGTCGAAGAACAACAGGTGCCGATTGCTACCACAACAGTGCATCGGTGGCAATATCACACTAACCGAGACTCTCTGATTCCCATCCATACAGTTGTCCATGGTGGTCTCCACAGGCTGCAGGGGAATCTCCTCTGACACGTGGAGCACCTGCTCCCCTTCCTTCTTCGCTGACCTTGGTGTCCGCATAGTTGCTTCTTTCAGATTTTTCTCACTCTTCTCCCTCACCGCTGCTGCACCATGTTTTTTACCCTTTCTTAAATATGGTATCACAGAGGTGCTACCACCATTGTTGATTGGCTCAGCTTTGGCCTGTGGTGGGTCCGTTTTGGATCTGGCTGGAACTGACTCTGACATGGGGCAGCTTCTAGCATCTTCTCACAGAAGCCATCCCTGCATACCCCCCCCCCCCCAATCACACACACTACCAGAACCTTGCCATGTAAACTCAATACATCCTACCCTTCACCTATGTGAATCGTATATTTAAGAATTATCATCAAAATATACATTCATCACACAGTCTTCATGGACATCAACAAAACTTGCTGGACGCAGTTTGGAGAAAAGGAGGCTGAGGGGCGACCTCATTACTTTCTACAGCTTCCTGAGGAGGGGAAGTGGAGAGGGAGGTGCTGACCTCTTCTCCCTGGTATCCAGTGACAGGACACGTGGGCATGTTTCAAAGCTGTATCAGGGGAGGTTCAGACTTGACATTAGGAAACATTTCTTTACCGAGACGGTAGTCAAATGCTGGAACAGGCTTCCTAGAGGGAGGTCGATGCCCCTTGCCTGTCAGTGTTTAAGAAGCTTTTGGACAATACCCTTAATAACATGCTTTAAGTTTTGGTCAGCCCTGAAGGGGTCCAGCGATTGGACTGGACGATCGTTGTAGATCCCTTCCAACTGAACTATTCAATTCTGAAAAAAAATCACCACACCAAAATCAAAGTACCATCATTACAACACCGACAGAGATCAACAGTTTACACACACTCCACCCCTTGTCACTTTACAACATTACAGCAACAAAAATTCTCCACAATTCTTCTGCTTTCTGGCAATATCTGGTCCAAGTTTTGCCTGTTACCTCTCCCAGTTACTGTCCTTATCTCAAATTCTTCAAGACCCCAATGTCAGGTGCCAAATTGATAGTCAGGCATTTGTCTTCCAAAGCAACTGCTACGCTTACTGAGGCCCTGCTTCCCAGGAAGTGGCCAGACATTGCCGGCTGATGGGAAGTAGAGAATAAATCCCTTTTTCGCCTTGCTTCCGTGCACAGCCTTTGCTTTTCTCATTAAACTGCCTTTATCTCAACTCACGAGCTTGTCCATTTTATTTTCTCCCCCTGTCATGTTGAGGAGGGAGAGTGAGAGAGGGACTGGGTGGGGGGGGTGTCTGGCAGCTAGCCAAGGTCAACCTACCACAGCCCTTTAAAACCAATTTTTAGTAGTGCTCGTCCGACTGAATTCTATGGTATTTGTGCAGGGGACTGCTGAAATAAGTTTGTTGTCAAAGTAGTTAGGTCTCATTTCAAGTTGACTGCCACGTCAAAACCGAAATGCCCGTTTTTCTTCTCCTCTCCCAGGAAGTAGGATATTTTAATTCCTATGAGAAAACAGAAGCATTTCCAGTGTTTACTGGTGTGATTAGGTCACCAGTGATCCAAATTAATCTCTACAGGAAGATTCCCAAACATACCGATGGGGTTTTACTGAAATGGGCTGTGTAGGTTTGTCTGGTATGAGGCCATATGCCAACCTTTCAGCGCAGTGTCAACATTTTCATCCTTTTAGCTACACATTTTCATTTTTAATGACACATAATGTGGGTAACGCAATGTGTCTTACGTTCGACTGCTCATGCTGGACTTAATGTTTATGACTGTTTACTGGGGCAAGTGATCATATTGTAGAATTTAAAATCCAAGATCAAGGGACACTCATTTCTCTATTTGGAAAGTTGACCCAAAGCAGACCATCCAGACTGAGCACTTCCAAATTCTGAGAATAAGTACCTGTAGCGTGACTTAGCAGCTCGGTACGATGTAATGATCCAAACTTGATCAGGCTTTAACTTTATCTTTGGATCCTGTTCGAGCTGAAATTTGCCCTTTTAAGATACCTTTGTTGTCCCAAAGCGGGGTCGTTTACCCGGTGTGCAGACGCCAATATACACGCAGAGTAGAGGTATTATCTATTTATTTCATTTCTGCAGAGATGGGTGCTAAGGTGGTAATCCACAAAGCTAGCACACCAGCCTAAAAACTCTTAGGAATATTTATACGGTTCAAAACACAGAAATACACGCCCTTGATTATAATTATTGGTTAGTACCTTATCTTAACAATTTCTATTGGTTAGTACAGTCTCTCGCTTTCATTTAAAGTTACAAGGTCCTTTAATTGATGTGCGCGTGCTCCAGCACTGGGGGGGGGGGGGTAGTCCAATTCAGTCTCCAATTGAGTTGGTGGTCGTGATCTCCTGCTGCCACCTTTACCTTTCCCCCAGTTACTGCAAATTTTTGTTGACTTTATGCCTTATCCAGCAGCTGTCTGGTTTTCAGCCGGTTTCGGCGCCTCCTGTGGTGGGATGTTCCTTATTATCAGCCTTCTGTTCTTCTTCAAGGGTATGTTCATTAGCAAGGCATTTATTGTTTATACCAAGTGTCTGATTTCACAGGGCCTTGTGACCTTTTTACAGCTCTTTATTCTTAGTGAGAGATTCTACCTTCTAAAATACATTTCACCTTTTTAAAAGTACATTCTACCTTCTTAAAGTACATCGCCTTTATTAATACTATAGGATCCTTGCTTCAAAGTCTACATTCTTGTTGCTTGATGGTACAAAGTACTACAAATGGACTAAGTTTTTGATGTGTAATTATGTGTTGTGTGCTGATATGATATGCCATAAATTTGGGAAAGTCATTACTGGTAGCTAAAGAAGAAACAGGTTTTATGTTTATTTCCTATGTCTGATTGAAGAAAATACTGAGACCATTTCTGCTTTATGTTGAGAGCAAATGTATCAAAGGGGCACATCAGCACGAGGAAACAAAACTGAGGACCAGATTTCTCACTCTCATAAAGAATTTAATGCAGGGGAAGAAGCAAGTGTTGGCATGTGGGATGTAAAAGAGCAGAACATCAGCAGCCTGTAATTTAAATGAAATGAAAATAGAGGTGTAAAACTGATAAGATGGCACTATTGAAATAAAAGCAAGATAAATAAAAGTGATAAAAGCCTACAGAGGGCGGAAGCAAGGACAGGTAGACTGGGAGGAATACAGAGAAACTGTCCGAGTGGCCAGGAACCAGATTAGGCAAGCTAAAGCCCAGATAGAATTAAATCTGTCCAGGGACAACAAGGACAAGAAGAAAACCTTCTATAAGTATGTCAGAGATAAAGGGAAGACTAGGGAAGATGTGGGCCCTCTCCGGAAGGAAACAGGAGACCTGGTCACCCAGAATATGGAGAAGGCTGAGGTACTCAAGGACTTTTTCGCCTCGGTCTTCACCGGCAAGGGCTCTAGCCATACCGCCCAAGTTCCAGAAGGCAAAAACAGGGGCTGTGAGAATGAAGAACCGCCCACTATCTATAGGAGAAGATCAGGTTCGAGAACATCTAAGGAACGTGAAGGTACACAAGTCCATGGGACCTTATGAAATCCATCCACGGGTCCTGAGGGAGCTGGCGGATGAAGTTGCTAAGCCGCTTTCCATTATATTTGAGAAGTCATGGCAGTCTGGTGAAGTTCCCGCTGACTGGAAGAAGGGGAAACATAACCCCCATTTTCAAAAAGGGGGAAAAAGGAAGACCCGGGGAACTACAGGCCGGTCAGTCTCACCTCTGTGCCCGGCAAGATCATGGAGCAGATCCTCCTGGAATCTCTGCTAAGGCACATGGAAAATAAGGAGGTGATTGGTGACAGCCAACATGGCTTCACCAAGGGCAAGTCGTGCCTGACAAATTTGGTGGCCTTCTATGACGGGGTTACAGCATTGGTGGATAAGGGGAGAGCAACCGACGTCATCTACCTGGACTTGTGCAAAGCGTTTGACACTGTCCCGCATGACATCCTGGTATCTAAATTGGAGAGTCATGGATTAGACCACTCGGTGGATAAGGAACTGGCTGGATGGCCGCACTCAAAGGGTTGTTGTCAACAGCTCGATGTCCAAGTGGCAACCAGTGACGAGTGGCGTTCCTCAGGGGTCGGTACTGGGACTGGTGCTGTTTAACATCTTTGTCGGCGACATGGACAGCGGGACTGACTGCACCCTCAGCAAGTTTGCCGATGACACCAAGCTGTGTGGCGCGGTCGACTCACCGGAGGGAAGGGATGCCGTCCAGAGGGACCTGGACAGGCTTGAGAGGAGGGCCTGTGCGAACCTCATGAAGTTCAACCAGGCCAAGTGCAAGGTCCTGCACCTGGGTCATGGCAAACCTAAGCACAAATACAGACTGGGCGGAGAATGGCTTGAGAGCAGCCCTGAGAAGAAGGACTTGGGTGTTGGTGTGTTGGGGTGTTGGTGGTCGAGAAGCTCAAGTTGTTTACCTTGCCAGGTCTCTCGGAGAACCCTTCTGTTGTGGGGTTGTTGAGGGTCAAAGAACAACAGGTGCCGATCGCTACCACAACGGTGCATCGGCGGCAATATCACACTAACCGAGACTCTCTGATTCCCATCCATAAGCTGATTCGTCAACTAGAGGTTCAAGGAGTGATCAGCAAGACTCGCTCACCCTTTAACAGTCCCATATGGCCGGTGCGAAAGTCTAATGGAGAGTGGAGGCTAACTGTAGACTATCGTGGCCTGAACGAAGTCACGCCACCGCTGAGCGCTGCCGTGCCGGACATGCTAGAACTCCAGTACGAACTGGAGTCCAAGGCAGCCAAGTGGTATGCCACAACTGATATAGCGAATGCTTTCTTCTCAATCCCTTTGGCAGCAGAGTGCAGGCCGCAGTTTGCTTTCGCTTGGAGGGGCGTCCAGTACACCTGGAATCGACTGCCCCAGGGGTGGAAACACAGCCCCACCATTTGCCATGGACTGATCCAGACTGCACTGGAACAGGGTGAAGCTCCAGAACACCTGCAATACATTGATGACATCATCGTATGGGACAACACAGCAGAAGAAGCTTTTGAGAAAGGGAGTAAAATAGTCTGAATCCTTCTGAAAGCTGGTTTTGCCATAATACGAAGCAAGGTCAAGGGACCTGCGCAGGAGATCCAGGTTTTAGGAATAAAATGGCAAGATGGACGCCGTCAGATCCCAATGGATGCGATCAACAAAACAGCAGCTATGTCTCCACCAACCAGTAAAAAGGAAACACAAGCTTTCTTAGGCATTGTGGGGTTTTGGAGGATGCATATCCCAGATTACAGTCTCATTGTAAGCCCTCTGCATCAAGTAACCCGGAAGAAGGACGATTTTAAACGGGGTCCTGAGCAATGACAAGCTTTCGAACAAATCAAACAGGAAATAGTCCATGCAGTGGCCCTGGGGCCAGTCCGGCCAGGACAAGATGTTAAAAACGTGCTCTACACCACAGCCAGGGAGAACGGCCCTACCTGGAGCCTCTGGCAAGAGAATCGAGGTCGACCCCTAGGGTTTTGGAGTCGGGGATACAGAGGATCCGAAGCCCGCTACACTCCAACAGAGAAAGAGATATTGGCAGCATATGAAGGGGTTCGAGCTGCTTCGGAAGTGGTTGGTACAGAAGCACAGCTCCTCTTAGCACCTCGACTGCCGGTGCTGGGCTGGATGTTCAAAGAAAGGGTCCCCACCGCACATCATGCAACTGATGCTACATGGAGTAAGTGGATTGCACTGATCACACAGCGAACGCGAATGGGAAACCCCAGTCGCCCAGGAATTCTGGAAGTGATCATGGACTGGCCAGAAGGCAAGGATTTTGGAATGTCACCAGAGGAGGAGGTGACGCGTGCGGAAGAGGCCCCACCATATAATGAACTGCCAGAAAATGAGAGGAAATATGCCCTGTTCACTGATGGGTCCTGCCGGATTGTGGGAAAGCATCGAAAGTGGAAGGCTGCTGTGTGGAGTCCTACACGACGGGTTGCAGAAGCCAGTGAGGGACAGGGTGAATCGAGCCAGTTTGCAGAGGTGAAAGCCATTCAGCTGGCTTTGGACATTGCTGAGCGAGAAAAATGGCCAGTGCTTTATCTCTACACTGACTCACGGGTGGTGACCAATGCTCTGTGGGGGTGGTTACAGCAGTGGAAGCAGGGCAACTGGCAGCGCAGAGGCAAACCCATCTGGGCTGCTGAACTATGGCAAGATATTGCTGCCCGGATAGAGAAGCTGGTTGTGAAAGTATGCCACGTAGATGCCCATGTACCGAAGAATCGGGCCACGGAGGAACATCAGAACAACCAGCAGGTGGATCGGGCTGCTAGGATTGAAGTGGGTCAGGTGGATCTGGACTGGCAACATAAGGGTGAACTATTCATAGCTCGGTGGGCCCAGGACACCTCAGGCCATCAAGGAAGAGATGCGACATATAGATGGGCTCGTGACCGAGGGGTGGACTTGACCATGAACACTATTGAACAGGTCATCCATGAATGTGAGACATGCGCTGCAATCAAGCAAGCCAAGCATTTGAAGCCTCTTTGGTATGGAGGGCGATGGCTGAAATATAAATATGGGGAGGCCTGGCAGATTGATTATATCACACTGCCACAAACCCGTCAAGGCAAGCGCCGTGTGCTCACAATGGTGGAAGCAACCACCGGGTGGCTGGAAACATACCCTGTGCCCCATGCCACTGCCCGGAACACTATCCTGGGCCTTGAAAAGCAAGTCCTGTGGCGACATGGCACCCCAGAGAGAATTGAGTCGGACAACGGGACTCATTTCTGAAACAGCCTCATAGACACCTGGGCCAAAGAGCATGGTATCGAGTGGGTATATCACATCCCCTGTCACGCACCGGCCTCTGGGAAGATAGAACGATACAATGGACTGTTAAAAACTACACTGAGAGCAATGGGTGGTGGGACTTTAAAACATTGGGATGCACATTTAGCAAAGGCTACCTGGCTAGTTAACACCAGGGGATCTACCAATCGAGCTGGCCCTGCCCAATCAAAACTTCCACGTACCGTAGAAGGGGATAAAGTCCCCGTAGTGCACATGAAGAATATGTTAGGGAAGACAGTCTGGGTTAGTCCTGCCTCAGGCAAAGGCAAACCCACCCGTGGGATTGCTTTTGCCCAAGGACCTGGGTGCACTTGGTGGGTGATGCAGAAGGATGGGGAGGTCCAATGTGTACCTCATGGGGATCTGATTTTGGGCGAGAATAGCCAATGAATCAAATTGTATGATGTCAATTGCTAAGTAACCCTGCCACTGTATGTCCTATTTACTATAACTGCTATCAGTTCTACTACAGTAAGTATCACCCAAATTAAGGACAGATGGACGTTGGTGAAAAACCGAGTAAAGCGCAGCGGTGATGGAATCAGATCTGACCTCAATAGCTGGTGCCCAGCAACTTCCTCAAGATCTACATCTTCAGCCCGTGGACTGTGTGCATGAGCCACACCGGGTGCACCAGTCACAAGCTCCGGAAATACAGCATGCAACAGTCCAGCACCACACAGCATCTCACCTGCCCCGAGAGACTGTTCTAACAGATGGAGCCCAAAGCCATGGATTAAATGAACTCAACGGACATTTTAGAGGGATGGCCCATAGACTAAGGGCATTATATCTGTATGAATATATATGTGTGTGTGTATATATGTGTATATATATATAAAAGACAGGGGAAAGTGGTGGCAGTTAATTGGAACCTGTAAGATCTGGGCATGGCATAGATGGTATGGAATAAGGGGTGGATAATGTCCTGCTTCCGGTGGGGATAGGGTTAGTTCTCCCCAGGGTCCAGCAGGGACACAGGTATTCCATCCCATGTGAGCCATGCCCAGTCTGAATTGTGGGGGGGTGGAGAGGGGGCGGGAAGTCGAGGCTTGGAGCGGGCTGGGGCATCCCAGGTCCAGTCAGCGAGCAGTGGTTCCATAATCGTGTTTGTACATTCCTCTGTCCGTGTTATTGTTGTTGTTTTCTTGTTCCCTTTGCTGTTCTGTTAAACTGCCTTTGTCTCAACCCCCGAGTTTTGCCTTTTTCTTCTGATTCTTCCCTGTATTGGGGAAGCTCAAGAGAGCGGCCACGTAGTTCTTTGTTGCCATCTGAGGCCAAACCACGACACAGTTAAAGCTGATATACCACCCTGTTCAAGTAATAGGTTCCATTCAAACAGTGTTTTTTGAGATAACCCACTTGCACTTCAATGTGTTCACACTTTATCAAGTGTTTTCAGGCACAATCTGTGATTAAGATCAATATTATATTTACTACAATGAGGAAATGAGGCTTCGTACCACCTAGAAACTAATATATCCATCAAACCACCTTTAGGTTAGATGTTTGGTTTAAGATCTCTGGATTTCAGCAGCCTATGTCAAGTCCAAAGCTTAATACCAGGATGATGATGATGATGATTATTATTATTATGTTGCTATTTAGACTGAAACAGCTTTATGCTTAAACAAAAAACACCCCAGGGTAGGTGAATGACAACTGATTTTAACTCATTTTTATACCATTTGTCTCTTCCTAAACTTCCTACACCTCAGTTTATGCTTATATTCAGGAAGTGTGGGATAGCTGCAAGTTTTTCTACACGTCACTCAAATTATGGGAAGAAGTTCTTGTCCACTCATTTGTTAATATATGCGATTATGTCTAATGTTTTCACTTTTTTTGTTGTTTGGTTGTTGATTTGTTTTGGGAAAAGTAGAAGAGAGTTTGCTAGTTGATCACAGAACACGCACAGTACCTAAGCATGAAGAACCTTAACACAAATAGGCTGTTCAGTTTGATTTGTGAAGAAATTTACACTTAAGTATTTAGCATGACTTCTGCTCTATAACCTTTCTATACAAGGACAACTTCTATTTAAGGCCATTTCATGATTATTCTAAGTGATCTGGAAAGAAAGCTGATATGTGTCTAACAGAAAGGATAAGAGTTCATCTGATGCCTTGAGATTCTGTATGCATGTAAACAAACAGACCACCTCTTTAATATCTGTTAAATAGAGTTAAAAGCAAAGATTGCAACAAAGCTCTACTTCTGGATCCAAATTATATCTCTCCATTAAATTCAGGCTTTGTTTCATCAGGCAAGTAAAAGCATTTTATTTTTAAAATTATTTTTCATTGTCAAAAATGTTTTTTCTTGCAATTTTGATGAAGAGTGATCACAGTATGGGTTACCTAACGGAAGTTCACTTGGCTATGCATACAGAAATACTCAAGATAAGATAAGCCACATTTTTTTGACCATCGGGTAAACCCCCCCAATGGGGATGCAGAAGTGACATGAAAAGAGTTTTCAAATAAATAATTTGGTTTTAACTCCCCATTCTCATTTCTGCTTAAAATATGCTTATTTTAATGCATATTTTTAATTTGCTTTTTCTGCTTAAAATATTTTACTCTATAGAAATGTCCTGCGGAAACAGTTAATATTTAGATATTTAATATTTGATATTATTTAATTATAATAAACTGGTTTCATTTCTGTGTATTTTTTAAATACCAGAATGTTACAAACCTATCGGCAGCAGCAATTTGCAAGCTCATAAGAAAACACTAGGAAAGCAAGCTATTAGGTGCCAGCCACATGCCACATAGAGCTGCTAAGTTCAGCTAGGGTTTGTGTCACTTGGTCTCGAGCATTACCAAGGAACAGCATGCAAAGCTCTGCTTCAGGAGAACTGGAATATAAATGATAAATTACATAAGCACTGTGGTTTAACCCCAGATGGCAACTAAGCACCACACAGCCACTCACTCTCCCCTGGTGGGATGGGGGAGAGAATCCGAAGGGTAAAAGTGAGAAAACTCATGGGTTGAGATAAGAACAATTTAATAATTTAAATAATAATAATAATTATCATTATTATTTATTGGAATGAAAAGGAAAATAACAGAGAGAAAGAAATAAACACCAAGAAAGACAAAAGTGATGCAAATGAAAACAATTGCTCACCACCAACTGACTGATGCCTAGCCAGTCCCCAAGCAGCAGCCCCCTCCTGCCAACCTCCCCCCTAGTTTTGCTCCTGAGCATGACGGCATATGGTATAGAATATCGCTTTGGTCAGTTCGGGTCAGCTGTCCTGGCTGTGTCCTCTCCCAACTTCTTGTGCACCCCCAGCCTACTTGCTGGTGGGGTGGTGTGAGAAGCAGAAAAGGCCTTGACTTTTATTGACAGTAAGCACTGCTCAGAAATAACAAAAACATCCCTGTATTATCAACACTATTTTCAGCAGAAATCCAAAACGTAGCCCCATACTAGCTACTATGAAGAAAATTAACTCTATCCCAGCATAAACCAGCACAACTTCTTCTTTAAAGAGAGGTTTAAAAAGATAAAAATGTCATTTAAAAGAGGACTTAATCATGACTGATGGTTATGTTAGCTCAAGTTTATGAGCTTGATTATTTTTATTACAATAATCTAGTTAGGCAATAATCGTAACAGCCAGTTAGTAGTCACAAGAACTAGTGATAGATACTCTAAATCAGAAATTGGATTTTTTTATACCCAGTGCACAGAAGCAAAAGGATATTATTAATAAAGCGATATGAACCGATACATACACTGTCACAATGGTGTTTGTTACCAAATGAGTAGAAAAGAAGATAGGAGGATAAACAAAAAACACCAGATCAAGGCATTTCAATGGAACTTTGTTTTTAAAATAACATCTCAGGATAACACTGCATAACCTTCACTTTTTTCTTTTTTCTTTTATTTTTAAATAAAAAACATGCTTGTACTGGTTCTGGCTGGGATGGAGTTAATTTTCTTCATAGCAGTCTGTATGGTGCTGTGTTTTAGATTTGTGACCAAAACAGTGTTAATAATACACCAATGTTTTAGCTATTGCTGAACAGTGTTTGCCATCAAGGCCTTCTCCATTTCTCACTCTGCCCCACAAGGAGTAGGCTGGGGGTGGGCAAAAGGTTGGGAGGGGATACAGCTGGGACAGCTGACACAAACTGACCAATGTGATATTCCATACCATATGACATCATGCTCAGCAATAAAACTGGGAGGACTTTGCCGGGGGTTGCCATTGCTCGGGGACTGGCTAGGCATCGGTCTTTTGGTGGTGAGTGATTGCTTTTGCATAACTTATTTTTCTTTGTTTTGGTTTGGTTTTAATTTTTTTTTAACTTATTAAACTGTCTTTATCTCAACCCATGAATTTTGTCACTTTTGCCCTTCCAGTTCTCTCCTCCCATCCCAATGGGAGAGGGGAATGAGTGAGCGGCTATATGATGTTTAGCTGCCTACCAGGGTTAATCCACAACAATGCTCAAATCATTTTAGAAAAACCTCAACAATTTTACCGTTACAACTTAAAAATGGATGGATTAAGGCATTTCTTTCAGCATCAGGTCTTAACTCTGGAACTCTCAAACTTGCTGCATAAGGGCATGCTCTGGTAGAATAAGCACATTATCATTTACTTCAAAGATACAAAATCTCCACCTTTTTGAGGCCTCATCATGCCTCACAGAGATTTCTTCCTGGGGACCAAAAATATTAGGTTTCTAGTAAGTTCAAGCATATTTCTACTAAGCAAGGCATATGAGTACGCACTGCAGATTTTTTTCTTCCAAAATCTATAGTTTTTGAGCCCTAAAGAGGTCAAGAGGGATTCACAAGGCCACAGACCTCTCCGCCTTCGTACTAGGTTTTTCCTTTTGCAGTAGAGAGTCTTCAGGAATTCCCAAGCCTCTATGAGTTCATTTTTTTCTAGCTCAGGAAAGCAACAGGAGCAGAAATATCAAATGAACATAGCACTAACTCCCAGAAAAAGGTGGTTCCTATACTTTCTGAGGAGAGGTTTGTTTCTCCTCTACCCATCCCCAGGACTCTGTGAGCCACTATCTTTACCTAGATTTGAAATTGGGAGTGTCCATTTAACATGCAAAGTTACAGAACTATCACTGTGAGAAAAGCTGGCCAAGGGACTCATATGCAAGATAAGTCATTATGAAACTCTAAGATCAGGATTGGAGTTTTCTGTTAGTCCCACGTACCTGGCATATGCAGTGGCTTCCTTAAATTATTTTTTTTAAAGCATTATTTTACACAAGAGGCTGACTGTAACAAATATCTTAGTCTAGAAAAGAAAGTAACTTATGTAGAAGAAATAATTATTCAGTATGTTTTATGTCAATTTTTATTTAAAAAAAATGAGCAAATAGTGAAAAAAGTAGTCGTCAAACAAGATCACAGATCAAGAACCAAAGAGAGGTCTCTGCAATATTCAGGAACCTTTGTGTTATTTGACATAGTTTTCACTTTCTCCAAAGGGGGAAAAGGGATGATACTGATACTGCCACTTCTCACATGGAGCTAGATCTTGTTTACTCAATTTGGTTTTGAACCAAATTGAAAACACTTATGATTATGGATCAGCAGTTTTATTTTACAGTAACTATACTCAAATAATGGCATAACCTAAGCAACACCTACCTATCTAAATTTCTACTACCACAGAAACAATAATAGACAATTTAATGAAAAGTATGATTTTTTGTTCCATGTGATTGTATGCATTTGATATTTTAACATCTTTTAGATATCATATATAATAAACTCTTCTTGTTAATATGGATACTGATATCTAAACGTGCTTCAACCGAGAAGTTGCTCTTACAGATTACCGCACTCTGACTATACAATATCCTGTATGTGCCATAGGCATACTGTTAGGAAAATCTCATTCCCTAACTATTGTACTAAGCTCTGTATTTGTATGTCAAAAAATTATACGGGTTTTTAAGGCAAGGAATGCTTAAGCTGATAGAAAAAAAAAATAATCCACCACACCCCACAAGCAAGCCTAAATGTAAATCTAAATTTAAAAATTATGCTCTTCCTTGTCCCTCTCCCCTTCAAGACTCCTCTTATGTCACATAAACCACTTTTTGTGTAACCTATAAAACATGTGCAGAAATGCATATAGACCAAGCATGATAAATACTTACACAGTTAGTATCCAAAAGACTGTTCCCAACATGTTAAAATAATGTTAAAAGCCATTCATGACACAGTTAGTTTTGGAGTGCTTCAAGCCTCCAGATAAGAGGATCACGTCAGAAGCACTGGAAGTCATCAGCTAGTGTTATTTCATCCCACAGAATTCCCATGAGAGAAAGAAAATGCGAATCAAATGAGAAATTAAATTAGCTTAAAGCAAGTAAGAATAGCTAACTTACTTGGTACACTTGAACTTTCTGTTTCCATCAAGAATGTTATGATAAGGCTATTTTTCTTTTTAGTGTCTGAATAGACTATGGTTTCAGTTTTCACAAAGTGCTGACCAAACCCTTTATTGCCCTTGATGAGACAGCCATACTGAGCAGAGTACTCCCTCCACCCAGGAGGCACAGTTGCTCCAATTCCGTAACAGTCTGCTGGTGTCTGATAAGAGTAAATTGAACTAAAGTACAGGAATGTAGACAGAGGCCAGGGGTACATCCCAGCGATTACTGGGGAAGATTGTGACAGGCTTTGTTGACATATGGGGGAATGGCTCCAGAATTTTAATACTGAATTGGCAGCAAGTGTGTTTGTGGACCAAACCACCTCTGACATCCGCAACTATTTTAAGGTTCGCATGCTGGGATGGCAAGGAGAAAATTTGAAAGATATTATGTTACCTGAAGGTTCTAGACTTGTAAAATATGTAGATGATTTGTTACTTGCCAGTAAGACATATGAAGATTGCTTGAAAGACACTATTTGTCTATGTACTGCTTTAGCAGAAAAAGGTCACTGTGCATCTCTTTCTAAGCTTCAGCTGTGTCAGCAGGAAGTAAAATATGTAGGATTCATATTAAAAGAAGGACAAAGATTAGTAGACAAAGAACAGGTCCAGGCTACTGTAGAAATACCTCAACTGGTAACAAAGAAAACAATTTTTAGGCGCAGTAGGACACTGCAGACCAGAGCTAGGGGAGTGAAGTAAGCCATTGTCAGAAGCTACCAAGGCAGAGGAAGTAGAAATTATATGTTGGGGTCCAGAGAAACAAAAGGCTTTCCAAGCTATAAAAGGAGCTTTAGCTTCTGCTCCGGCATTGGGATTGCCGGATTACTCCAAGCCCTTTGAACTATTTGTGCATGAGAACAAAGGAGTAGCTAGTGGAGTCCTTACTCAAAAGCAAGGTCCATACTGCTACCCTGTGGCTTATTACTCAACTCAACTGGATCCTGTAGTGGCAAGGAAACATTCCTGTGTTAAAGCAATAGCAGCAACAGAGATTATCATAGAAAGAAGCAGACCCAACAACTGTGTATATCCCGCATGAAGCAGAACTGATTCTTAAGCAACATGCTACGCAAGCATTGTCCCCACAAAGAGCGCATCGCTATGAATTATCAATTTTAAATGCAGATAATATTACTTTAAAATGATGCAATGTTTTGAATCCAGCAACTTTGAATCCAGCCTGTTCCCTCCAATGGTGAGCCACATCATGATTGTAGTAGTGTTTCACTCCAGCTGCCCACAGGAAGATCTGCAGGACAGAATCATAGAATCATAGAATGTGTTGGGTTGGAAGGGACCTTTAAAGGTCATCTAGTCCAACCCCCCTGCAGTAAGCAGGGACATCTTCAACTACATCAGGTTGCTCAGAGCCTCATCAAGCCTGGCCTTGAACGTCTCCAGGGATGGGGCCTCCACCACCTCTCTGGGCAACCTGTTCCAGTGCCTCACCACCCTCATTGTAAAGAACTTCTTCCTAATGTCTCATCTAAACCTACCCTGCTCTAGTTTAAAACCATTGCCCCTCATCCTATCGCTACATGCCCTTGCAAACAGCCCCTCCTCAGCTTTCTTGTAGGCCCCCTTCAGGTACTGGAAGGCCGCTATAAGGTCTCCCTGGAGCCTTCTCTTCTCCAGGCTGAACAACTCCAGCTCTCTCAGCCTGTCTTCATAGGAGAGGTGCTCCAGCCCTCTGATCATCTTCGTGGCCCTCCTCTGGACCTGCTCCGAAAGGTCCATGTCCTTCTTGTGCTGAGGGTTCCAGAGCTGGATACAGTACTCCAGGTGGGGTCTCATGAGAGCAGAGTAGAGGGGCAGAATCACCTCCCTTGCCCTGCTGTCCATACATCTTTTGATGCAGCCCAGGATGCGACTGTCCTTCTGGGCTGCAAGCGCACATTGCCGACTTATGTCCAACTTTTCATCCACCAGTACCCCCAAGTCCTTTTCCACAGGGCTGCTCTCTATCACATCATCCCCTAGCCTGTATTAATAATGAGGATTGTGTAACCAGTTCTTTTTAGAGAGATTCCAACATACAAACCAGAGCCCACACAAAGAAAAAAAAGTTAACTGCTTTATTGTGAAGCCTTGCTACAGAGAAAGAAGTTACTCAGCTTTATTGTGAAGCCTTGCTAAGCAGTTCCCAAATGTCCCAAAAGTTACTTCAGAGAGTCTTACCACCCCATAGATCGTAGTAGCACCACCGAGCAGCAGGATAACGAGGAGCCATATCCATACGGCTGAGGGAGGTAGGCACAGCGCCTTCAGGGCGTCCCCTGTATCTTCAAAGTGCACTCATGTCTCTCTCTCTCTCCGCCCCGAGACAGCCTCCTTATATTCTGCACCGGATTGAGCGGAAAAGTACAGGCTAGAGTCGCTGCACGCGTGGCCAGCGCATGCAACGAGCCCCACCAGGCTCATGATCTGGCTTTGCTAACAGCGGCTTTCTGATACGCGACCACATTGTTGCACTCCCTTCTTGTTGTTTTCTTCTTTGAAGGTCAGGTTCTCATGGATACACACATAGTTTTTACAGCAACAGTACTGAGGTCCTTTTTCTCAGCATGTATACTGGGTTTGGTTCAACTAGTAATTTTCCATCGTGTCTCACTCGGACCATCCTCTATTATCCCTTACACAGATTGTCCTGACCCAAGTGTAGGACCTTGCACTTGGCCTTGCTGAACTTCATAAGGTTGGCTTGGGCCCACCTCTCTAGCTCGTCCAGGTCCCTCTGGATGACGTCCAGGTCCCTCTGGATGACATCCCGTCCCTCTGGCCTGTCAACCCCACCACTCAGCTTGGCGTCATCTGCAAACTTGCTGAGGGTGCACTTGATCCCACTGTCTATATCATTGATGAAGATATTGAACAGCACCAGTCCCAGTATGGATCCCTGAGGGACACCACTTGTCACCCCTCTCCATCTGGACATCGAGGCATTGACCACCATCCTCTGGATGCAACCATCCAACCAATTCCTTATCCACCGAACAGCCCACCCATCAAATCCGTATCTCTCCAACTTAGAGAGAAGGATGTTGTGGGGGACTGTGTCAAAGGCCTTGCAGAAGTCCAGGTAGATGATGTACGTAGCTCTTCCCTTGTCCACTGATGCAGTCACTCCATTGTAGAAGGCCACTAGGTTCGTCAGGCAGGACTTGCCCCTGGTGAAGCCATGCTGGCTGTCTCGAATCACCTCCCTGTCCTCCATGTGCCTTAGCATAGCTTCCAGGAGGATCTGTTCCATGATCTTCCCAGGCACGGAGGTGAGGCTGACAGGGCAGTAGTTCCCAGGGGCCTCCTTTCTACCCTTTTTAAAAATGGGTGCGATGTTTCCCTTTTTCCAGTCACCAGGGACTTCACCTGACTGCCATGACTTTTCAAATATCATGGAGAGTGGCTTGGCAACTACATCAGCCAGTTCCCTCAGGGCTCTGGAGTGCATCTCATCAGGTCCCATAGACTTGTATATGTTCAGGTTCCTCAGGTGGTCACGAACCTTGTCTTCACTTACAGTGGGAGGGACTTTGTCCCCCAGGTCCCCATCTTGTGGTCCTTCAACTTGGGAGGCATGAGGAGAGAGGCTGGCAGGGAAGACCGAGGCAAAAAAGTTGTTGAGAACCTCAGCCTCCTCCTCATCTCTTGTTACCAGTTTGCCATTCTTGGTCATCAGGGAGGGTATGCTTTCTTTGACCTTCCTTTTCTGGTTGACATACCTTCTTGTTATTCTTAGCATCCCTTGCCAAGTTCAGCTCCAGCCACGCCTTGACCTTCCTGACCTCATCCCTACATAACCAGGCAGCATCCCTATACTCTTCCCAGGACACCTGATCCTGTTTGAACTGCCTGTGCAGTTCCTTCTTGCCTTTTAGTTTGACCAGCAGGTCCCAGCTCAGCCATGCTGGTCTCCTCCCTTTCTTGCTTGATTTCTTACACCTGGGGATCGAGAGCTCTTGTGCTCTATGGAAAGCATCCTTGAAGATCTGCCAGCTGTGTTCTGCCCCCTTGTCCCTAAGGACTGTTTCCCAGGGGGTCCTATTGACTAACTCCTTGAAGAGGCAGAGGTTTGCTTTCCTAAAATTCAGGGTCCTGACTAGGCTCCTCGTCTGACATGTATCCCTCAGGACTGTGAACTCCACCAGTGCACGATCACTGCAGCCCAGGCTGCCTCCAATCTTGACATCCCCAATGAGCTCATTTGCATTGGTGACTATGAGGTCCAGTATGGCATTCCTTCGGGTAGGGCTGTCTATTTCCCGTCTTAGGAAGTTATCATCGAGGCACTCCAGGAACCTCCTGGATTGTCTACAGCTCGCCATGTTAATTTTCCAGCAGATGTCAGGGTGGTTGAAATCCCCCAGCAGGACGAGAGCCTTCGAGCGCGATGCTGTAGCTGGAGGAAGAAGGCTTCATCAGTAGGCTCCCCTTGATCAGGTGGCCTGTAGTAGACACCAACCACAAGGTTCCCCTTGTTGCCTCAGCCTCTAATTCCTACCCATAAGCTTTCAACTTCCTCTTGGCTATTTAGGGACATCACACTCTATCCCTTGCTTAACATAGAGGGCAACACCTCCGCCCCTCCTTCCTCACCTGTCCCTTCTGAACAGCCTGTAGCCATCGATAGCCACGTTCCAGTCATAGGATTCGTCCCACCAGGTTTCAGTAATGGCCACTATGTCATAGCTTTCCAGCAGCACAGTAGCTTCCAGCTCCTCCTGTTTGTTGCCCATGCTACGTGCATTTGTGTAGAGGCACTTCAGCCGGGCTGTTGGCCGTGACGCCTTCTTAGAGGAGCACCCCTTGGGGTGTTTCACAGGTGTTTCCCTGTTGACTTGGACTACCTCAGGAGCCCCTGGCTCATCTCTGTAAGACTTTGACTGTGATGCAGCATCCCCAGCATGCCTCCAGGCAACAGGTCAAAGGACCTTACTAGCGCCCCGTCCCTCTAACCCTGATGTTTTATCCCACAGCTTGTCACAGACAAGGCTGATATTATTATCCCCCTCCCCCTTCACATCTAGTTTAAAGCCCTGTTGATCAGCCCCGCAATCTCTTGGGCAAAGACCCTCTTCCCCCTTTGAGAAAGGTGTTTCCCATTTGATGCCAATAAGCCTGGTGCCGTGTAGGCCATCCCATTGTCAAAACCCCAAAAATTGTGGCGGTGACACCAGCCACAGAGCCATGTATTAATGGACTGGATTTGTCTGTTCCTTCCAATGCCACTGCCTGCAACTGGAAGGAGTGAGGAAAAAATAACCTGTGCCCCAGAATCCCTCACCAACCTTCCCAAGGTGCTGAAGTCCCCTTTGATTGCCCTTGGTCTACGAGTCGCAGCTTCCTCTCCACCTACATGGAAGATCAATAATGGGTAATAGTCTGAGGACTGTATCAAGCTAGGAAGTTTCCTGGTGATGTCCTTAACCCGGACTCCAGGAAGACAGCAGGCTTCCCTGTGAGGAGGGTCTACCCGACATATTGGGCCCTCTGTTCCCCTCAGGATGGAGTCACCAACAACTATAACCCTTCTTTTCTTCCTTGTGGGTGTGGTGATGATACAGGAGGTATGCCTTTCTGACTGTGGAGATGCCTCTGTTGTAGATTTCCCATCATCCACATCCTCATTCGACTGGCCTTCCTCATCCAGTACCTCATATCTGTTGTTCAGAGGTATTGGGGGGGGGGGGGGGGGGGCGGGGTGGGCAAGGAGAGAGCTCGCCTGCTGCCCCGACCGTGAACTTGCCTCCATTCACTCCCTTCATTTAGGCTTCTGCCTTCTGCCTGACAGCAGCAGGGTACAGGGGCTTCTTGATCCTCATTACTTTCTGCTAGGTGCTCCTGTTTCTGTTTCAAGGAGGGCAGAGCCTGGCTCCACCAGTCTATTTCTTCTTTAGCCTCCCTAATGCTCCTTAACCTTTCAACTTCCTCTCGCAGTTCTGCCACCAGGCTGAGCAGATCGTTCACCTGTTCGCAATGTACACAGCAGTTCTCATAGCTGCCTCCCGTTGCCAGTGAAAGGCTCTGGCACTCCCTGCAGCCTGTGACCTGGATGGCTGCATGTTCCTGTGGGAGCTCTGTCTGGGTTCCCACATCCATTCTGGCTAAGGTTGAGCGCTATCAAACTAGGGAGTTTCCTGGTGATGTCCTTAACCTGGGCTCCAGGAAGACAGCAGGCTTCCCTGTGAGGAGGGTCTACACGGCATATTGGGCCCTCTGTTCCCCTCAGGAGGGAGTCACCAACGACTATAACCTTTCTTTTCTTCCTTGTGGATGTGGTGATGATATGGGCGGTACGCCTTTCTGACTGTGAAGATGCCTCTGGTGTAGATAACCTCTGGGATCAACCTCTAGAGAACTCAGATCTAACCCTTTTCACCAATGGATCTTCATATTATGTGAATGGAAAATGACACACAGGCTATGCAATGGTGAGAAACTTAGAGGTACTTGAAGCAGAACCTCTACAACCCTCAGTGAGTTCCCAAGGGGCTGAATTAACTGCATTAGCAAGAGCAGCCTGGTGGGGACGTAATCAGCGGGTAACTATTTATACTGATTCTAAATATGCTTTTGGAGTGTGTCATGCAATGGGTATGCTGTGGAAAGAATGAGGGTTCCTTACCTCAGCGGGAAAAAGAATTTCTAATGGAACTGAAATCTGAATGCTGTTGGAAGCTATTAAGCTTCTAAGGGAAATTGCTGTAGTACACTGTCCAGCTCATACCAAAGGATACAGCGAAATTGAAAGAAATAATGAAATGGCAGACAAAGCAATTAAAGTTGCTGCCTTTAAAGGGGTAACAGTTTTACACTGAAAGAGGGGAGATTTAGATCAGATATTAGGAAGAAATTCTTTACTGTGAGGGTGGTGAGGCACTGGGACAGGTTGCCCAGGGAAGTTGTGGATGCCCCTTCCCTGGAAGTGTTCAAGGCCAGGCTGGATGAGGCTTTGAGCAACCTGGTCTAGCGGAAGGTGTCCCTGCCCATGGCAGGGGGATCGCAGTCACAGGCCTTGGTTCTCATGGGGACTTCAATCACCCCGATATCTGCTGGGAAGGCTACACAGCCAGGCATGTACAGTCCAGGAGGTTCCTCCAGTGTATTGATGATAACATTTTGACTCAGGTGGTGCAGGAGCCAACAAGGAGAGGAGCACTCCTGGACCTAGTACTGACAAACAAAGAGGGACTGGTGGAGGACATTAAGGTTGGGGGCAGGCTTGGCTGTAGTGATCACGAGAAGATAGAGTTCAGGATCATGGCTAGTATGCACAAAACAACAACAACAAGTAGGATTGCAACCTTGGACGTCAGGAGGGCTAACTTTGACCTCCTCAAGAGACTGCTTGGAGAGATCCCGTGGGCTAGGACTCTGGAAGGTGGGGGGGGTCAAGAGAGCTGGTTGGTATTCAAACACCACTTTCTCCAAGCTCAGGATCGGTGCATCCCTAAGAGCAAGGACACCTGCATGGTTGAGCAGGGAGCTTCTGAAAAAGCTCAAGTGGAAGAAGGAAGTTTGCAGCACATGGAAGAAGGGACTGACCCCTTGGGAGGATTACAAGAATGCCGTCAGAGTATGCAGGGATGAAACGAGGAAAGCCAAGGCCTCCTTGGAATTAAACCTGGCGAGGGATGTCAAGCTCAACAGGAAGGGTTTCTTCAAGTATATCGGAGGCAAAAGGAAAACTAGAGAAAATGTGAGCCCCCTGTAGAATGAGACAGGAGCCATGGTGACAGAGGATGTGGAGAAGGTGGAGTTACTGAATGCCTTCTTTGCTTCAGTCTTTACTGCTCGGCCCAGCCCTCAGGAGTCCCAGACTTTGGAGGTAACAGGGAAAGTCTGGACGAAGGAAGACTTCCCCTTGGTCGAGGAGGATCAAGTGAGAGATCAATTAAGTCAACTGGATATCCACAAGTCCATGGGCCCCGATGGGATGCAACCGAGAGTGCTGAGGGAGCTGGCGGAAGTCATTGCTGGGCCGCTCTCCATCATCTTTGAAAGGTCCTGGAGAACAGGCGAGGTGCCTGAGGACTGGAGGAAAGCCAATGTCACTCCAGTCTTCAAAAAAGGCAAGAAGGAAGAGCCGGGGAACTACAGGCTGGTCAGCCTCACCTCCATCCCTGGAAAGATGATGGAACAGCTCGTTCTGGGCGTCATCTCAAGGCATGTGGAGGAAAAGAAAGCTATCGGAAGTACTCAACACGGATTCACCAAGGGGAAATCGTGTCTGACTAATCTGATAGCCTTCTATGATGGCATGACTGGATGGATAGATGAGGGGAGGGCAGTGGATGTGGTCTACCTTGACTTCAGCAAGGCATTCGACACGGTCTCCCACAGCATCCTCATAGGGAAGCTTAGGAAGAGTGGGATAGATGAATGGACAGTGGGGTGGATAGATAACTGGTTGAAAGACAGAGCTCAGAGGGTCGTGATTAGGGGCACAGAATCTAGTTGGGAGGTCCGTGACAAGTGGCGTTCCCCAGGGGTCAGTACTGGGTCTAGTCCTGTTCAATATATTCATCAATGACCTGGATGAGGGGATAGAGTGCACCCTCAGCAAGTTTGCTGATGACACAAAGCTGGGAGGGGTGGCTGACACACCAGAAGGCTGTGCCGCCATACAGCGAGACCTGGACAGGCTGGAGAGTTGGGCAGAGAGGAACCTCATGAAATTCAACAAGGGCAAGTGTAGGGTGCTGCACCTGGGGAGGAATAACCCCATGCACCAGTACAGGTTGGGGGCTGACCTGCTGGAGAGCAGCTCAGTGGAAAGAGACCTAGGAGTCCTGGCGGAGGGTGCAGCAAAGGGCTACCAAGATGATTAGGGGACTGGAACACCTCTCTTATGAAGAAAGGCTGAGGGACTTGGGTCTCTTCAGTCTGGAAAAAAGACGACTGAGGGGGGACCTTATCAATGCTTATAAATACTTAAAGGGTGGGTGTCAGGAGGATGGGGCCAGGCTCTTTTCAGTGGTGCCCAGTGACGGGACAAGGGGTAACGGGCACAAACTCAAACATAGGAAGTTCCATCTCAACATGAGGAGGAACTTCTTTCCTTTGAGGGTGGCAGAGCACTGGAACAGGCTGCCCAGAGAGGTGGTGGAGTCTCCAACTCTGGAGACATTCAAAACCCGCCTGGACGCGTTCCTGTCCAGCCTGCTCTAGGTGACCCTGCTCTGGCAGGGGGGTAAGACTAGATGATCTCCAGAGGTCCCTTCCAACCCCTATCATTCTGTGATTCTGTGATCTTTAAGGTCCCTTCCAACCCAAACCATCCTATGTTTCTACGATTCTATGATTCTATGAATCAACAGCTACGATGGCAACCCAACTCACTTTGCAGTGAGTGCTTATTTGTGTAGATACAAATCTGTACTAGTTTTAAAAAAGTGTTGATTAGTAAAATTACTAGAGTCAGCTTCTTGAAGAATCTGTCTCACTGTTGCCTTTTGTCCTATGTAATAAGATGTAGATGACAGAATTTTTTTAATGCCAAATACTTTTCAGTGCATATTTCTCTATTCCCTCTGGGTTTGTGGCCAGTATTGTAGTAACTCTTGTAGTTGGGTTTCTCATGGCAATGTTACTTTCTCTCAAGCTCCCTGAGTAGGATATCTTTATCTTTATTAAATCTCCTTGTATCTAAGATCAGAGTGCAGCATTTATTCCCAAATAGCAGTAAGCTTGGTTATCAAAAACTGAGGTTTAATTAGTACACAGAGAAAATAAAAACTAAGTAGTACAATTATATCTGTCTTCTGAGTACAACCATGCAGGATAGAATAAATTGTGTAATTAGTCCTTACCCAAGGCAGGTCTTGTATTTGCTGACCTTATAGGCACCTGAAAGAGTTCTATAGAGTCAAGTACCTCCCTCTCTGCAGGCTTTCACTGTGAGGCTGCCCACAACCTGTGCCAAAAAAAAGCACTTTCATAGCCTCTCTCTTTAGTACAAGTCCTGCAGAATTCCTGGATTCCAATCCGGATGATTCTAATGCTAAATGACTAGCATTTCAGTGTGATGCTATTTTTAATCCATACATAGGTGACAGTATTTCTCAATTACATTACCCTGAAGCAAGTTCTTATTTTGTTTGTTTTCTGTTTGCTTTTGTAACTGGTATGCATGTATTTTTAAAAATATACATATATGTGTGTTTGTATGTCAAGGAATTTTATATATTTCATCTCTAAAATATGGAGTTCCTTGATCTTTTTTCATTTTTCTTCCAGCTAATATGCTGTATCTCAGAGGATTCAACTGAACATAAGCCTGATGCTTACAATGTCATATACTGTAGTTAGAAAGTGGCCATCTTTGTATAAGACCAACCCAAACATCAGTGTAAGGTTACCTTCCCTTGTGATAAACCAGGACCATGTTTGCTAAATGAACCACCAAAGCTGGGTTGCTCATGAAAAATGTTTAAATCCAAGGAAAGAGTTAGTCATTGACTGTGTAATAGCCAAATATATTTACCTAATTAGACTCAAGGCACCTTAGCTGCTTGGCACTCCGCTTGCTATTCCTCCAGCAAGAGCTACTGGAAAATGTGACTGCATCTTAATTCATTTTGCTTTTTTTTTTTTTTTTTCTTCAGTCCCAGAGCCAGCCAGCCTTGACATGATTTAGTTTGTTATAAGGGAAATATCACAGTTTTAAAATATTTTGTTTGGGGGTTTTGTTGGGTTTTGGGGGGTTGTTGCTGTTGTTTTGACAGGACTATGAGAATGCTTAATGGTAAATTACTTTTAACTTGCTCTTCCTGGTTCATGTGTTTTCAGGCTCTTCCTATAGCTCTTTCTAATGGTTCAATAATAAAAGCAATATAAATGGAGGCAACATGACCTAGAGGATAAAATGAGGCTAGGGACCAGTTTATCACAGCAAATCTTTCCTCTTTTTTTAGCTTCATTTTTCCACTGTAACAACACGGGTAATGATTCTCAGGCCCTTTATCTAAAATACAGCCAGTGCCTGAAAGGTGTTATAAAAATGCTACAGAGGTATATTTAACTATGCGTATTTGGACTCCTCTTTATCGGTTGATTTTTACTTTTAGGTTTTATTCACACAGTCTGTACATCTAGTTAATATATTTTGTTTCCTCAGAGCATTTTGGTGGGGGTGGTTTTCAGTTTGTTAGTGTACTCTTTTGAGAGAAGCACAAACCAAGCTACTGCATGGCAAACGTAGGTGGAGAGACACTCCCTACAGCTCAGATCATTCATCTTTAGAGAACTGCAATGCCTCTCTAATATTTTTGCCTGATTGTTCGGTGAATTTGCAGTATAGCAAGACAGGATGATGTCCTACTGTGAATCTTCATTTGTAATATCACCAAGATCAGAACACAGATCTGAGGAGATGAAAAGCAATTTCATTCATTGTAGCTCATTCACATTTATCTACTCTTTACAATAGTGTACTCTGGTTAGCTTTATATTTACATCGTTACACTGTGAAATTTTATTTAAACATTCTTGCAAGAACAGGTGACCTAGCAGGTAGGCACACCTGAGTTCCCAAAATAACTTCTTTTTATTTCCTATCCCCGGCCGAAATTTCCCTCCCCTGTTTCCCCATTGGCTAGGTACTCCAGGGTTTACAGCCTATCCGATTCGCCTAAAACTACTTCCGTTCGCTCCGCCTCTGTTTACTTCTCCCCATCACCCCTCCTAAACCCCTTACTTCACCTGTTTATTTCTTCCCTCTTTTGGTATTATTGCCCACGGTAGCTGGTCCCAGTTAAACATTCATCCTCCCGTTAAACTACCGATCCGGCATAGACTGGTTTCTCCTTTGTCTAAGGGATGAGCGTTCTTGCATGTCTCCTGATCAGCCTTTGTGTTGTTAATCATTCTCTAGCTACATCATTGCAGACTGGCCAAGTTGTTCCTCTGCAAAAACAATACTTTGATTTTTCTTACAATGGGGCATCCACAACTTCCCTGGGCAACCTCTTCCAGTGCGTCACCACCCTCACAGTAAAGAATTTCTTCCTAATACCCGATCTAAATCTCCCCTCTTTCAGTGTAAAGCCGTTACCCCTCATCCTATCGCTCCACTCCCTTATAAAGAGTCCCTCCCCAGCTTTCCTGTAGGCTCCCTTTAGGTACTGGAAGGCTGCTGTAAGGTCTCCCCAGAGCCTTCTCTTCTCCAGGCTGAACAACCACAATTCTCTCAGCCTGTCCTCATAGCATAGGTCCTCCAGCCCTCTGGTCATCTTCGTGGCCCTCTGCTGGACCCGTTCCAACAGGTCCATGTCCTTCTTGTGCTGAGGACTCCAGAGCTGGATGCAGTACTCCAGGTGGGGTCTCACCAGAGTGGAGTAGAGGGGCAGAATGACCTCCCTCGACCTGCTGGCCACGCTTTTTTTGATGCAGCCCAGGATGCGGTTGGCTTTCTGGGCTACAAGCACGCATTGCTGGGTCATGTTGAGCTTCTCATCCACCAGCACCCCCAAGTCCTTCTCCTCAGGACTGCTCTCAAGCCATTCTCCCCCCAGTCTGTATTAATACCGGGGGTTGCCCCGACCCAGGTGCAGGACCTTGCACTTGGCCTGGTTGAACTTCATGAGGTTCGCACAGGCCCACCTCTCAGTCCTCTGGATGGCATCCCTTCCCTCCAGTGTGTTGACTGCACCACACAGCTAGTATCATCAGCAAACTTGCTGAGGGTGCACTCAGTCCCACTGCCCATGTCCTCAAGAAAGATGTTAAATTATACTGGACCCAATACCAACCCCTGAGGAATGACACTCAACACTGGTCACCACTTGGACATCGAGCCATTGACTGCAATTCTTTTGAGTGTGACCATCCAGACAACTCCTTATCTACCAAATGGTCCATCCATCAAGTCCATGTCTCTCCAATTTAGAGACAAGGATGTCATGCGGGACAGTGTCAAATGCTTTACAAAAGTCCAGGTAGATGATGTCTGTTGCTCTCCCCTTATCCATCAATGCTATAATGCCCTTGTAGAAGGCCACCAAATTTGTCAGGCATGATTTGCCCTTAGTGAAGCCATGTTGGCTGTCACCAATCACCTCCTTATTTTCCATGTGCCTTAGCATGGTTTCCAGGAGGATCTGCTCCATGATCTTGCCATGCACAGAGGTGAGACTGACTGGCCTGTAGTTCCCCGAGTCTTCCTTTTTTTCCTTTTTGAAAATGGGGGTTATGTTTCCCCTTTTCCAGTCAGTGGGAACTTCACCGAACTGCCACGACTTCTCAAATATGATGGATAATGGCTTGGCAACTTCATCTGCCAGTTCCCTCAGGACTCCTCAGTGGGTGTTACCTCATTCTACCAGTCCCTGCCTTTGCCTTCTGCAACTTGGGCAGTGTGGCTAGAGCCCTTGCCTCTGAAGACTGAGACAAAAAAGTCATTGAGTACCTCAGCCTTCTCAATATCCTGGGTGACCAGGTCTCCTGTTTCCTTCTGGAGAGGGCCTACATTTTCCCTAGTCTTCCTTTTATCAGTGATGCACCTGTAGAAACTTTTCTTGTTGCCCTTGATGGTCTTTGCCACATTTAAGTCTATCAGGGCTTTAGCTTTTCTAACCTGATCCCTGGCTGCTCAGACAATTTCTCTGTATTCCTCCCAGGCTACCTGTCCTTGCTTCCACCCACTGTAGGCTTCCTTTTTCTGTTTGAGATTGTCCAGGAGCTCCTTGTTCATCCATGCAGACCTCCTGGTGGTTTTGCCCAACTTCCTCTTTCTTGGGATGCTTCGCTCCTGAGCTTGGAGGAGGTGATTCTTGAGTATTAACCAGCTTTCTTGGGCCCCTCTTCCCTCCAGGGCTTTATCCCACAGTACTCTATGAAGCAGATTCCTCAAGAGGCCAAAGTCTGCTCTCCTGAAGTCCATGGTAGCGAGCTTACTGTGCGCCCTCCTCGCCACCCTAAGGATCTTGAACTCTACCATTTCATGATCACTGCAGCCAAGGTTGTCCTTGAGCTTTGCATTCCCCACCAGCCCTTCCTTGTTGATGAGACCGAGGTGCAGCACAGAATCATAGAATGTGTTGGGTTGGAAGGGACCTTTAAAAGTCATCTAGTCCAACCCCCCTGCTGTAAACAGGGACATCTTTAACTAGATCAGATTGCTCAGAGCCTCATCAAGCCTGGCCTTGAATATCTCCGAGCCCCATGTTGGGCGCCAATAAATCTGTCGTGGTTTTGGCCAAATTGGCCAATGGCCAGCAACAGATGCTCTCCCCCCACCTCTCATACAAGGAGAGGAGGAGGAGAGATAAAGAGATTTATGAGTTTAGAAGGAACTAAACTACTTCAATGAAATATTAATAATAAAATAAAAAGGAAATAATGAAATAGATACAATATATACAAAACCGTATTGAGCTCCCAGGATGACATCACCGGCAGGCACTGGGAAGTCCCAGACTGGACTCATTGATGGGTGGGAACTGGATTCCAAAGCTGGAGTCAGGAACCCACGGATCGTGATCAAAGGCAGACAAACAGACAGGGTCCTCCTCGGACGACAGCCATTGAAGAAAGAGACTTGACCTTTTGATCCCTCAGCTTTTATACTGAGCATGGGGTATGTGGAATAAATACTAAATTGGCTAAAAAATACAAAAGTACAGCATTGTTCACACATTAAGGAAAAGTATAAAATCAAGAGGCTTCTGAGGTAGAAAATAGCCGCAGCTGGCATGAAGGACACAACATCTGTGGTTCCCTGATAAGCTACATGAGGTACGGGACGGGATGCAATTATTCCGTGGCTTTACCTTATGATGTATAGCGGATACGGGAATGGGATGATACCATGAAACAGATAAGCTGCCAATTAGCTGCCCGCTAGATGCTCAGAGCCAACATTTTGTCAAATTTTGATGAAATGCTGTCCTTTGTGCGAACTTTGCTCATTCTAATGTCATTATAATACCAAAACACACCTCCATCCCGAAGGCTACCCGCCTCCAAGGTGCGACCACTCCTCCTTGAGTCTGCGCCCTGAATTTCTCGTAAACTATACCTTTAATTGTGAAGCGAGAGAATTTTACACCAATCATGATAAAAGTATGTATGACTAAAGTCACTCAAACTCCACCTGGAAGATAACAACTAGTACAAAAATAGCCCAAGAGAGGGGGGATACCCGGGGAAGACACCATTGCAAAGAATTACATCACTGACTTCTGGGATCAGTCGATGGGCTGAGCCTCTCTTCCCCCCCATAGGGACACCTTTGGGTAAGACTTAGATTATACCGAGTGCTTCCTCGGGGAACTTAGAAATTTCTCTAGAGACTCTCTTTTCTACATTTAGAGCCAGGCTGTATCATTTATAACTTTGTCGCGCGTTTTGTATATGTAACAATACTTTCATTTGCACGTGCTTTGCAGACAGTGTATTTATCACCGGCAATCCTAAGAACCTATCTATCTGTTGTTTAAATAAACTGCACTTTTTTAAGTAGCTAGTCGTTTTGGTTTCTCACTGAACGCGACCAAAGACTCAAGAGTGGCCGTGCTAGTTCATGAGCACGACTAGACTGAAGGTGCAGTCCACTATAAGTGTATCCAAATCGTAATAGTTCAATACATATTAAACACGATTGGACTGATAGTGCTGAATTGGGCATCACTCAGAATTTAAACCTAGCCGCACCTAGCCTCCCACCTCGGTGAGGAGTGTTAGAACGCAAGGGGGTTTATTTTCTGTCAAAACCGCTTTGCCCCTTTTCACGCAACAGGGTAGATGGGATGGAATACCCTGTTGGTCAATTTTGGGTCACCTGTCCTGTCCCCTCCTCCCTGCAGGTGGGTCTCCTCTACGCTTTTCCGTTTCCAACCCTCCAATGGAGCAAATAATAAAGTGAGCTGGCCTTGGTTGTTATAGCAATAAGTATAAGCAAGAGCCTCTTCTCTGCATACCATTCCTTGGCATGAACTATAAACATAGGTCTTCTCACTCTGAGAACAAACAGTTTTCTGCACAATATGCTGTTAACTTCAGAGAGCTAGAAGAGGCCTAGCTGCAAAGTAAAATAATTGAACAAAAATTGGTTCTGGTTTACCTCAAAGCAGGACATTATGGCAGTGGTCCAATATAGTCAATTTGCCAGTCCTTGCCATATTGAAAACCCAGGCACCGCCCTCTATTCCAGGGAGACTTAACATTCACGTTTTGCATTCATGGGTGACCTGTGTGATGGCCGCCATAGTCAGGTCCACCCCTCAAGCACGAGCCCATCTGTATGTTGCATCTCTCCCTAGATGTACCAATGTTTCAGGACCCACTAAGCTACAAATAACTCACCCTTATGCTCCCAGTGCAGATCCACCTGAACCACTTCAATTTTGACAGCCTTGTCTACCTGTTCATTGTTTCGATGTTCTTCAGTGGCGCAGTTCTTGGGCATGTGAGCATCTACATGGTGTACCTTTAGAATGATGTCCTACCTGGGTGGCAATGTCCTGACACAATCAAGCTGCCCAGATGGGTTTACTCCGTGCTACCAATTGGTCTTCTTCCGCTGCTGTAAGCCACCCCCATTAAGGCATTTGCCACCATCCACGTGTCAGTATATAGAGAGTACTGGCCACTTTTCTCATTCAGCAACCTCTAGGGCCAGTTGGATGTATTTCACTTCCACAAACTGACTCGATTCACCTTCTCCTTCAATGGTTTCAACGACTTGTTGTGTGGGACTCCACACAGCTGCTTTCCACTTCTGATGGTTTCCTACAACACAACAGGATCCATCAGTAAACAGAGCATGGTACTGGCAAAAAAAGGCAAGAAAAATTGAAGCAGACACCCCCGTGCCAGGCCCAAATCACAAACCTGACTGCCCCCACTCGAGCTCTGTCCTTGTACCAGCTGCACCAGGGGAGAGTGTGAATGCAGTCTCCCATTACCACAAATTATGCAGTCAAGTTTCCCATATTTGGGGAAATTGCAGGGGTCAGCATGCCTGGAGTGCAGGGGATGAGCCTCATCCTGGGAAAACCACCCGCCTGCTTAAGGCAGTTAAGTTAAGGAAAGTACAAATTCTAGGTGCTCACTTCCAGCAAAAGACGGGATTAATATGCCAGTTGCCAGTAAAATGACTTAAATGAAGTTTAGCAGGTAGAAACCAGAGGAGAGCCAGCAGCACAAAATCAGCCAGCCATTCTGGGATGAGATTAACTTTCTTTGTAACAGTCTGTATGGTACTGTTTTTTGGGATTTGTGGCTAAAACAGTGTTGATAACACAGCAATTTTCTGGGTATTGCTGAACAATGCTTGCACAGCTTCAAAGCTTTCTCTTTTTCCAACTCTGCCCCTGTAGCGAGTAGGCTGGGATTGCATAAGAGGTTGGGAGAGGAAACAGCTGGGACAGCCGACCTGAATTGATCAAAAGGATATTCCATAGAATATAACATCACGCTCAGCAATAAAACTGGAGGTTAGTCTTTCCAAGGTAATCATTGCTTAGAGACTGACTTGACATCTGTCTGCTGGTGGGAGGTGGTGAGCAATTGCCTTTGCTTTCGCTCTTCCTTTTCTTCCTTCCCCAGCTTTCCTGCTGTGGGAGGGGAGGAGTGACTGAGTAGCCTTTTGGGTGTTTGGCTGATGGCCAGGGTCAACTCACAACAGACATTAAATACAAATACCATCCTATGTTATTTTCCTGTGTAAGCAATTGCTGCAGTGGCTGTATAGAAGTTACACAACTGCCAATTCATAAACAAGTTGGTCTGCACACAATAGTGTATGAGAGTAGAGGTGTTATATAAAATAATCTCTCTATTAAAATATTGCTCACATTAAGGGAAACATTTAGGAGAACCATTCTTAGGCATTGTTTTTACTTGTACGTTGTTTTCAGTGCAGCCAAAATTTTCTTTAACTCTTCAAGCTAAAATGGGCAACTTTTCAGTTCTTGTTTGTTTTTTTCTCTTGATCTGTAATGTGACTAATTTCCCCTGCCACTCCCTGTCCCCAAGTCTCAGATCATTTAGTCTTTGGCTTCTTAGCTGAGGCTGCTAAGAAGTTTGCCAGTTAATTCAGTCATTTGGTATCACTTATGATAGGAACCACACTTAGACCACGAAGTCATTTCATACAACCACTGAATATCAGCCAGCTGGTACTAATATTCAATCATTACCAACTGGGCTTACTTGAAATTGAAAAGCCAAAGTGATTTTTTCTTGGCAATTATTTAAAAGCTGCAATGACCAAGATGAAAAGTTTAATAAAAATTAATATTAAATATTTTTAAATGTGTATTATTACTACAGATTGCTGTTGAAATGTTCCCCTGATATTATTTTTACAAAGTCAACATTTTCCACAGGGAAATATCAGTTTTGGGGAAAAAAACCAAAACCAACCAAAACCCAAAATGCAAATTCAAAATAACTCCCTGGATGCTCTCAGAAACCTCTTCCTAATTTCTTCCTGCAAGTAGAAAATGAAGTAATCAAAAGTCTAATGAAAAAACTACTACCTCAGAGGCTCAGAGTACCCTAATTCTCTGCATGGTTGTATCTGGGCCTCTACTTTTCTTTTAGAGTCAAGTCAGAGAGGTTGAGAAGAACAACTCTAAATATTTCTAAATATTAAAGTACTGATTCAGATATTGGGAAACAAACAAACAAAAATACCACAACAGAAAAAAGAAGCAAACATTTACAAACTTAGGGAAAACATCTTTCTTTCCCCTTTCCCAGGTTCAACTTCCCTCTCAGGCTCAACTTCACTCCAAGCACATCTCCTCTCCCACTTGTTATCCATGCAGGTTACATTCAGTCCATTCAAGTGAGGCAACAAGTGGTGCAGGGCATGGGAGAAGGGCTGTGGTCAGGATGTAGAGGTTTCTCTCTGCTGCACCTTTCTTCTCACTTTTTGCTCCAGAATGTGTTCTCCATGGGCTGCAATTCCTTTGGGAAAATACATCTGCTCCAGTGTGGCTGCAGGGAATATCTGCTCTTCCATGGAGCACCTCCACCTCCTTCTCCTCCTCCTCCTCCTCCGACTTTGGTATTCTCTCTGCTGTTTCTCACTTTATTTGTTCCCTCTCCCTGACGTGTTTTCTCCCCTTTCTTAAATATATTTTCACAGAGGCACCACCAACTCCTCTGATTGGCTCAGCTTTGGCCTGCAATGGGTCTGTTGCAGAGCTGGCTGGAAATGGCTGTGTCTGGCATAGGGCAGCTCCTTACCTCTTCTCGCAGAGGCCACCCCTGTAGCCCCCCGCTACCAAAAGCTTGTCACGTACACACAATACAATAGGGGTTCATTTTTTTCCCAAGAAAAAGATAAATCAAAAACTAATTACTTAATTTGTGGATGCACTGTATTGAAGCCCTGGGTTCATAAGTAAACTCAGGACCAGGAACAACACTGTGAAATGGGGGCCCCAAACTGGACAAGAAGGATATTGATAAACTTGAACAAGTCCAGTGGAGAGGCACCCAGATGGTCAAGGGGCTGGAGCACATGCTCTATGAGGACAGGCCTAGAGAAAAGTAGGCTTTAGGGGGACCTAACAGCAGCCTTTTGTCCTGGTTTGAGGTAAAACAGAACCAATTTTCTGTTCAGTAATTTTACTTCTTAGCTAGGCCTCTTCTAACTCTCTGAAATTAACAGCATGTTGTGCAGAAAACTGTTCATTCTCAGAGTAATAAGACCTATGTTTATAGTTAGTGCCAAGGAATGGTATGCAGAGAGGCTCTTGCTTATACTGATTCCCATAAGAACCAAGGTCAGCTGACTTTGTTATTTTCCCCATTGGAGGGTCAGAAACGGAAAAGCGTAGAGGGGTCGTACCTACAGGGAGGAGGGGACAGGACAGATGACCCAAAACTGACCAACAGGGTATTCCATCCCATCTGCATCATGCTGAGTATAAAAGCTGAGGGATCAAAGGGTCAGCCCTCTTTCTTCAATGGCCAAGGAGGACCCTGTCTGTTTGTCTGCCTTTGATCACAATCCAATCAGTGTGTTCCTGACTCCAGCTGTGGAATCCAGTTCCCATTTGTCACTGAGTCCAGTCTGAGACTTCCCCAGTGCCTGCCGGTGACGTCATCCTGGGAGCTTAATACGGTTTTGTATATATTGTATCTATTTCATTATTTCCTTTTTATTTTATTATTAATATTTTGTTAAATTAGTTTAGTTCGTTCTAAACTCGTAAATCTCTTTATCTCTCCTCCTTCTCTCCTTGGAGCAAGAGATGGGGGAGAGAATCTGTCTCTTGTCATTGGCCAGTCCTGTCATTGGCCAGTCTAGCCCAAACCAGGGCACCTTTCAATATGTATGAGGAGGCCATCAAGACAGCAGCAGGACAAGAGACAACAGGCATAAATTTAAACAAGAGAAGGTCAAACCAGTTATACAGATAATACAGAGAAACTTTAAGTCAGTAGTTCCCAATTATTTTTTAAACCAAACTTCACTTGAGAACACTGTCAGTATTCATGCCCCATAGGGTTCAGCTCTTTCCCCTCTACCCCAAACCTGTTGCTGTGCAAAAAAATAGTTTCAAAAGGTGTAGTGTTGAGGCACCAAGCCAGAATGCATCAAGCCAGAATGCATCTACTACAGCTTATTCAACTGGGTTCCGCACCTCACTTCTTAAGCATTCTCACTAGATGAGCAAGGCCCATCTCACCAGCAGGCAGCACCACTCTGTGTCACTAACAAGTTTGAGAACAGTGGATATATTTAACTTCATGCATTTATTAACACCTACCCATCCTTCCCCCATTCATCTTTGATATACAAGATACCAAGCTCCTTCCACAGAAGGCTAATAGGCCTTTCAGTGTAAGAAGCATCTCACAATTTTCTAATAAGAAAACTCATACCCGAGTTGTGACTCAAGTTGGGCCTTTCACATTATATCTGAAAGTTTTCCATTCTTCAGTTGTCTTGGACAAAGAATAAATTGCTACCAGGGACTTGTATTTACCCATACCATAGTTTTCATTTTGCCTTTTGAGACTATAATGAGCATGGGCCAAGGGCTGTCTTCCCTTTTTATATCATCATTAATAGCAGTATCAAACAAGGTAGTTTGGGCTCCATATTTCATTTAAATTACAGATAAGATGGATATCACTGTAACTTAACACTGTACAAATCATATGAGATATCATTTACTTTTAACAGACAATGCTGTCAATTTAAAAAAGACATTCTATAGAAGTTGGGCAGATTTATTGACTTACACCATCAAAAAATAAGGGAAATGGTTAAATTTATTATCACATTCAAACAAGCACTCCAATGTCATGGAAGGCCTCTGTCAGAAGCAAAATCACTAGCCAGGAACTGATAAGCCTTTTTTCATTTTGGTATTTAGTATTCAGGTTAAATACACACTTCCAACTCTGGTTTACATAAATAGCACCTGCCAGAGCCTCTGAACAGAATCCTTTGTTACACTTACCGGGACAGCAGTTCCAGCATCACCTCTAGCTTCTGGGCCTGCTTGGATAGCCAGTGATCCATACCATGAAGCCAGTAACACATCTCCAGCATCAGCTGGAAGTTAGCCACAAAATCCATTATCCCTGTGTACTGTACACTGGAAAACTTCTGTTCCATCTTCAGTAGCCACATTCCAGCTGATGACTGCTGAAAGGAGCAACTGCTGCCATAACTTGACTGGGATGCACCTCCTCCTTCATCCCTGATGGATGTCTGATCTGTGAGCGGCTTCAGGAAAGGTGCTGTCAGTGGATGATGCTTCTCCAGAAGAAATTCACACAGTATGCAGTACCCTTGCTGCAACTCCGGACTTAGATTCTGTTCCCAGGGACAGCTGCTGTTCTTGCCTCCCACATCATCGTCATTACCCTCATCCTGCTGATGATCCTCCTCCCTCTCTGGAGGGCTGCTGGCTAGAGCTGGATACTTCGAAACCTCTCTGTCAGGAGCAACAAGTAGCAGCTTCCCCACAGCCCCCATGGGCTGTGCCAGGTCCATTTCTCTCACCCTGGGTACACATGTACACATACTGTACCGGTCCTGAAGGGGGCACTCAGCCCAGGAATTAGCTGATGCTGAAAAGACCTCTGTACTCCCCCTCTAACCAAGCCAGGGAACCAAGATGGAGTTCACCTATGTACACAAGTCAGTCTCTCAGCATGCTCCCTCCAACGTCCTCACCCCT
Source organism: Larus michahellis (assembly GCF_964199755.1). Classification (NCBI taxonomy): domain Eukaryota; kingdom Metazoa; phylum Chordata; class Aves; order Charadriiformes; family Laridae; genus Larus; species Larus michahellis. The sequence continues at coordinate 19,259,707 of NC_133929.1, read as the reverse complement.
ACCCTAAAGTGGGAAGAGGAACATTAACTTCTCTGAAGCAACAGGAAAGTAGGCAGCCATGGACAGCCTAGTGCACAGTGCTAGTGCAAGCTTCCTCACCTGGATCTGTCCCGGGCCAAGTCAGCCACGTAAAATGGACTCGACTGAACCTGCACGCAGCTCTGCCTGCACACCTCCTCCCATTGGCACTGAGTGAAGGCCACTGCTTCTGCTGTGCCTACTCCAGAAATATCTCCCTGTCCCTTGTCCTCAGGTACTGCCCTCTTCACAGGGCATTTAAGCGTCATCAGCTTCCCCCCCCCCCCCCCGCCTTCTCAGGAGAGGGATGAAGAAAGCACTGGTTGGCGTTCAATCCAGCTCTGGCTTCTCCCGCTACCTGCAGTAAGCAAGAGGACCCCACCAGCTGCTTCCTGCCATCCAGAAACTGCCCCTGCTTGTGTGTGTCATTCCTTCCCCATGATGTGGCCACTGCCCTTGCTGATTCCTCACCCCATGGAATCCTCCCTCAATCATCCACCTCGGAACGTGCATCTCCTGAGAAAAGGAAGGTGAGTCAGGCTGCAGGGCCTGAGTGCACGACAGCAACAACAGAAACGACAGCAAGCATCACCTTCTTGCTCACAGCCCCCAGCTGGCCTCTATGTATGTTCTGGACAGTTCCCCTTCTCACATCACAACACAACACAATGGAGCCAGGCTTTCCGCTGTGGGACATAGCTGTTACCGAAGCTAGCAATGCTGTCAGTTAATAGCATAGCAAGGACAGGTTAATAGCAGAGAGCAGGGACTTGGTCCTCTGTGAGGCCTAGAAAAGGAGTGAGAGAAAGAAACAAGTTTCCTCACCTAGTACGCATGCGCCCAAATAGAGACTATAGCCAGTAAGGCAGCATGCCGGTTATTTTGGACAGCACCTGAGTTGGCATCATCAGAAAGCAACTGGCTTAGAAAAGGTATGTGAGATTTAGGATGCTTGCACCTCCTCCTGGTATGCATTTGGTATGCCCATTGAGGAGAATTGGAGGGGGGGTGAGGGGATTAAGTGTGCCATTGAGGAGAATTGGAGGGGGGGTGAGGGGATTAAGTGTGTGGAACCTTGGCACCAGGGACCTGATAGTAGACATGCTTGCAAGTGTACGGTTTTCAACTGTCTTAACCCTAGCACGAAGATCATGTTACAAGTCCAGTGAAGCCATACAACTATAAGTATGAATGAATGTACCTTTATCCTTCAAACTTTTTTAACTGTGGTGTGTACTAGTTTGTATTGAAACTAAATCCATGCTAGACACAGTTATCAATGTATCATCTGCAAATGTACATCAGACTTACAAAAGAGCCTTTGCTCTTGCATTACAGATAGATTTCCTCTAAAGACATATATTTTTACCAAATATTAAAGGTTTTTGTACAATTGGTTCTGCAGTTACAGTGAATGAGTTTGTAAAAATTGCTCATAAGTATTAAAGTATTTCTCTTTGAATTGTTACTATTATTTGTATGGGTCAGCTGAGAATTAGTTACAGCCAGAGGGGCTGTAAAACATTCAGTAGAAGTATTCAATCTCTGTAAAATCAGGGCACTTACTGAAACTTGGTTTGGGGATATTTATAACATTTCTATAGTTTGCCTTAACTTGACATAGTGTTCCCTTCACCTTAACTCTCAAACAGGAATCAATATTATTAAACCATGAATGAACATCTAATGACTACAAATTGTTTTGCACCAGGTGGTGCTGGTCCATTATGATCCCAGTAAGAAAGGCACTCAGACTCTGTAAGGTATTGTTTAAAATGCCATTTATAAGAGCTAGCACTATATGGAGAGAATAGTATAGATAATCTTACATCCCTTTGGACGCTGGGTACTGTTATGAAAATTCCCTTCCCTATTATATCAATCACATACTCAGTGATATGAGTTTTCGGAGGGGTGTGAAAAGATAGTAACAGCTCCTCCAGAGCCTGTCCAAACAGGTTGGGAGACTCTGTAAACCCTTGAGGTAGCTTTGTCCATCTGAGCTGCTGTTTACGTCCGGTATTTGGGTCCTCCCATTCAAAAGCAAAGATATCTCGACTTTCCTCAGCCAGGGGACATGCCCAAAATGCATCTCTTAAATCCACTACACTAAACCAGCTGTGTATGTGTATGTGTATGTGTATGTGTAAACCAGTATGTAGATGACTTATTAATATCAGGGGAAGAGGAAAAATTAGTCAGAGAAGTAACAATTCAGTTATTAAACTTTTTAGGAGAGAAAGGTTTAAGGGTTTCCAAGGGAACGTTACAATTTGTAGAACCTGAAGTACGATACTTAGGGCATATAATAAGTCAGGGAAGTTGCAAATTAAACCCCGAGAGGATTGCCGGAATAATATCCCTCCCACCCCCAACTACAAGAAGAGAAGTAAGGAAGTTATTAGGACTACTAGGGTACTGTAGATTATGGATCGAGGGGTATACCCAGGCGGTGAAATTTTTATACGAAAAATTGACGGGGGAAGATAAGATAGAGTGGACACAGAATGACAATGAAAAACTAGAAGAACTAAAGTCAAAACTGATAAAAGCTCCGGTTCTGAGCCTACCATCATTAGAGAAACCCTTCTATTTGTTTGTCAATGTGGAAAATGGGATAGCCCATGGAATTTTGGCCCAGGAATGGGGAGGGGTGAGGAAACCGGTAGCGTACTTATCAAAATTATTAGATCCAGTCAGCCGAGGTTGGCCAATATGCATCCAAGCGGTAGCCGCTACCTCGATACTAGTGGAAGAAAGTCGAAAACTCACTTTCAGGGGTAAGCTAATAGTTCACACTCCACACTCTGTAAGGAATATCTTAAATCAGAAAGCAGATAAATGGTTGACGGATTCTAGGATGTTGAAATATGAGGCCATTTTACTAGACAACAAAGACCTAACCTTGGTAACAGATAAGAATCAAAATCCTGCCCAGTTTCTATATGGGGAACCTAAAGAGGAACTAGTACACGATTGTTTAGAAGTAATAAATTATCAGACAAAAATCAGAGAAGATTTGACCGACCAAGCCTTATCAGTAGGAGAAAAGGTATACATAGATGGATCATCTAGGTGTATACAAGGGAAAAGAATGTCTGGATATGCAATAATAGATGGGAGTAACATGACGATTATAGAAAAAGGAAAACTGCCATCTAATTGGTCTGCTCAAAGCTGTGAGTTATACGCCTTAAAAAGAGCATTAGAATTTCTAGCACATAAGGAAGGAACTATTTATACAGATTCTAAATATGCATTTGGGGTGGTACATACTTTTGGAAAAATCTGGGAAGAAAGAGGATTACTAACTTCAAAAGGAAAAGGACTAGTTCACGAGGAGTTAATATTGGAGGTATCAGAAGCTTTAACTCTACCTAAGGAAATTGCAGTAGTCCATGTAAAGGGGCATCAGAAAGGATTAACACCAGAAATAAGGGGAAATAATCTAGCTGACCAAGAGGCGAAAGAGGCTGCTGAAAATGGGGAAGAGAAATTATTAGTTGTTCAACAGAGAAAAGAGGAGCGAGGTAATATTCCTCAATTCACTGAAGCTGAAGAAAAGGAATTGACTAGAATAGGAGGGGAAAAGACTCCGGAAGGAAAATGGGTGTTACCTGATGGGCGTCAGATGATAAATAAAACATTAGCAAGAAAAATATTGGAGGAATTGCATAGAGAAACCCACTGGGGAACACAGGCCATTTGCGATCACTTTCTTAGAAAATTTGGATGCATAGGGGTGTTTGGAATAGCTAAACAAATCACCGATAGGTGTATAACTTGCCAAAAGGTGAATAAAAAGGTAATGAGAAAACCCATCCATGGAGGGCGGGAGTTGGCCTTACGCCCCTTTCAAAATATACAAGTGGATTTTACAGAACTCCCACAAGTCCAAAGGTGGAAGTTCCTCTTGGTATTAGTAGACCATCTTGCCCATTGGGTGGAGGCAATTCCAGTCACTAGAACATCGGCTAATGTAGTAACAAAGATCCTGCTAGAACAAATTATTCCTAGATACGGAATGGTTCATAGAATAGACTCTGACAGGGGAACACATTTCACCTCCAAAATAATCACCCAGATAACTCAAGCCTTAGGTACTCAAGAGAAAAAGGACTAATAATAATTGTAATAAATAGCCAGATCCCTTAAACAGAAACGGCACTTATTTTATTATAGGGACAAAGCCAATAAAGCAAAAGCACAGCGCTGGGTGCATGACTCAAGTCAGAGGCACACCAGCTAACACTTCAGCCATGTCTTATATACATTCAGTATTGCATACGTATTCACTATTTTAGACAGAGTAATTGTTGATAATGGTTGATTATCATTAGTCCTTTTTCTCTTCTATTTGTGTGTTTCCTTCTGAATTGTTTCTGAGGATCGATGATCTTCAGTTCCCTTTTCCCATGCATCTGTTTCCTTCTGTTAATCACTTGTGGAGTCTTTTGGAGAAGTTCTCTTTTGTTTCTTTCGGATGTTTTTCTTCATGATGTTTTTCTTCATAGTTGCTGTTAGTTGTTATCTTTGAGGTTTCTCATGTTTCCTAATTTACTAAAGGTTAGTTATCCTTATAAGTCAAAGATTTATAGCCTTGTTATTATGGCGAGAGCCAACAATACCTTCACTATTTTTCACAATTCCCCCTTTTTGTCTTTTATACTACATTTGGCTTGAGCCATAACTTTCATTTTGCTTAATCCATTTGTTTTGTTCATAGATCGATTCTGCTTCTTCCAATTGTTGTGGAGTATTTCTTATTCTCCTTAATACCATTATCTTTTTAGTTGAGCCTGAGGCTGCCAATTTTGGATTCTTGGGTATGGAAACTTCTTGCATGCTTTGGACTACTGTTATAATTAAGCGTATAAAACAAGGGATTAAGCAAGGAAGAAATAATAAACCAGCAACTGAACATAAGAGAATGTAGCCTAGTTTCTTCCACCAGGTTCCCCCAAAAACATTATTCCACCAATTATCGTTTAACATAGATTCCCATTTTTTGAACCGGTACATGCGCAATTTTCCGGATTTCTTCTGTTATTTCCAATATTGCATCCCCATTATCATCTATCTGTAAACAACAATCTGAAGTGTTCCATTTTCCACAAATGCCCCCTTCTTCCGCCAGTAAGTAGTCTAAGGCTAATCGGTTTTGGTAGATAGCAGCCCTCACTATTTCGGCTTTTATCATATCTTGTACCCCACCTCCGTCTGATATGTCCCAATGCCCGGCTTTAGTAAAGCAGAGCCATTGCTCCCCTCTAGGACAATGTACTCCTAGTCTTGTTCCGCCTATTCCTAAATTCTTCCCAACCCAATATTCGTGTTGGTCGTATTTGCACACTGTTAACTCATGGCAGTTATAACAGTGGCTGTTGATATGCGAATGCACTGTCATAGTGGAAACCATCTTCCTATTCCAGGAGACCTGCTGGTAACACTTCATGCATTCGTTACTGGATACTAAGGATACCGCTAATAACAATACGAGGAGTGGAGGTCCAGTATGGCTTATACTCCTACCTCTCATGCCTGTTGGGGTGCTTCCAACAGCCGAGAAATAATTCTTCTTGGCAGCGAGTACAGTGGCCAACCTGGTCTTGCCCTCCATCCTCTTTTGATTCGGTATCCCTGGCTCTTGTAGCAGGTAGGGTTCTTATCTCTTTTTCCAAGCAAACCGGTTTTTACACTTAGAGACCACTGTTTCCCACCATTCTTCAGGAATTTCCCACAGAACCGGCACTAGCAATTCCCACCCACAAATTAATGTTACAATATTGGTATATTGTATCTGAGTTTGAGCCAAACTCGAATTTTGCTTCCGGCAATTTAAACAGAAGGGATGTCTTCGGGATGAATGGTAATACCAATTTTGCTTACAACCTAAGCATTCACATTTCACCCAACTATGATATCTAGCATAGGGATGTATCAGACAAGGTATACTACGGGGTACTGGAGGGGGCTGTAGTTCTTCCTCAAGGTTAGGATATAGCCGACTATCTTCTTTATATAAATCGCATGCAAGTGCAAACAGAGAGTTTTCAGTTTTATACAACCCTGACCCTCCTGTCTGTAACGGGAGTGCTCTTCCCCAAGGAGGATATCTAATTTTCCTTAAGGTTTGCCCCGGCCGTACCCAAAACCAACGATAAAGTTCTGGTTTCACTCCCCAAGTTTCTGTGATTTCTAAGTTATTATTCAGTTCCTCTCCCATACATCACAGCGTTGGTTGGCGTTTTAAGGTGAGTCTGGTGTCCCCGGGAGTTGAAGTCAGAGTCCAATCTCTAGGTTCTTCTACTAGTCCTTTTGTTCTGCTGGCATGAGTCCACCCTTTTTCCTTCGTCCGTACTGCAGCTTCCGTAGTCAACAGCACCTGAAAGGGACCTTCCCATTGGGGAGTTAAAGATTGCTCTCTCCATGTTTTTACTAAAACCCGTTCTCCAATTTTCATGTTATGGATCTTAAAATCCAACAGGGTAGTTTGTGGGAGCAACCCTTTATTTCTTAGTTGTTCCAAGTTCTTTGCAATCTGCATTACATATTGTTTAATACTAGCCTCCCCTCCTTCACAAGTGAGTGATTTGAGTTTTAGGAGGGGTGTGAAAAGATTGTAACAGCTCCTCCAGAGCCTGTCCAAACAGGTTGGGAGACTCTGTAAACCCTTGAGGTAGCTTTGTCCGTCTAAGCTGCTGTTTACGTCCGGTGTTTGGGTCCTCCCGTTCAAAAGCAAAGATATCTCGACGTTCCTCAGCCAGGGGACATGCCCAAAACGCATCTTTTAAATCCACTACACTAATCCAGCTGTGTTCCGGGGGAACTTTGCTCAGAAGGATATAAGGGTTTTGTACAACAGGGTACCGAGTCAAAGTTCTCTTATTCACCTCCCGTAAGTCTTGCACCAACCTATATGTCCGCTGCAGCCCAAACTTGCTGATTAATTTTGGATTCGTCCTCCTGACTTAATATTTTTGCAATCATTTTCCCCTCCTTGGGGATTACTCCAACCCCGAGCTGGATCTGCAAGTCTCTTCCCAACAGATTGCACCCAGCTCCAGGCACTAACAAGATATTCCCTACGCCTATTTTGTCATTACCTTCAAAAACCACCTGCTTGATCACCGGGGCTTTAAAACTTTCCCCGTTTGCTCCCATTACATTAATTACTTCTTTACTTATAACGCATCCTTTAGGTATGTTACAAACACAAGTTCGCTCAGCTCCTGTATCTACTAGAAATTCTAATACTTCCTCCTGGGGGCCTACTTTTAGGTTTATCAAGGGCTCAAGGTGATAGATATCCCCCGGGAGGTAGAGCCCCTGACACCCCTAATCCTCAATTTCTTTAAACATTTTCTGATCTTTATCCCTTTGAGGACATTCCTTCTTAAAATGCCCAAGTTTCCCACAATAGAAACATCCACTTCCTTCATTCCTTTTCTCAGTTCCCGATGGTCCCCTTCTGGGAGGGATCTGATTCCGTCTAAAAGTCTCCTCCTGCCTTTCAGGATAACGTCCCATCCCCCCTTTCACCCTGGGATTTTTCTGAATATTTCCTTCCCTCATGGTGGCTACCATGATTTTAGCTTTTGCTTTAGCCTTCTCCTCATCTCTTCGTACATATACTTTCTGAGCTTCCCTCAGTAATTCGTTCAGGCCCCGATCCTGCCAGTCCTCTAGTTTCTCTTAATTTTCTTCGAATGTCTGGCCAGGCGTGTGTAACAAATGGAACTCTCAGTATTGTTTGCCCCACGGGACTCTCTGAATCTCTTCCTGAGCACTGCCTCATGTCAGGTCGCAGCGTTTCAGGCCATTCGGTCGGGGTTTCCTCCCTTCCCTGCTGCCCATCAAATGCTTTGGTTACATTCTGCCCTCTAGGAGCGGCTTCTTTTATACCTTTAATAATTAAATTTTGATAATCACTCATGTTCCTACGACCCTCTACATCATTTTGATTCCAATTTGTGTGTACTATTGGCATCTTCTGATCCCCAGGTGGGCCTTGCTGATTTTCCCTTTCCCATATTCTCATCCCAGCTGTTCTAATCATTTGCCGTTCTTCGGGAGACAATATTATACTTATTATTGACTGCATTTCCTCCCAGGTATAAATATTAGGGCCTAGGAATTGGTCTAATTTTTCTGATAGGCCTATTGGATCTTCCAGTAACCCTTTTAATTCCTTTTTAAAGTTCCTGACTTCAGTGGAAGTCAAAGGAACGTTTACAAATCCTATCCCCCCTTGTGCTCCCCCCAGGGGTACTTCCCTTAAGGGGAATAAACTAACTCCTGGTGTTTCCTGCACCGTGTCTTGGTCTTCCGATTCCTTTACTTTAACAGAAGTTTTCCGCCGTAACCTAGGAGAGTTTGTAAGTGATACTTTTTCAATTAACCTCTGAGACCTGTCCGACCTTCTCCTAGCACTAGGTGTCAGCTCTTTTCCAGGAGAAGGGGGGGCTGTTGGAGGGAGGCGGTAGGGAGGGGGCAAAACTTCCAGAGAATCCCACTGCTTCTCCTTTTCTTCCCTTGAGATCGCAGATATTTTAAAGATACTAACTCCTTTTGGCCAAATCTCCCCTTTCCAGCAGGAGGCATATTCACTCTCCTCTGGGCTGAAGGATTCTTTAGAGTTTACATAAAGGTTTAAAGCCTGGCATATCCACCCTTCAAAGGACCCATATCTAGGCCAATACAAATGGTCTGCTCGTATAGGTTCCTTTGTCCATTCTATCATATAATACTGAATCATTTTAACTTTATCCTTATTTTTAGTATCCGGATCGATATTCCAATTAGCCAATTTTATCCCCAAAGGACTGTCTTGGGGTATATCTGCCAGCACTTTCCCGCTCCCCTTTTCCCTGGGACTCTTTTTACTTATCTTTTGTCCCATTTCCCTGGGGCTGTCTTCCGCTCACCACAGCAGTCAAGCACCCAATTTTCCCGGGGCTGTCTTTCACTCAGTTTCTGACGCTTCGTCTCTTCACCAGCCAATTCCCTCGCGGGAGATTGGAACCGCGGTTAGAAAGACTCCACACTCGCTCCCCAGATCCGGACTGTCCGGTCCGAGTTCCACACACATAGCAATCAAGCCCCAAACCCGCCCAACCAGGCAGTACTTACAGTCCTGTTTTCTTGCCTGGGTCTTCGTGCACAAGAATTATGGGCTACCGTGGTTTTTCCTGGGGAGACTTACCCCTTTTGCTTTATGAGTCCCTCCTCTCGTGGGATGCAATATTGAATGTATATAAGACATGGTTGAAGTGTTAGCTGGTGTGCCTCTGACTTGAGTCGTGCACCCAGCGCTGTGCTTTTGCTTTATTGGCTTTGTCCCTGTGATAAATGATTTAATCGCAAACAGGATTCCAATTAGAATTTATAATTTATTAAAGGAATAAAGGCAAGCAAACAGCGCTGGGTGTGCCGGGGGTCTCTGCCCAACCAAGACACACACCTTACAGACCCCATTTTTGGTTTATATCTCCTATACTAATACATATTCATAACTGCCTCTAAAATGGTTGGCCCTTGCCAAAAATGGGTGTATCCCCCCTCTTACAGGTCACTATGCAGATAACAACAGGACTGGTTTAAGTTGGTATTCTAGAATGTTCGCCAGGTGGCTCCTGCAAAACACAGACACGACAGACACACCGTCTCGTCTGCGGCCAGACAGACAAAACAATCAAAGGTCACACTTCACCCTGTGGCCCTAACACTGTTCCACACTGACACGAATCAGTTAAGCACATTTCACAATCCCCCATTTTCTTTTTCTATGGCATTGATTCGTGTTTTTGATTCCAACCGAGTTAATACTTGCCGAAGGGGTATTAGTTTTGAATCTTCTTTTGTCTTTAGTATCATCAGGGAAAGAGTTTTCTCTTTCCCTGGTTCTGAATCAACAGGTACTGTAGCTATCTGCATTCCTTGTATAACTGAGCGTATTAGTCTAATAAAACAAGGTATAAAACATGGAATTATTAACAATCCTGCAAATGCCCCCAATATAACAATCCCAATTTTAGTAAGCCAATCACCTCCCGTAAAGTTTTTCCAGAATCCTTCTAGGTCGACTCCAGTCCAAGTCTGAACTGGGACATGTGCAATTTTCTTCATTTCTTTTACAAGTTCATTTACAGCTTCCCCTTCATCATCAATTTCTAAACAACAATTACTAAGGTTAAACTTCCCACAAACACCTCCCTCTTGTGCCAGCAAATAATCCAAGGCTAAGCGATTTTGATACAAAGCAGTTCTCATCTTGGTATTTTGTCTCGCATTGTTTTCCATATTTGAGGATTACTAATATTGCTCTCCATAGCCTCCCATGGCCATCGTTCACCTTGGTTTGTTCCACCACAAACATAACAATTAGTTACATTTAATGACTTAGCAATGTTTTCAGCAAGATTTACAAATAGATTTTTAGCAACTGTGGGAATTTCATATTCCACTCCTGTTTCTATTTCATGATAAAATGAGTTAAATAGTAGTCTGTGCTGTACCGATTCCCTTATTCTTTCTTTTATTTCGATATTATAAACCAAAGTCTGGGAACTTACCCGTCCCCTCCTAGTAGTTACTACGCACTGGCTGCAGTTGTTTGCCATAACCAGAGTCAAGGAGCTTACCCCAAATAGGACCAGAAGAGGTCCGGTCAGGGCCATAGTGATCGGCGGTCACAGCCCGAAGGGGTTGCAGCCCTTGGCAGACCTTTCAAGCCGCACCACTCGTTCCCCTCCAGTCTTGCCCTCTTCCTTAATCTTTTAAGGGGTAACCTTCAATCAAGAAACACTCTTTGATTAAATTGACAGCAACAAAGCCTAACCCATGGTAGGTTATATAGGGGAGTGGTGGCCCCACAGCGAATGCACAAAAATTCTAAACTGTTTCCTAGACCCTTGACTTCTTTTTTGGAAAATGATATATTTTAAGACATGTAGAACACTTTGCCCTTAAAAATAAACAACACCGTTTACACAATGGACTAAATTACCTTTCCTAATAGGTATTTATCCCTGTCCACTAATTCTACAGGAGTAGTTAGAATGAAATTCCCACAGCAACTTAGCTTATGCTTCTTGATGAAGGTCTCTTTAAGTTCATCTGATGGTTAGCTTGGCTTCTCCGGGCTCAGATGTGACTCTCCACTCCTTCACTGGACCTTTCACTCGCGACACATGTGTCAAATCCTAATGGTGGTGTTTGAGCCATCATCCCAATCTCTCGTAGTTCTTTTAACTTTTTTCCAATGGATATTATATATTTTTGGATACTATAATCTTCAACTACATTATTCCCCAGGGGCATCCCTTGGGAGTAAGGCATTCCATATAACATTTCATATGGCGATAATCCAGTCTCACTGTGTGGCTTAGTTCTTATGTTTAATAGTGCCAATGGTAGGCATTTCGTCCAGGACATCTGTGTCTCAATCATTAATTTAGCCAATTGCTGTTTTATTGTTTGATTCATTCTTTCTACTTTCCCTGAGCTTTGTGGGTGCCACGGAGTGTGGTATTCCCATTGAATACCTAATGATTGACATAATAATTTTATTATTTTAGAAGTAAAATGTGTGCCCTGATCAGAATCAATATACTGGATTATCCCATATCTAGGTATTAAGTGTTCTAATAAGATTTTTACTACCATCTGTGCCGTAGCTCGTGCTACAGGGTAAGCTTCTACCCATTGTGTTAAATGATCTACTATTACTAGTAAATATTTTATTCTCCCTACCTTAGGCAATTCAGTAAAATCGACTTGTATTCTTTCAAAAGGTCTATAAGCTGTTTTCCTTCCTCTCGTGGCTGCTTGTCGAAACACTTTCTTGTTTACTTTTTGACAAGTTAAACATCCTCGCGTGATTTGCTTTGCTATTTCAAAAATCCCAATACAGCCAAATTGTTTAAGGAAATGATCACTTATCGCCTTTGTACCCCAATGTGTTTGTGTGTGTAATCGTTATAATATTTGCCTGGCATAAGCTTTTGGCAACATCTCTCACCCGTCGGGCAGCATCTATTTTCCCTGTTCTGACTTAGCTCCTATTTTCTCTAATTTTGCCTGTTCCTCAGGGGTAAATTTCTTCTCTTTCTCCTCTAGTTCTTTTTCACTAATGTCTCCTTGTACTTGTACTACATTAATTTTAGTGACCTGAGTCCTCAGGGCTGCTTCCTGGGCCTCTCTATCGGCTAGGTTATTCCCTCTGGTTCGATAATCTAATCCCTTTTGGTGTCCTCTCACATGTACCACTGCTATCTCCTTTGGTTTTCTTAACGCCTTTAAAATTTTCACTATTAGTTCTTGATGTATTAGATTCCTTCCTTGGGTATTAATTAAACCTCTTTCCTCCCAAATTTTTCCAAAAGTGTGGACTACTCCATACGCATATTTAGAATCCGTAAATATGGTCCCGCTTTTTCCTTGTAATAATTCCAGGGCTCTACAAAGGGCATACAGCTCACAAGCTTGAGCTGACCATGATGGACTCAGAGGTCCTGATTCTGTAAGTTCTAAATTTTTATTAATTATGGCATATCCTGATTTTCTCCTCCCTTCCACCACACGGGAGGAGCCATCTACAAATAACACTTCTGCATTTTCTAACTCAGTATCTCTTAAGTCTGGCCTCACCTTAGTCTGGGTCTCAATTACCTCTAAACAATTATGTTGTACTTCCTTTGATGGCTCTCCAAACAAAAACTGTGCTGGACTCTGAGCAGAAGTCACCCTCGGTTCTAAATCGGGGGAGTCTATTAATATTGCTTCATATTTCAAGATCCGGCTGTCCGTTAACCATTTTTCTGCCTTTTGTTGTAAAACACTCCTGACATTGTGTGGGGTATACACCTTTAAAGGAGCACTAAAGGTAATTTTCCGAACTTCCTCTATTAATAATGCGGTAGCTACCAAAGCTTGGAGACAAGCAGGCCATCCTCTACTTACTGGATCAAGTAATTTAGAACAGTACCCCACAGGTTTTTTTATTCCTGCCCAGTCTTGAGTAAGAACTCCATATGCTGTCTGATTTGATGTATTCACAAAAAGATGAAAAGGTTTTTCTAAATCTGGGAGGCTCAATACAGGTGCTTGTATTAATGCCTTTTTTATTTCCTCGAATTTCTGGTCATCTTCTTTAAACCACTTAAGTTGGTTACTAGTTAATTTTTCATATAGAAATTTTACCTTGTCACTATAATTTTCAAGCCATGATCTACAATATCCTAATAATCCCAATATTTGCCGAACCTCCTTTTTAGTTTGTGGGGGTCTTAAAGATAGAATCCCAGATATCCTATCAGAATCTAGTTTCTTCTTTCCCTTACTTAGCCAATGTCCTAAGTATTTTACTTCCTGTTCTACAAACTGTAGTTTTGATTGGGACACTTTCAATCCCTTCTCCCCTAGAAAATTTAACAATTTAATAGTAGCTTCTCGGGTCCCCTCTTCAGTTTCTCCTGCTACTAATAAATCATCTACATATTGCAATAATTTTATCTCCTGGGGTAATGTAAAATCCTGTAAGATTTTCTCTAAAGTTTGCCCAAATAAATTTGGTGACTCCGTAAACCCCTGTGGTAATACCGTCCATCTTAATTGCTGTTTCCATCCCGTTTCAGGGTCCTCCCACTTGAAAGCAAAATAATCTCTAGATCCTTCGTCCAGAGGACAGGCCCAAAAAGCATCTTTCAAATCTATCACACTATACCAAATATGTCTGGGAGAAATATGACTTAATAAAGTATAGGGATTTGCCACTACAGGGAATTTAGTAATCGTTCGCTGATTTACAGCTCTTAAATCCTGTACCATTCTGTATGACCCGTCCGGTTTCTTTACAGGGAGGATGGGTGTATTATGAGGTGACATACATGGTTCCAAGGTTCCTTTTTCTAAAAGTCTGTCAACTACAGGTTTTAATCCTTTTCGACCCTCCATGGGTATATAGGGTATTGCTTGATTCTAATCGAACGATGTGGATCTATTATTTGAACGCTTATGGGGTCCATTTTTATTTTTCCAGTTTCCCCTTCTTTATACTACACCGAGGGGTTAATAGCTTCTTCATCCTCCTGTGTTAAAGTATATAATTTGATCTGCAGTTTGTTCCCCTGACTCTGAATGCTCAAGTTTAACTTCAAAATCAGATCCCTTCCTAGTGAATTGTATTCCGCTTCAGGGAGCAAAAGTAAATCATTAAGACAAATTTTCTTTTCTGTTTCTACTTCTACATCTTTCAAGATAGGGACTTTAAAAGGTTCTCCTTTTGCCCCGACTACTGACATATAATTCTTCCCTATCTCTATTCCTTTTGGAAGTTTCTGAATGGTTGATTTTTCAGCTTCTGTATCCACTAAAAATAAAACCTCCTCCTTATGGGGACCTATTAATAATTTTATCAAGGGCTCTGTTGATGTTTAAGTCCCCAAAAGATATAGCCCCTGACACCCCTATTCTTCTTTGAACATTTTCTCATCTTGTTCTCGCTTACGACAGTTCCTCTGAACATGTCCCCTCTTGTTACAGTAGTAACAGACAGGAATTGTGAATCTCTCCCTATGAGGCTGTCCTCTGGGTGTCTGCTCTATTCTTTTTTCCCTTTTCTCTCTAAACGGATTCTGATTTTTCTGACTTTCTTTTACTGCTGCTACAAAAATTTTTGTCCCTTTTCCTCAGCAGTAAATAAGATCCCTAAAATGGACTGTATTTCTTCCTAGGTATAAGTATTAGGTCCTAAAAATTGGTCTAGTTTTTCTGCTACTCCAAGGGGATCATCTAATAGGGTCCCCATTTCTTTCTTGAAATTCCTTACATCTGTGGTATTTAATGGAACTGCCACAAACCCGATGCCTCCCTGATTGCCTCCGAGGGGTACTTCTCCTAAGGGATATAGAGAAGCTCCCCCAGATGTGGCAGTTCTACTTCTCGTACATGCAGCCGGAGGTCTATCTAATTCCGGTGCTGTCGGTGGTGGAGGCAGGGGTAATGGTGGCACTGGTGGGGGTACTACGGCCCCTGGAGGGAGAGCCGCCGTTGGAGGAGGATTGTTAGGATATGGAGGTGGTAAGTTATCCAGTGGTTCCCCTTTATCATCTTTTTCCTTCCCTTTTTCATCTTTGTTTCCTTCTTCTTTCTCAGACTTTTCATCCGTTTTTAATGTAAGTATTGAAGCCGGAAAAGGACGTGAAGTCCTGATCCATAATCCTGCATAATCACTTTCCTCCTGACTAAAAGGTTCCTTTGAATTAACATATAGATTTAAGGCCTGGCAAATCCAGTCTTCTAAGGATCCAAAACCAGGCCAAAAGACATGTGGTTTTAAAGGTTTCTTCGGCCATTCAATCATACAATAGTGAACTAATTTTAATTTACTTTTTCCTTTTCTGGGGCCCCTTTCATTCCAATTCCTAATCATTATTCCTAATGGACTTTCCAATGGTATATCTGGTAATTTGCTCCCTTTCCTCTGGTCCTGGGTCTTCGATTTTGTCTGACCCATCTAGGAATTTTACTGTGGCAATTCCTATAGCCCTTGGTTACCAGTAAGAGTGTCTTGCAGGGGGTTTAGGACCTATCACCCACCCACGAATCCTATAGGAATCGCTTCGGTCCTTCACTGGCCAAGTCCCTCGCAGGAGATTGGAACCGCGGTTAGAAGACCTCCACAATCACTTCGGAACCAGGTTCCGTCTCAATCACACTCTTACACACAGGCAACCGAATCCCACCCAACCGAACGGTATACACTTTAAATACTTACGACTCCGTCGTCTTCGTTCGGATCTTCGCGCGCAGAATTACGGGTAAAATAAACTGCTGCAGCCGGCAAGGGAGCTCATAAAAATAAAAATCAAAATCTTTTCTTTGCTTGCCTTTACTCAGGTTCAGGATGGCGTTAGTCCCGACCTGACCTGATCAGGAGCCACCTAATGGTGGGGCGCCCCTCCTAGATCAAGTCAGAATTCAGGAACTAAGACCATCCCGGACAAGCCCCCAAATTGTGATAAATGATTTAATCGCAAACAGGATTCCAATTAGAATTTATAATTTATTAAAGGAATAAAGGCAAGCAAACAGCGCTGGGTGTGCCGGGGGTCTCTGCCCAACCAAGACACACACCTTACAGACCCCATTTTTGGTTTATATCTCCTATACTAATACATATTCATAACTGCCTCTAAAATGGTTGGCCCTTGCCAAAAATGGGTGTATCCCCCCTCTTACAGGTCACTATGCAGATAACAACAGGACTGGTTTAAGTTGGTATTCTAGAATGTTCGCCAGGTGGCTCCTGCAAAACACAGACACGACAGACACACCGTCTCGTCTGCGGCCAGACAGACAAAACAATCAAAGGTCACACTTCACCCTGTGGCCCTAACACTGTTCCACACTGACACGAATCAGTTAAGCACATTTCACAGTCCCTATAATAAAATAAGTGCCATTTCTGTTTAAGGGATATGGCTATTTATTACAAAGGGTATAAGAACCCTGTGTAAAACCACATTCGTAGTGCCCCAATTTGGCTGGGACACCTCATGTACATTGTTATAGATTGAGGCCCAATAATTGACAGGAACCAGTCCAATTAATCAAATTAGTTTATTAAGCAAGCGGCAACAAGCAAAACAGCGCTGGGCGGCCGGGGAGTCTTTGCTCCGCCAACGGCGCGCACCCACTTCCCGAAAGTAGTTGATTATATACTCTTCTGGTTCCCGTATATGTGTCAATCCTGGTATATTCCGTGTCTGAGCGACCTGTTGCTAGGGGGTCGGTCTTGTCCCGCCTCCTGATGGTCGTGAGGCTGAAGGCTCCTCATCTTTATCAGTGTCCTTGGGGAGACTCTTTTCAGCTTATCTCACAATTTAGCTCTTCCCTTTGAAGTGTTAAAACACACCAGATGCCTGTGATTTAGGCCTTGAGGTGTCAAAGTGCCCCAGACAGCACACCGGATGCCTGTGATTTAGGCCTTGAGGTATCAAAGTGCACCAGATAACACGCTGGATGCCTGCGATTTAAGTATGTGAAGAGTCGAAACAGTGTAAGTTTTCACCAGCCTTTAAGAAAGCCTGATTTGGTTAACAAACATGATTCTATTTATTACATACATGAATAAATATTTACCCTTGTAATTCTATACTTTGTGTCCTAGCCTCTCTCCTCAGTCGGCACGGGGCAGTTGCGGATTTTTGTGACAGTACCCTAGGTGGTGTAGCATTGAACGGGCTTCTGATCCATGTGCAGCATGCCATGCAGACCCTGTCCATGGAAAGGTTACGCCATTTTGGTCATTCAAGCTGTTGTAGGATTTTTCTTACAAGGACACAACTCTATTCAACATTTCTACTGTCAGACAGGAACGATATTCGTATAAGAACTTCTTGCTGCACTGTTAGATAAAGGCAAGGACGTGCAGGTGGCATAATCTCCAGTACCAAGTGGAGCTGCCTGCGGGCTCCTCTGTTACAACGAGCTGTCTGAGTTTATCCTGCGTCCAAGGGATTTGCGCCACACAGCACAGGCCTGAAGACCAAACTGTATGTGCAGCATAACGCAGCACTAACTCCTCACCTCTTCCGGGCAGGACCATTACACACATAGAGTAAGATGAACTCCAGGAAAGGAGGAAGAAATAAAATTAAGTCTTAACTCCCCATTTTGAAACAGTGTGTAGCAGTACAGATAGGGGCCGACTGGCTAGAAAGAAGCTTTGCAGAAAAGGACCTAGGGGATACTGGTGGATGAGTTGAACATGAGGTGTTATAGTTGAATTTAAAATAAATCAAGTCCGAAATAGATTCAATAAATATTTATTGAGGTAGGAAGGCAAAAGCAGCGCTGGGCAGCCGGGGAGTCGCAGCTCCACCAAAGGCTCGCAAATTCAAGCAAGCTGAGCAGCTCTTTTTATCTTCACGGAGGTCGGGTTTCGACATCTTCGGTACGCCCCTCCGTAGCTTCTTGCTTGAGGTAGTTTAGATAAAATGTTGGTCACAGAATCAGCTCAAAACAATACATTCTGATAACATTGTGGTTAAGCTTTTTGTCAAACAGGAGTTCCCATGTTGGTGTAGCAAGATAACATTGTGGACATGTCTCTTCTGGTAAAACAGGGAGTTCTCAAGACTGTCACAATGGGTTCGTTCCTCTTGCTTAACTTGTTCGATCAGCAAATCACCTTTAGTTACTTATTACAATCCCCCCCTTCTTTTATTTATAAGTGATTTGCTGATCAAACCTAGACAATACCTCACAAGCTGCATCTAATTCAGGATTTTCGTTCGGTATAATTTTCATTTCCAGTTCTGATTGCTTCATCACCATTAGCTGCACTTTTTCTAACCTGCTTTCAACAAAGGTTACAAATTTGTTAATGACACAGGGTCCAAAAGTCAGAGCCAATAGCAACATCATGAGGGGTCCCGCCAAAGTAGAAATTAAGGTACTCAGCCATGGTGACTGATTAAACCAAGATTCATACCAGGAGGACTGAGCCTCTCGCTCTCGTTTTCTTTTCTCTAATCCCTCTCTCAGTTTAGCTAACGAATCTCTTACTACCCCTGTATGGTCAGCATAAAAGCAACATTCTTCACCTAGGGCAGCACATAATCCTCCGTTTTGCAAGAACAAAAGGTCCAATCCTCTTCGATTCTGTAAAACTACTTCCGACAATGAGGTCAATGATTTCTCTAAATAGGAAATAGATTTTTCTATTCGGGCCAAATCTTCGTCTACTGCAGCTCTTAGAGATGTTAGACTCTGCTGTTGTTGCACCAAGGAGGTTATGCCAGTGGCGGTCCCAGCGACCCCTAGACCAAGTAGAGTAGCTATAGTAATTGTAGATATTGGCTCTCGTTTGTTGATTTTATGTCCTAAATTGCTCCAGTGTAAATACATAGTTTCTTCCCCATGTAAGAGGATTCTAGGTACCACAGTAACCTGTACACAAAATTCTGAGATACTTTTCTTGAGAACAGCAGTGGACAAACACGGTGTTAATCCGGTTATGGAGCAGACCCACCATGCCCCAGGACTGGGCAGAACCCATTTAGTATTAGATGTAAAGTTTTGAGTCTGGTTGGTACATAGAGTTCTTCTCTCGTTCGTTACCTTCCCTATACACCAACCACTCCCTCTGACCTGTTGGAGAGTAATCCCCGCCTTCCGTTCCTTCCAATTACATCTGGAGGGATTGTCCTCGGTAGAGGTATTAAAAGGAGATGACACAGCTATTCCCTCATAAAAAGGGGGCTTTATGTCATAACATAACCAACAGGAAATGGTAAAATTTGGATTTGTTGTATTTAAAGCTTGATAGGCTGCCTGCATTACAGCCCATAAGGGTTCATTGTCTTTGGGTATTTTCTCCACTTTATTTGTAGAGGTTAGGTATGTCCCTGGGGTGACTGAGGCTGTGGAGTTTCCTACCTTTGGCTTCTTCTTTTTCCCTTTTTGCTTTGTGATGACTCGATTGGGCCCTACTGCTTGTGGCATTTTAACTTCCCGTTTTTGAATGAATATTAGTCCTCCTCTATCAGTTCCAGATTCCCAATATCGCATTCCCCAGGTTCGTCCCAATAACCATCCGTGGTCATTAGGCTGCAGGATTTCTAGTATAACATGCTTACAGTTGCCAAGGTGGGGGCCCTCTATGTGTCCATCCCAGCTAGGAGCTGGCGGGTTGCATCCTCTGGGTCCCCATGTTATAGTTAAAAATCTATCTTTAATGGCTACGTCCCAGTTTGAAGCTATGGTTTCACATCCCCAATATGCACAGTAATAGTGATTAGGGAAATTGCAATAGCTTTTCCCTGGATTCGAACTGGGGCAGAGATAAAAAGGTTTTATTGCTCTTTCTCGTCGGCCAGGTGGGTCTAGTTCATAAAAGACTAAATCTTCCAATTTAACTTGGAATTCTGGGGGTCCGGCTGTCACATTATACCGAACTTCCATTGAATCTTCCCATCGACCTAAGGTCCAATTGAAGGGTTGATGTTCATTTTCTAGCGTCATGGCAATCAATACCATTAATAGGATACCAGCTTTCATTTCCCCACTGTTTAGTACCTCTCTGCCTTCCTCGTCTACTCCTTTGCAGAGAGCAACGGGATATCAAGATCTTCTTGGCAGCAGCAGATAGTCTTCAGGGGAATTTTGCTGTTATCCTGTCAATAATTTCCAAGGTCTAAAGAGTTAGTTATCTCTCAAATATATTTCCACCTATGTGGTTGTTGTGCCTGTTTCCAGGCGAATCTTATAGCACACTGTCTTAAAACTCTATACCAGTCTGTTTCATATACTTCCCAAAGTTCAGGTACTGACAGTTCCCACCCACAAAATAATTTACGAATTTCCACTGGATCCTCTGGTCCCCTGGCACGTATCAAATCATTGCAACATTTCATACAGTAGGGTTGTCTCTTAAATGAAACACAGGACCAATCTCTATTACAATTTAGACATCGGCAAACAACCCAACATAAATGTCCGGAAGTAGGGTGTTCTAAGCAGGGTATTCCCCAGAGATCTCCTATTCCGGGTGATTCGGGTATCTCCGTCTCTGTTTCGCAACAAAATGGAAAAACCTGGGGAGTTCCTGTTAGTTTGTATAATCCACCCCCCCTGTTTGGTCCGGTATCCTTTCTTCACTCCAAGGTGCAAAATATACCTTTCGTAGAGTATTTCCTGGTGGTATTTGGAACCATCGATATAAACTATCTCTTACTTCCCTTCTGGAGTGGTTCATTTACCGGTCTCGCTTTTCCTTATCTTTACTCGAAGATCTCCTGGTTCCGACGTCACAGTCCACTTCTCTGGGAAGATAGGTCCCTTAATCCTACTAGCGTGAGTCCATCCTTTTTCTGCTGTCCATACAGCCGTATCTGTGGTAAGTAAAACAACAAAGGGTCCTTCCCAACGGGGTGTTAGGGAGGTTTCTTTCCAGGTTTTGATTAGTACCTGGTCTCCGGGCTGGATTCGGTGTATGGAAATGTCCAAGGGAGGTCTTTGTACTACCAAGCCCTTCTTTCTTAGTTCCTGTCTTCTTTTTGTAAGTTCTAAAATATATTCTGTTAAAAGTTTATCCTCGACTTTTGGGTGTTCCACGAATAACCCAAAGTCATAAGGCATTCCATACAACATTTCAAAGGGGGATATACAAGTATCTGTTCTTGGCTGAGTTCTAATGTAAAGCAAAGCCAATGGTAAACATTTAACCCAATTCATTTTTGTTTCCACCATAAGTTTGGTTAGGTGTTTCTTTATCTCCCCATTCATTCTTTCTACTTTCCCAGAACTCTGTGGGTGCCAGGGAGTATGGTATTCCCATTTTGTACCAAACAATTCAGTTGTCTCTTTAATTACTTTGGATGTGAAATGTGGACCTCGGTCTGAGTCAATTACCACAACAGTCCCATATCTTGGAATAATTTCTTCCAAAAGAATCTTAATAACTGTCTTTGCAGTAGCTCTTACCACTGGAAAGGCTTCTACAAAGTGCGTAAGGTGATCAACCAAGACCAATAAATACTGATATCTCCCCACCTTTGGCAATTCGGTAAAATCCACCTGTATTTTCTCAAAGGGTCTTTTAGCCAATTCACGACCTCCTTGAACCTTTTCCCTAAGTTGTCGTTTATTCACTTTGTGACAGGTTAAACATCCCTCTAAAGTCCTTTTAGCTAGACCGTATATTCCGACACAGGCATAGTTTGTCTCAAACTGATCCACTAAAGCTTGAATTCCCCAATGAGTTTTATGGTGTAATTTATTCAGTATTCCCCGAGCTAATCCTTTTGGAAGAATTTCCCTGCCATCTGGTAGCAGCCATTTATCGCCATCTCTTTTTGCTCCAATTTGTTGTAGCTTCTCCAATTCTTGGAGGGTGAAAGTTTTATCTAATTTTAGCCTTTCAGGTTCCTCTCTCAAGGTCTGAACCATTAATAATGCAGCCCGTTTTGCCTCCGCGTCGGCTAGATTGTTTCCTCTTACAGTATGGGTTAGTCCCTTCTGGTGTCCTTTTACATGGACTATGGCTATCTTTAGTGGACCTCTTAATGCCTTTAAAACTTCTAAGATTAGCTTTTCATGGACTAATCCTTTTCCCTGGGTGTTAATTAAGCCTCTCTCTTCCCAAATTTTTCCAAAAGTATGTACCACCCCAAAGGTATACTTTGAATCTGTATAAATAGTTCCAACTTTATTTTCTAAGAGCTTTAATGCCCTTAGCATAGCATATAACTCACACGCTTGCGCGGACCAGGCTTTACTTAATGGTCCTGATTCTTTTATCTTAAAAGTATACCCATCCACAATAGCATAACCTGATTTCCGTTGTCCTTCAACCACTCGTGAGGAGCCGTCCACAAATAATTTTTCTCCTTCGTCTAATTCATCGTCTTCTAAGTCCTCCCTTATTTTAGTCTGCAAATTTATTAGTTGGAGGCAGTCATGTGTCAAATGTTCTTTAGGTTCTCCGTATAAAAATTGGGCAGGATTCTGAATAGAAGTGGTTTCCATTTCTAGTCGAGGGGAGTTAATTAAAATTCCCTCATATTTTAGCAGTCGACTATCTGTAAGCCACTTATCAGCCCGTTGTTGCAATACTCCTCGAATGTTATGGGGGGTGTATACTTTTAGTTCACCTCCCAAGGTGACTTTTCCAACTTCTTCTACTACTAATGCAGTGGCCACTATTGCTTGCAAGCAGGTGGGCCACCCGCGGCTTACAGGATCCAGTATTTTAGAATAATATCCTACAGGCTTTCTCTGCCCTGCCCATCCTTGGGTCAGAACCCCATAAGCTGTCCCGTTATCTACATTGATAAAGAGTTGAAAGGGTTTATGGATATCGGGTAAACTGAGGACAGGTGCTTCTACCAGATCTCTTTTTATATTTTCCCAACGATTCTCATCTTCAGGGGACCATTTTACCAACCCGTTTTTAGTTAATTTTTCGTACAAGAATTTTACTTTACTGCTGTAATTTTCTATCCACTGTCGACAATACCCTAATAATCCCAATAACTGTCTTATCTGTCTTTTATTAGTGGGAGCTGTTAGAGACAAAATTCCTTTTACTCTTTCGGGATCTAATTTCTTGTGTCCCTTTATGAGCCAATGCCCCAAATATTTTACCTCTTCTTCAGTAAACTGTAATTTGGACTTAGAAACCTTTAATCCCTTGAGGCCTAAAAAGTTCAATAATTTGATGCTCTCATTTCTGACTTCTTCTTGAGTTCTTCCAGCGATCAATAAATCCTCCACGTATTGTATTAGAATTAGTCCCTGACTTAATTCATAAGATTCCAGTAACTGTTCCAGAGCTTGTCCAAACAAGTTCGGAGACTCTGTAAATCCCTGGGGCAAAACGGTCCACCGTAATTGTTGTTTTCTATGGGTCTTGGGGTTCTCCCACTCGAAAGCAAAATAATCCCTACATTTTCCTTCTAAGGGACAAGCCCAAAAAGCATCTTTTAAATCTATAACACTATACCATTTATAATCTGGACTTAACTGATTAAGTATAGTGTGCGGGATAGCCACCACAGGGAACCGGGTAATGGTTCGTTCATTTACGGCTCTCAGATCTTGTACTAAACGATAGGACCCATCCGGCTTCTTTACGGGCAATATGGGAGTATTGTGGGGAGACATACAGGGTTCCAAAAGCCCTTGGGCCAAAAGTCTCTCAATTACTGGCTGCAACCCTTCTCTCCCCTCCCTAGAGATGGGATACTGTTTTATCCTAATTGGCTGGTCTGGGTCTTTTATGGAGACCGTGATCGGTTTGATATTTAATTTTCCCACCGACCCTGGGCTATACCAAGTTTCTGGATTAATCTTGGCTTCATCTTCTGCAGTTAATAAGCATAATCTTACTTTTAATTTCTCTTGCTCTACTTCCAAATTGATTCCTAATTCCACCATCAGGTCTCGTCCCAAGAGGTTATACTCAGCTTCTGGGACCAATAAAAATGTTCCCACTCCATATTTATTTGGGGCTTCTATTGTTACATTCCTTATCAGGGGCACCTTAAAAGGTTCCCCCTTTGCACCAATTACTTGGAGTTTATCCTTTGATTCAACACATCCAGATGGTAACTTTTGGACTGTTGATCTTTTGGCACCCGAGTCCACAAGGAACTCGAACACTTCGTGCTGAGGACCCAATTTCAATTTTATCAAGGGCTCGGTAACCTTAGGGGTCCCCAGCAAATAGAGCCCCTGACCCCCCTAATCTTCCTTAAAAATCTCCTCATCCTGCATTCTTTTCCGACAATTTCTCTGTAGATGTCCCTTCTTGCGACAATAAAAACATTCTATGTCCTGCGAACTAAATCTTCTTCTTCTCGGTTCTACTGGGCCCTTCCGGGGACTTTCTCCTCTCCTGCCCTGATTTTGTCCTTCCCTTACAGCTGCCATCAGGATTCTGGCTTGTTTCTTCTGATTTTCTTCCTCCCTTCTCACATACACCTTCTGAGCTTCTCGTAATAATTCATCTAACCCCCTTCCCTGCCAGTCTTCTACTTTCTCTAACTTTCTCCTTATATCTGTCCAAGATTTAGCTACAAATTGAGTTTTCAGCAGGGCTTGACCCACTTGGCTATCAGGGTCTAACCCAGAATATAGCTGTAAACTTTTTCTCAATCTTTCCAGCCATTCGGTGGGGGTTTCATCTTTCTTTTGTTGTTCATTAAAGGCCTTATTAATATTTTGCCCTCTGGGTACAGAATCTCTAATCCCCTGAATTATTATATCCCGGAGATCAATCATGTTATTTCTATGTGCGGGGTCTCGATTGTCCCAATTGGGCCACTGTAAGGGCCATTTTACATCTCCGGCGGGACCATGCTGATGCCTCTGGTCCCAATGCCTTATGCCTGCCATTCTGATCATTCCTCGTTCTTCGTTTGTGAACAAGATCTTTAAAATAGACTCCATCTCATCCCAAGTATAAATGTTAGGCCCGAGGAATTGATCAAAACATTCTGCTACCCCTAATGGGTCCTCTAACAAGTGTCCCATTTCTTTCTTAAATTCCCTCACATCCCCGGAGCTGAGGGGTACAGATACAAATCCAACTCCGGGTTGTGGTCCCCCCATAGCAGTCTCCCTTAAGGGATACAAGTTTTCCTCCCTCCTTTCTCTAGTTTGACTTCTAGTTATTCTTCGATTAGAAGGAGGAGCCTCTTCCCCAGGTTCTGTGGGGGCTGTTGGAGGGAGATCTTGCTCAGGACCTTGCGGAGGGGGGACATAGGGTGGGGGAGACGCTGGAGGTTCGTCTACATCCCACCTTTTCTTTTTATCATTTTTCTTTTCTTTTAATGGAAACAAATTAGCAGCCTGAGCCGTGCCCAGGATCCATAAAAAGGCGTATTCACTCTCCTCCTTATTAAATGGTCGTTTGTTGTTAACATATATGTTTAATTGTTGGCATATCCAATCCTCTAAGGATCCATGAATTGGCCAATATAAATCTTTTCTTATCTGTTTTCTTCCCCATACCTCCATACAATAATAGACCAATTTCTCCTTGGATTTCCCTTTTCGAGAAGGGGAACTATCCCAATATCTAATCATTAGGCCTAACGGGCTATCTTGGGGTATATCGGGGAGCCCACCCCCACCCCGTATCTCCTGCATGGAACCAGAAGTCCTACTTTTCTTCTGTCCCATCTTCCAAAAGTGCCTTCTTTCACTCAAAATTCACTCACTTCCCTCCGTTCGTGGCCCACGCCCTCGCGGACAATGGGAACCGCACTATTAGGAGGTCCACACTCACTTCGTCCGGTGGGCTACTTAGCCCAGTGGACGTCTCAGTCACTCGCACCCGGGTACCCAATCCCCGACCGAACGGAACCGCAATATACTTACTCACTCCCGAGTCTTCGTCCGGATCTTCGTGCACAAAAATTATGGGGAACTGCAGTATCTCCTTTCTCTTTTCTTTTTGCTTTCCTATCTCAGTTCGGAAAATCCAGGTGAGCTAAGTCGGAATCTCCTCCGGGACCATCCGAAGATGGGCCGCCCTCCCAGAGTTGAATTCCGAGTCGGCTGTCTGGATCCGAGTCACGGCACCAAATTTGTTATAGTTGAATTTAAAATAAATCAAGTCCGAAATAGATTCAATAAATATTTATTGAGGTAGGAAGGCAAAAGCAGCGCTGGGCAGCCGGGGAGTCGCAGCTCCACCAAAGGCTCGCAAATTCAAGCAAGCTGAGCAGCTCTTTTTATCTTCACGGAGGTCGGGTTTCGACATCTTCGGTACGCCCCTCCGTAGCTTCTTGCTTGAGGTAGTTTAGATAAAATGTTGGTCACAGAATCAGCTTAAAACAATACATTCCGATAACATTGTGGTTAAGCTTTTTGTCAAACAGGAGTTCCCATGTTGGTGTAGCAAGATAACATTGTGGACATGTCTCTTCTGGTAAAACAGGGAGTTCTCAAGACTGTCACAATGGGTTCGTTCCTCTTGCTTAACTTGTTCGATCAGCAAATCACCTTTAGTTACTTATTACATGAGGCAGCAGTGTGCTCTAACAGTAAAGAAGGCAAACAATGCCCTGGGCTGTATCAGCAAGAGCATAGCCAACAGGTTAAGGGAGGTGATTATTTCCCTCTATTTGGCACTTGTGAGACCACATCCAAAGTCCTATGTCTGCTTTTGGGCTCCCCAGTACACGACAGACATGGACATACTGGAGTGAGTCCAGCAGAGGGTCACCGAGATGGTCAGAGGGCTGGAGAACTTGACGAAGGCAGAGATGCCGAGAGGACTGAGTTTACTTAGCTTTCAAAAGGGAAGGTGGTGGTAAATCTTACTGCTGCCTTCAACTATCTAAATGGGAGAGTGTGGAGAAAATGAAGCATGCAGCAAAAGGACAAGTTGCAACAGTCACAAGTTGCAACAATGGAAATTCTATTTTTTCCTAATAAGGAAAAAATCTGCCCCCCCCCCCCCCAATGGTGGTCAAACACTGAAACAGGGGCCTAGTGGGTTGTAAGATCTCCACCCTTAGGGATAGTCGAACATCAACTGGACAAGGCCCTGAGCAACCTGCTCCAATTGGTCCTGCTCTGAGCAGGGGAGTAGTGGAATGGAGACCACAAAAAACAACCAAACCCCAAAAAATCCTGTAAAAGTTTTTATTTTTCAAGACTGCCATATAAAATTTCCTTTTAATTCACTGCACAAAAGTTGTCAGGGAGTGCAGGGAGTGGAGCCTCTGGCATACTTCAGTTTTTGAATAATCAGTTTTTTAAATGTTCTGGATTCATTCTGCTGATCTTTTCATCCTCCCCCATAGCCTTCCACTATCATTTCAGATCATACCCCAATTAGGGAGACAGCACTACTTTATATTTTATTGCTAATGCTACCCTTGTTGCTAGTTATATATGTAAGCTGAAAAAAGCAGAGAAAGCATCCTTGAGTTTTATTCTTTAAAGACATTTTCCTCTTTGAGTTCACCATGCTCTACACTGTTTTGGACCCTAAGGTCTGCAGTAAATGGCTCTGTAGTTCTTAAATCTTTTTCAACAGCTTAAATATTAACTTAAAACCTGAGATATAAGAAGTAAAATTCTTGCAATTTATTAAAATGGATCAAAAAAAAAGTAGGAATAAATATTTATTCCTTCATTATGACAAAAGGTTATCAATGTTACGACTCAAAATTCTGTTCCAGATCATAGAATCATAGAATGGTTTGGGTTGGAAGGGACCTTTGAAGGTCATCTAGTCCAACATCCCCCTGCAATGAGCAAGGACATCTTCAACTAGATCAGGTTGCTCAGAGCCCCATTCAACTTGACCTTGCATGTTTACAGGGATCTACCACCTCTCTGGGCAACCTGTTCCAGTGTTTCACCACCCTCATTGTATAAAATGTCTTCCTTATATGTAGTCTAAATCTACCCTCTTTTAGTTTAAAACCATTACCCCTTGTCCTATCACAACAGCCCTCCTAAAATGTTTGTCCCCATCTTTCCTGTAAGCCCCCTTTAGGCACTGGAAGGCTGCAATAAGGTCTCCCCGGAGCCTTCTCTTCTCCAGGCTGAACAACCCCAACTCTCTCAGCCTGTCCTCATAGGAGAGGTACTCGAGCCCTCTGATCATTTTTGTGGCCCTCCTCTGGACCCGTTCCAACAGGTCCATGTCTTTCCTGTGCTGAGGGCTCCAGAGCTGGACACAGTACTCCCAGCGGGGTCTCACGAGAGCAGAGTAGAGGGGCAGAATCACCTCCCTCGACCTTCTGGCCACGCTTCTTTTGATGCAGCCCAGGATACCGTTGGCCTTCTGGGCTGCAAGCGCACATTGTTGGCTCATGTCCAGCTTTTCATCCACCAGTACCCCCAAGTCCTTCTTGTCAGGGCTGCTCTCAATCCCTTCATCCCCCAGCCTGTATTGATACCAAGGGTTGCCCTGACCCAGGTGCAGGACCTTGCACTTGGCCTCATGAGGTTCACACAGGGCCCACTTCTGGAGCTTGTCCAGGTCCCTCTGGATGGCCTCCCATCCCTCAGGCATGTCAACCGCACCACTCAGCTTGGTGTCGTCTGCAAACTTGCTGAGGGTGCACTCGATCCCACTGTCAATGTCATTGATGAAGATATTAAACAGTACTGGTCCCAGTATGGACCCCTGAGGAATACTGATGGCTACAGTCTGTTCAGAAGGCACAGGCAAAAAGGAGGGGTGGAAGGGTTGCCCGCTACATCAAGAAATGGATAGAATGTGAAGAGCTGTCTCTGAAGAATAGCCACGAGCAGGTTGAAAGCTTATGGGTAAGAATTAGAGACCAAGGCAACAAAGGGAACCTTGTTGTTGGTGTCTATTACAGGCCACCCGATCAAGACCTGCTGGTCAACCTAAAGGGCAAGAAGGAAATGCACAGGCAGTGGAAGCAGGGACAGGTATCCTGGGAAAAGTATAGGGACGCTGCCCGGTTGTGTAGGGAGCTGAACTTGGCAAGGGATGCAAAGAATAATAAGAAGGGCTTCTATAGCTATGTCAACCAGAAAAGGAAGGTCAAAGAAAGCGTGCCCTCCCTATGAACATGACTGGCAAACTGGCAACAACGTTACGAGGAGAAGGCTGAGGTACTCGACAACTTTTTTGCCTAAGTCTTCACTGGCAACCTCTCTTCCCACACCTCTCAAGTGGATGGACTGCAAGACAGGGACTGGGGGAGCAAAGTCCCTCCCACTGTAAGAGAAAATCAAGTTCGAGACCACCTGAGGAACCTGAACATATAGACATCTATGGGACCTGATGAGATGCACTCCAGAGTCCTGAGGGAACTGGCTGATGTAGTTGCCAAGCCACTCTCCATGATATTTGAAAAGTCATGGCAGTCAGACTACGTCCCCGGTGACTGGAAAAAGGGAAACATTGCACCCATTTTTAAAAAGGGTAGAAAGGAGGCCCCTGGGAACTACTGCCCTGTCAGCCTCACCTCCGTGCCTGGGAAGATCATGGAACAGATCCTCCTGGAAGCTATGCTAAGGCACATGGAGGACAGGGAGGTGATTCGAGACAGCCAGCATGGCTTCACCAGGGGCAAGTCCTGCCTGACGAACCTAGTGGCCTTCTACAATGGAGTGACTGCATCAGTGGACAAGGGAAGAGCTACGTACATCATCTATCTGGACTTCTGCAAGGCCTTTGACACAGTCCCCCACAACATCCTTCTCTCTAAGTTGGAGAGATACAGATTTTAAGGATGGACTGTTTGGTGTATGACGAATTGGTTGGATGTTCGCATCCAGAGGGTAGTGCTCAATGGCTCAATGTCCAGATGGAGATCAGTGACAAGTGGTGTCCCTCAGGGGTCCATATTGGGACCAGTACCATTTAATATCTTCATCAATGATATAGACAGTGGGATTGAGTGCACCCTCAGCAAGCTTGCAGATGACACCAAGCTGAGTGGTGCGGTTGACATGCCTGAGGGATGGGAGGCCATCCAGAGGGACCTGGACAAGCTCCAGAAGTGGGCCCTGTGTGAACCTCATGAGGCCAAGTGCAAGGTCCTGCACCTGGGTCAGGGCAACCCTTGGTATCAATACAGGCTGGGTGTGGAATAAATGCTAAATTGGCTAAAAATACAAAAGTACCACATTGTTCACACATTAAGGAAAAGTATAAAATCAAGAGGCTTCTGAGGTAGAAAATAGCCGCAGCTGGCATGAAGGACACAACATCTGTGGTTCCCTGATAAGCTACATGAGGTACGGGACGGGATGCAATTATTCCGTGGCTTTACCTTATGATGTATAGCGGATACGGGAATGGGATGATACCATGAAACAGATAAGCTGCCAATTAGCTGCCCGCTCGATACTCGGAGCCAACATTTTGTCAAATTTTGATGAAATGCTGTCCTTTGTGCGAACTTTGCTCATTCTAATGTCATTATAATACCAAAACACACCTCCATCCCGAAGGCTACCCGCCTCCAAGGTGCGACCACTCCTTCTTGAGTCTGCGCCCTGAATTTCTCGTAAACTATACCTTTAATTGTGAAGCGAGAGAATTTTACACCAATCATGATAAAAGTATGTATGACTAAAGTCACTCAAACTCCACCTGGAAGATAACAACTAGTATAAAAATAGCCCAAGAGAGGGGGGATACCCAGGGAAGACACCATTGCAAAGAATTACATCACTGACTTCTGGGATCAGTCGATGGGCTGAGCCTCTCTTCCCCCCCATAGGGACACCTTTGGGTAAGACTTAGATTATACCGAGTGCTTCCTCGGGGAACTTAGAAATTTCTCTAGAGACTCTCTTTTCTACATTTAGAGCCAGGCTGTATCATTTATAACTTTGTCGCGCGTTTTGTATATGTAACAATACTTTCATTTGCACGTGCTTTGCAGACAGTGTATTTATCACCGGCAATCCTAAGAACCTATCTATCTGTTGTTTAAATAAACTGCACTTTTTTTTAAGTAGCTAGTCATTTCGATTTCTCACTGAACGCGACCAAAGACTCGAAGGTGGCCGTGCTAGTTCATGAGCACGACTAGACTGAAGGTGCAGTCCACTATAAGTGTATCCAAATCGTAATAGTTGAATACATATTGAACGCGATTGGACTGATAGTGCTGAATTGGGCATCACTCGGAATTTAAACCTAGCCGCACCTGGCCTCCCACCTCGGTGAGGAGTGTTAGAACGCAAGGGGGTTTATTTTCTACTAAAACCGCTTCGCCCCTTTTCACGCAACACTGGGGGATGAAGGGATTGAGAGCAGCCCTGACAAGAAGGACTTAGGGGTACTGGTGGAAGAAACGCTGGACATGAGCTGACAATGTGCACTTGCAGCCCAGAAGGCCAACGGTATCCTGGGCTGCATCAAAAGAAGCATGGCCAGAAGGTCGAGGGAGGTGATTCTGCCCCTCTACTCCGCTCTCGTGAGACCCCACC
This sequence comes from Larus michahellis, assembly GCF_964199755.1. Taxonomy (NCBI): domain Eukaryota; kingdom Metazoa; phylum Chordata; class Aves; order Charadriiformes; family Laridae; genus Larus; species Larus michahellis. The sequence goes on along the minus strand of NC_133929.1, from coordinate 19,228,234 downwards.
TGGAGTACTGTGTCCAGCTCTGGAGTCCTCAGCACAAGAAGGACATGGACCACCTGTTGGAACGGGTCCAGCAGAGGGCCACAAAAATGATCAGAGGGCTCGAGTACCTCTCCTATGAGGACAGGCTGAGAGAGTTGGGGTTGTTCAGCCTGGAGAAGAGAAGGCTCCGGGGAGACCTTATTGCAGCCTTCCAGTACCTAAGGGGGCCTACAGGAAAGATGGGGAGGGACTCTTTATAAGGGAGTCAAGCAATAGGACAAGGGATAACAGTTTTACAGTGAAAGAGGGGAGATTTAGATTAGATATTAGGAAGAAATTCTTTACTCTGAGGGTGGTGACGCACTGGCCCAGGTTGCCCAGGGAAGTTGTGGATGCCCCTTCCCTTGAAGTATTCAAGGCCAGGTTGGATGGGGCTCTGAGCAACCTAGTGTAGTGGAAGGTGTTCTTGCAGGGGGTTGGAACAAGATGATCTTCAAGGTCCCTTCCAACTCTAACCATTCTGTCATTCGATGATTCTATGATACTAAGGAAATGAATTGGAAAAGAATGTAATAAGTTCAGAGCAAAGAGTGGAAGATTAGAAAATAGACAATATAAGCAGAGAACCAGAATTACTGGCATTTTGTATGAGTAGGAAGAACAAGTTTCTTGTAAGCTTTGGTTTCCTTGACTCACTTTAACAAGTTGTGACAATGTTTGTTTTCTGTGCGGGCTCACATTTTACCCATGGGGTCTGTTATAAGGAAGATGATAGTGCATCCAAAGTATCCCCCTTCTCAAAAAAGTGTATGAAACCACAACAGTTTCATGAACTTTACAAATAAAATCAACAACTTACTTAGAAGCAACTAAAAAGACAGCTCAGGTTTTGTGGGTAAATATGAATGGTTATGCTTTTTAAAATTGAGTGGTATATAATTAGCTCCATATTGTGGCTTGTGGCCAGCATTAGCGTGAAACTTTAGGACTCAGAGGAGCAGTGGAAGGGTGAATATAACACCAGGAAAGGGGGTAGAAACTAAGAAGTGTGTGTGTGTTACAATTTTAATTGTATCATAGCTATTATTGCAACTTTTTCTATATGTAAGTACTATACCTCCATTATTATTGTTTTTCTGTAATAATTAGATCTGGACTAATGATGATCCTTCAATTAGACTGTTAAGATTTCCATTATATTAACAATAATTTCTTGGCTTTACATATATATGGTGGGCTTCCCTTGTCCATAAACAAGATTCTGAGAATAAAAATTTCATACTACTCACAACTGCACTCACTTATTAAAATTTTAGTGTATTTCTGTATACAGCTGAAAACTAATGACTTTTATAATATAGTAACGCCTATGCTGACAACTGCTCTGAAATCTGTTTACAAGTTTTTTAAGAAACCTCCATTCTTAAAAACACACAGCAAAAAGTGAGAAAGTCCTGTCGAAACAAAAAGTCGATGTGCCTCCAATGTTTTGATTTTTTAAAATACATTTCTCAATCTAAAGTTGCTATACTGAATTTTACAATTGTTTTGTTTGGGAATTTTTATTTGAGGCAAATTAAACACACATTTGTGCTTAAATTGAAAAAAAAAATTAATGAACAATGCATTGGACAGAATCCTACTGCCATAAGTGGTTCTACAGCGTCTGCAAAGATGCATCATGAGAAGATTCCTTGTATACGCTTGCACCAGCACCAATCCTGTGAGCTTTGGCATGGAGTGCCTTAACCCAGCCTTGGATCCATCCCCCAGCCCAGCTCTGCTGCCCAAAGGTAGCCCCTGAGCATTCGAAGTCCAGGATTGCTACAAGGCAATACTGCATCTGTTTCTTAACTCATCACCAAGGGAAACCTCACTCCCTTAGAGGGAGTCCTCCTGTCTCTGGCATGCCTGCTTCCAGACAGTTTAACCCTTTCTGCAGTTGAGCATTCTCGCCTTCCATGCCAGATCATTCCTTAGTCACAAATTACCACTGCTGAGCAGTTACAATTTGAATTTCCCTTTCAAATTCTTACTCATTTTAGTTTGAATAATGCTTGGTCCTTACAAAAAACACAGAAGGTTGAATTCTCTTGATCTTGAAATCACAAAAGCTGTGTTCTATTTACTGTCTGGTGGCACACAGGTCCACATATGGGGTCAGGTAAAGATGGTATTATGCTGCAATCCATAGAGCAGTGTTACAGACAACGTTGCATGCTGAGGAAAACATGGAGGCAGTCAGGATGCCTCCTTCCATTAGAATAGCTTCTTTGTCTTAAAGGCACAATTGAGTCATGTTAAGTTTGGCTTTACACCCCTTTGGAGTAAAGGCTCAACTTGGTTTAAAAAAAGGAGGGGAGTGACACTGTTACCTGAAATAAAAGCCCTCGAAACCAAAAGTAGTTTAGAGAGGAGATATTGCTTTATTCGATGTCAGGTGCTAGGGGGAAAACCCACAAATCTAGCACACCTTACCGGGGATGTTCACCCATTATTTATACACAAAAGATTCTCACTATTCCGCCTGCCTAATACATAACTCCACCTAGGCTTACGTATTCATTAGGATGACCGAATAGCCTTTTTGCCCATGCGCATCAAATTTTGCTGGGTTGGCAAAACACTTCTGCGCAAGCAGTGAGTGTCTCGGTGGTCGTTTGGGTAAGGAGACCCTTCCTCACATTATTCTTTTAAGGTATTGAGTCATCTCAGGACAGTAAAAGTTTGCTGTAAGTTTGCCAACTTCTTGAAGATAATAAGGATGTTCTTTGAAGCAGCCATAACTCTATCCTAATTGGTATAGGAGTACGTACTTGATGCATAAAAGAACTTTGGAGTGATTAACTACTTCTTGTTATCCCATCCTTGGTGATTAACTACTTCTGGTTGTCTCCTCATTATCGCTATCTATAACATCAGCTCAGTGAATAACTATTTCTATACAGTAAGAAGGTCAGTAATTAGCTATTTTCTCACACAGTAAGAAGGTTAGTAAGAAAAAATTATTTTAGAAACAAAGCAGAGGCCTGTCTTTGGTAACAACGCAAGATGAAGTAACATTCCAGAAGTACACACCTTCATATTAAAAATGAAATGAAGTGAGGCTATGTTGTCTCTTTTAAAGAGAGACCAGTTCTTCTCTTCAGTTTTCCTCATTGAAATCAAGAGAACTAAAGTAAATATTCCCCCAAATTACAAGTAATTTATACTGCAGAACTGTATTTCAGCTCTTCTGAATCTCCTATTTGGAATTAGTTGTGTTTGGATTTTGCAAAACAGATGTTCAGAAGAGATGTAGTTGGATGAGACTAAACATTCATACAGAACAGGTTTAGGTATGTACATTGTGTATCTGCACCTGTCTACTTATTGTACTTCTTCCTTCCCTTGAATAACTTTTCAATCCACTGGTTAATTTTTAACCAAATTTGAAAGGTGGGTTTCTATAACTTCTGTGGAAACACTCCAGAACAAGTGACAATATTTTAAGTTATTCAGGAATAGGGATCATCCATTAAATTCACACCTTACAAGTATTGACTAATATGGACACCATTAAAACTATTCTTTGATGAAACAGTACAGTAGAGACTGTAACATCTTATACATGTGTTCAGTGTGTAGGTTTTGTACCCACTGATCACTGTCAGGGCTTCTTCTATGTGTCACCAGCCCTAAGATAGGCACGATCATAAATGTACAGGCTGTTTTTTTGTGAATCTATTGGGAGAGGTTCTCTTCTGAGCCAGAAATGTTCATATCTGGCATGACTGCAGTTTTAGTCCTGGCCTGTAAGGAACATTCTCTCAAATTGTTGTAGGATATGGCTTTTATGGTATATGATTATACAGGAATTGAATGGGCAGTGAATTGAACAAATGTTTTAGTCATCATGACTTTCTCATTTCAGTAAGTTCAGAATTCACTTCAATTCAGTCCTAGCAGGTGTGAGACCATGTCAAAATTCAGTGTATAAGAAATAAGAGTGCTATATTGTATATTAGTATACAATAGTTCTTTGGATATGCATTTGAACTTGAACATCCTTTACCTGGATTTTCTTTATTTCTGCGTCTGTCAATTGTTATCTTTGAAACATTGCCTCTGTTAGGAAGTGATGGGATGATGTCAATGCCATTAGGTCTAGAATGGACACTGACATGGTGATACCAGGATGCTTGATCCATCTGTCTGGGTGTTCCCCTGTTAGCTGGGGAAAGCAACCCCTCCCATCCCCCCCACCCCACCCCCATCTTCCTGACTGCAGAAGCAGGTTCAACACATGTGGTACGGTCAGAACAATAGGCTTGGTTTATTGTCTTCATGTAGATTGTGGTGACTGAGTGCAGGGCTGCCCCCAGGAAATCAAAGACAGCTCCAGGTCACATGATTTGCATACCTTATCTTTTTCATGCTTTTTGATCCTCCTTTTTGCTACCTTTGTCCCTCCCTTTATCCACACACCAGTCCCCTTCCAAATAACCTACCTCTAATTACTTTTTTCCTGTTGATCCCTGTTTTGCTACGGTCATACCCAAATTTGATATTTCTGATACTGGTCTCTAGGCACTCTTGGCCTTATATGCTATTACTGGTACATCAGGTGTCTGTGAAGTCCATCTCTCTCATCATTCTCCCTTTAACTACCCATGCAATCCAGCCATCCCCCATGGCACTGCCTATAACTTTTGTCAGCTTCTCCCTTTGGTATCTGTCATGTTCAGCAGTTGCTCATATCACATCCAGCAGTTTTCTATGTCCTATTCATTTAGCTGATTCTTGGTCCAGGGCCTAGGCAGCAGCCTAGTCATTTGTCTGCAACCCTAAAAACCTGTATGTCTACTTACAATGTTCAGACTTAGCCTCTTACAAAATCTCTTTGCTGTTACAGTTCTGTCCTTTTACTCTTCCACTGCTACTGTAATGAAAAAAGGGTAATAATTACAATTCCTGTAATATCAGAATAATGAAAAACAACAGTTTCGGCTGAGCAATTAGATGCTGGAATGTATGATTATAAAAATTCAATTAAAAATTGTTATTATGTATTAAGCAATTCTGTGGCTGCCATGCTTGTGTTTTTCAGTTATAAAGGAAAGATTTAAGACTTACAATATTAGGGATGAGTGTTAACGAGTCCTTTTTGACCTGGTTTTCTAAGGAAATGAGGCATATGCAGTTGTGCTATCTGTATATCTGTCTTCCCCTCCAGTAACTTTTCAACCTGTTGGACAATCTTGACCAAAAATGCAGGGAGGGAGAAAAAAGGTTAATGTCTAAATGTCCTGGTTTGGGGTGGAGCAGAGCCAACTTTCTGTTCAGTGAGAGAGGCTCTTGCTTACACTTGTTGCTGTGGCAACCAGGGTCAGCTGACTTGGTTGTTTACCCTGTGGAGGGGTTGCACCTGTGGGGAGGCGTGGACAGGTCAGGTGACCCAAACTGACCAATAGGGTATTCCATCCCATCTGCCTGCTCAGTATAAAAGCTGAGGGACCAAAAAGATCAGGTTGACTCTTCTTCAATGGCTTGGCTTAGTTGGTGATTGTCTTTTTCCTCAGTGACTGATGTCTGAGGAGGACCCTGTCAGTTCATCTACCTTCAATCCCCATCAGTGTGTTCTGGAATTTAGTTCCCATTCATCACTGAGTCCAGTCTGGAACTTTCCTGGTGCCTGTCAGTGATATCTCCCCAGGAGCTTGATATGGTTTTGTATATATTTATATATTGTATCTATTTTATTATTGCCTTTTTATTTTATTATTAATATTTTGTTAAAGTAGTTTAGTTTTTTCTGAACTCATAACTCTTTTTATCTCTCTTCTTCCTCTCCTTGGAGCAAGAGGTGGGGGAGAGCATCTGTCATCTTGTCATTGGCCAACCTGGCTTAAGCTGTCACATTAAAAAAAAGAAAATTCTCACAAGTTTTGTGGTAGCTAGCAGCTGGATAGAGGAGTGAGGTGGAAATGCCTTACTTCAGGCAATGCTGCAGCTTGATCTCAATATTGCCTGTTTGTTTTCTGAGAAAACAACTAGGAAAACTGGTGCAGGTGGATTTTGGGACATTGCTGATGTTTAAGCATGGCTCTACTTCAGAAGAAATAAGTTTGTTCTTAAAGTATTTAAAATCCAAGTAAGCACCCTGGAGCATGATTTAATGATATTGAGGTCAGGCATTGTGTGGATCTCCAGCAGCATGCCTGTGTGATTTAGATCTCCAAATAAATTAATTCCTTTCTATTAAAAAAATTTAAATTAAATCAGTGATCTGGATGAGGGGATCAAAAGTGCACCCTGTCTGCAGATGACACAAAATTGGTTGGGAGTCTTGATCTCCTTGAAAGACTCTACAGAGGGATCTTGACGGGCTCAATTGATGGGCCTAGGCCAATTGCATGAGAGTCAACATGAGCCCTGCATCAAAACCGCTTCCACAAAGAAAAAAAGATGGGTCATTGTCGTAGGTGACTCCCTCCTGAAGGGAACAGAAGGCCCAATATGCAGACCAGACCCACTCCTTAGGGAAGTCTGCTGCCTTCCTGGGTCCCAGGTTAAAGATGTGGCAAGAAAACTCCCCCCCCGGTACAACCCTCAGATTATTATCCATTATTGATTTTTAAGACAGGCAGTGATGAAGTCGCAACAAGAAATCTGAGGGCAATCAAGAGAGACTTCAGGGCCTTGGGATGACTGGTTAAGGGATCAGGAGCACAAGTAGTGTTCTCTATGCCTCCAGTTACAGGGAAGAAACAGGAAGAACCAACAGATCAATGCCTGGCTCTGAGCCTGGTGTCACTGGCAGAACTTTGGGTTTTTTAATCATGGGTTGATTTACCCTGCTGGCAACAGATGGGGTACACCTGTCTCAAAGGGTGAAAAAGATTTTTGCACAGGAGTTGACAGGGCTCATTGAACAGGCTTTAAACTAGATTTCAAAGGGGAAAGGGATAAAACCAGGCTCACTAGAGAGAAACCTGGGGGTGGTACATCAATGTTTGTGGGATGGTGTGCTAGCAAGGTCCTCTAGTCTGCCATCACAGTGGTGGTAGGGGATGGAGTGCCATGTGATAGCGAAGACACAAGGGATATTGATGGTCTAGAAATCATGTAAGTGCCTGGGAATGGTCAGGTAGGAATTAGGGCTTCTCCCTGCAGAAACATGGTGGGATGATACATGACTGGAGTGCTGCATTGGATGGCTATAAAATCTTCAGAAGGGATAGGCCAGGAAGGAAAGGCGGTGGAGTGGCCCTGTATGTTAGGGAATATTTTGATTGTCTAGAGCTTGATGATGATACCAATAGGGTTGAGTGTTTACGGGTAAGAATCAGGGGGAAGGCCAACAAGGCAGGTATCATGGTGGGAGTCTGTTATAGACCGCCCAACCAGGATCAAGAGGCAGACAAAATATTCTATAAGCAGCTGGGAGAAGTCTCACATCACTACCACTTGTTCTCATGGGGAACTTCAACTTAACAGATGTCTGCTGGAAATACAGTACAACAGAGAGGAAACAGTCTAGGAGGTTCTTGGAGGTGTGGAAGATAACTGACACAGCTAGTGAGTGAGCCAAAGAGGGAAGGCGCCCCGCTGGACCTGTTGTTAACAGAGAAGGACGTGAGGGTGATGTGAAGGTTAGAGACCGTCTTGGGCATAGTGATCATGAAATGACAGTTTTCAATTCTTGGAGAAGTAAGGAGGGAGGTTAATAAAACTGCCACCTTGGACCTCTGGAGGGCAGACTTTGACCTGTTTAGGAGCCTGGTTGACAGTCCATTGGGAGGCAGTCCTGAAGGGCAAAGGAGTACAGGAAGGCTGAACGTTCTTCAGAAGGAAATCTTTAAGGCACAGGAGCTGACTGTCCCCATGTGCCAAAAGATGAGCCGGTGGGGAAGAGGACCAGCCTGGCTAAACCAAGAGCTTTGGCTGGAACTCAGGAAGAAAATGAAAGATTAGGGGCTACGGAAGAAGGGGCAGGCCACTCAGGAATCATAGAATCATAGGGTTGGAAGGGACCTCTGGAGATCATCTAGTCCAACCCCCCTGCCAGAGCAGGGTCACCTAGAGCAGGTTACACAGGAACACGTCCAGGTGGGTTTTGAATGTCTCCAGAGTTGGAGACTCCACCACCTCTCTGGGCAGCCTGTTCCAGTGCTCTGCCACCCTCAGGGTAAAGAAGTTCCTCCTCATGTTTAGGTGGAACTTCCTATGTTCAAGTTTGTGCCCATTGCCTCTTGTCCTGTCCCCGGGCACCACTGAAAAGAGCCTGGCCCCATCCTCCTGACACCCACCCTTTAAGTATTTATAAGTGTTGATAAGGTCCCCCCTCAGCCATCTTTTTTCCAGACTGAAGAGACCCAAATCCCTCAGCCTTTCGACTACAAAGGAAGACTACAAAGACTTTGTGAGGCTATGCAGGGAGAAAATTAGAAGGGCTAAAGCTCAACTAGAACTTAATCTGGCTACTGCCATAAAAAACAATAAAAATTGTTTCTATAAATTAACAACAAAAGGAGGACTAAGGAGAATCTCCATCCTTTACTGGAAGCAGGGGCAAACCTAGTGACCAAGGATGAGGAAAAGGCTGAGGTACTTAATGCCTTCTTTGCCTCAGTCTTTAACAGTGAGACCAGTTGTTCTCTGGGTACCCAGCCCCCTGAGCTGGAAGACAGGAATGGGGAGCAGAATGAAGACCTCATAATCCAAGGGGAAATGTTTAGTGACCTGCTACACCACTTAGACGCATACAAGTCTATGAGGCCAAATGGGATCCACCCAAGGGTACTGAGGGAGCTGGCGGAAGTGCTCACCAAGCCACTTTCAGTCATTTATCAGCAGTCCTGGCTAACCGTGGAGGTTCCAGTTGACTGGAGACTAACAAAAACCCATCTACAAGAAGGGCCACAAGGAGTATCTGGGGATTTACAGGCCTGTCAGTCTAACCTTGGTGCCTGGGAAGGTTATAGAGCAGATCATCTTGAGTTCCATCACGTGGCACATACAGGACAACCAAGTGATCAGGCCCAGTCAGCATAGGTTTATGAAAGGCAGGTCCTGCTTGACTAACCTGATATCCTTCTATGACAAGGCGACCCACTTAGTAGATGAGGGAAAGGCTGTGGATATTGTCTACCTGGACTTTAGTAAAGCCTTTGACACCATTTCCCACAGCATCCTCCTGGAGAAACTGGCTGCTTGTGGCTTAAAATCTGGCTGGATGGCCGGGCCCAGAGAGTGGTGGTGAATGGAGTTAAATCCAGTTTGCAGCTGGTCACAAGTGGTGTTTCCCAGGGCTCAGTATTGAGGCCTGTTCTCTTTAATATCTTTATCAATGATCTGGACAAGGGGATCGAGTGCGCCCTCAGTAAGCTTGCAGGCGACACCGAGTTGGGCAGGAGTGTCGATCTGCTTGAGGGTAGGAAGGGATCTGGACAGGCTGGATCGATGGGCTGAGGCCAATGGTATGAGCTTCAACAAGGCCCAATGCCAGGTCCTGCACTCGGGTCACAACAACCCCATGCAATGCTACAGGCTTATGGAAGTGTGGCTGGAAAGCTGCCTGGTGGAAAAGGACCTGGGGGTGTTGGTTGACAGATGGCTGAATATGAGCCAGCAGTGTGCCCAGGTGGCCAAGGCGGCCAATAGCATCCTGGCTTGTATTAGAAATAGTGTGGCCAGCAGGACTAGGGAAGTGATCATCCCCCTGTACTTGGCACTGGTGAGGCCGCACCTTGAATACTGTGTCCAGTTTTGGGCCCCTCACTACAGGTGGAACATTGAGGTACTGGAGCGTGTCCAGAGAAGGGCAATAAAGCTGGTGAGGGGTCTAGAGCACAAGTCTTATGAGGAGCGGCTGAGAGAACTGGGGTTGTTTAGTCTGGAGAAAAGGAGGCTCAGTGGAGACCTTATAGCTCTCTACAACTATCTGAAGGGAGGTTTTAGTGATGTGGGTGTCAGTACTGTGAGAAACAAGTTCCAGTCCAAATGAAATAGGCTCAGGCAGAATCCTCTGTGAAGCACATTTTTATTTACGTTCTTGCAAGAGCGGGTGACCTAGCAAGTAGGCACACTTCCAGTTCTTGAAACACACCTTTTTATTCCCTAATCCCGGCCAAATTTTTCCCTCCCCTGTTTCCCATTGGTTAGGTACTCCAGGGTTCACAGTCTGTCCGAGCCGCCTAAAATTCTTCCCGCATGTCCTGCCTCTGTTTACTTCTCTTTATGCTACACCTAAAGGGATTATCTGACTAGTTTGTTTCTTTCCTTTTTGGTAAAAGACTGCTCAATGTCATTAGCCCTGGTTAAATGTTTGACTACCCTTCTAGACACTAATCCAGTAGGAATCAGTTTGTCCTTTTGTCTGTGTGATAAGAGATGTTCTACAAGCCTTTGCTGGAGCCTCTTTGTCTTAGTCATTCCCTTATCATGCCACCTCTGATGGAAACGGCTTTTCTCCTCTGCAAAAGCAATACCTGCCTTTCTTACAACTTCCCCCTTTCCTTTTTCATAATCTTATTGTCTTTTGCATTTCTAGGGCATGGTTCCATATGAGGCCTCTAGATCCGACAGCATGATGTTACATTCTTCTTCTTCTTTTCGAGAGTTTTTATTTTCTTCTAGATGAAGCATTTTCCCAGGGTATGGGGGAGGGTCTGCTTCCATTTGTTTCATTAGGGCAGTTTCAATTAATCGTTGAACTAATCCTCACACACAGGGAATGATACAGCATCCTACAGCCACTAAAACTCCTGCTACCATTATAAGAGAAGTCAGTATTGATACCACCATACCTTTCCATTTCCCAAACCAGGAATCCAGCCAACCTGTCAGTGAGGTGTCTATTACAGAGTTCTCAGCTAACTCATCAGCTAGAGTGGTGAGCCCTTGAAGGGCTTTAGTTATAGTACCATCTGGAGCTGTATTGTTTGGCATGAAGGTACAGCACCGATTCCCTAACATTACACACACACCTCCCATCTCTGCTAAGATCATGTCCAGGGCGATCCTATTCTCCCATGCCATTCGGCTGGTTGCATCCAATTGTTCAGCTATTCCTTTCAATGCATCTCTGGTATAATTAATAAACCTCTGCTGGTTATAGTAAATATAATTTATCCAATCTACATTTCTGTTTACAGTTACCTACCAGAAAAGGACAGATTTGAATCCTGCTCCTATCTGATTCCTTGCTTTGTGTTCATCTGGGACTCCTCTAGGGACTCCAATGGAATCTATATATATCCGTTCATCAAAGGATACACCCACACTTCTTTTTACTCTATTGCCTGAGCTCAGGGATCCTGTTCCTTTTTCAAATGCTAGGGTGAATGGTATTGCCAATTGTACCATTCCACACGTACCTTTCCAGTTAGCCAGCAACACAGATCGCAAGGTCTTCCCTCCACAATACCACCAGAGATCCACCCAAGGCACTTGTATCGCTGAGTAGTTTCCTTTCACATCCTTGGTCACGTTCAGAGTTTCAGTGCATGGGGTAAATCCCCTCACAGGTTTGGTAGCCTTCACACCCTGCCGTGAGAGGCATGCTGGATGGTTACCAATTGCTGTGGAAAATACTGGTGGCACTTTAACATCTCTAGACTCCAAGGCAGGAAACAGTAAGGAAAGTGAATGACAGGTCTCATTTCCCCAGGCGCTCCTTTCTTGGTATAATGCTATCACACACCACATCCCTATGGAATCTTTCGTCCACCCTAAGGGAAAAGGGACGATCTGTGCTGTGGGCCTTCCTGAGGCAAAAGCATAGCAATTGCTTTGGTTCAAACTACTAACAGTATATTTTACCCATTCTACCCAAGCATTTGTCTCACCGTACCCTGTCTCAATCTCAAATGTTTGTCTAAGATCTTTAATCTCAGTAACCGTTACCAAAGCTGGATCATTCGGTGGTTCCCACTGTTGTATTACTGGGAGTTTTAGTAGTCATAGTTGTCCCTTCTGCTTAACTGCTATTTTCCAGTGTGTCTATTCTAAATCTTCCCCTTGGATCTCTTCCAGACACATCTGCTCCTATTCCATATATTAGGTTAGCCGTATCATCCGCCTGGGTTATAGTTATCAACAGAGGATTACATTCAAAAAGGCCACACTGTGGGGAAGGTGATCCTTTATAAAAATGTATTTTCTTTTTGAGAGGGTAATAATAAGAAGGCTTGATCCACTTATCAATGGCCCACCCTCCAATTTGGGTGGTCCACCACACTTCACTCCATCGGTCACAAGGTGCAGCCTCGTGATATCCCTCTGCGACCCTCCAAGTTTCTGGGCACAGGTACTTGTTTTCACCACTCAACCATCTTTGGGCCTCTAGATTCCCACACTTCAGTACTTGACAGGCATCAAAGCGTACAGTCTGTGGGGTATTTCCTTTAGTGATATTTATGATAAGCCTAACCGGGTAATCTGGGTGTGCACTTCGTATGTGATCTAGGCGTACAACACCGCCCCTATGACCAGTATCATCACAAAATGCTTCTTAAAATTCATGCCGTACACAGATTTATATCTCCCGACTGGATCATCCTGCCCCAACCTACGGCTTATTGTCTCTTTAGGGTTACTCGCAGCGGGCTGTCAGTAGAAGGTACAGTCCACCGTTCTACCGGATCTGTTGGCGGGGATTCAGCTGGTCCTTTTAGCTGAGTGTAGTGAGTCCAACCCCTGTCGGCCGTCCTCACTGCAGTCTCAGTGGTCAGTAACACTTGGAATGGGCCTTCCCATTCTGGTTGGAGCTTGGTTTCCTTCCAGGATTTGATCAAGACCCAATCTCCTGGTCGGAAGGCATGGACTGCAAATTCCAGTGGGTGGAGTTTGGGCAAGAAGTCCTTTATTTCTGAGGAGAGAGAAAGAAGATGACAACCCCAGTATATAGTTCTTAAGAAACACATCTTTAGTTTCAAAAGTGGGCAAGTCTTCTCTGTTACCCATATAAGGTAGTTCAAAAAGCATCTCATAGGGCGAGAGACCTGTATCTTTTCTAGAAGTCTGGATCCTCAACAATGCTATTGGTAAACATTTAGTCCATGGTAATTTGGTTTCTAAAATCAGTTTCAACAATGGTCTCTTAATGGTCTGGTTCATCCTCAACTTTTCCTGATGATGGGGGATGCTAGGGGACATGAAATTCCCAAACTATCCACAAAACTATTTGCATGTTGCATGTGTTCCCCAATGGCTTCCCTGTTGTAACACTGTCACTGTTTCTCTCATTGTTTGTTGACCATTTCCCTTCCATCAGGCAGAATCCATTTACCACATTTCTCCACTGCCCCTGCTTCTGTCATTGCTTCTCCTGCCCCAAGGCTGCCTCTTTTGCCACTTTGTCCACCAATCTGTTTCCCTTTGCGATAATTGAATTGCCTCTCTGGTGACCTTTAACATGTAAAGCTGCTATTTCACTTGGTATTAATATATTAGCTAACATCTGCTTTGTACGTTCTTAGTGTAAAAGTTCTTTCCCTTTGCTATTTATTAGTCCTCGTTCTTCCCAAATTTTACCAAAGGTATGCACTACCCCAAGGGCATAACAAGAGTCTGTATATATTGTTCCTTCCCCTTTCTCCAATTAATTTAAGTGCCTGGTTTAAGGTATACATCTCACATGTTTGAGCGGACCATGCACTAGGTAATTTTTCAGATGCTTTTACTTGTTGGTGTCGCGTTAAAAGGACTGTAGTTTCGATATTTGTCTGTCAGAGTCCCAGGACTTTCACTGATTTGCTATCAGAGTCCCACCAAAGGACTTTCACTGAATCAGATTCACAAATAATCAAAATTAGTTACTTTATTGAGAGTGACAGAACAGATTCGAGATTGCCATTGATAAATTCGCTAACTACAATAGCGCTAATTACTTAAGGTTAATATTGCTAGCAAAAATAATGATAGTACAACAACCCGGGGTGACATTCACCAGAGGGTGAAAGGCACAGTGCTTACCCAGAAAGGCATCCCTGCCTGGGGTGGAGGGAGAGAACGCAGCCCATGGACTGGTCCATCAGGTATCAAGTTTCTTCTCTCCCAATTTAACAATCATTTTCTCCATCCTTTTATCCCCAAAGTTACAAGGTTTCCCTCCCCTAGGTGATGTGTAGTATGATTTGGGTGGAGAGACGAGTGCTATAGTCATATATGTTTAGCATGATCTCTAAAATCTTCCTTAGCATATACAGGGGTGTCAACTTGAATATGCATTTCACAGGTAACGAGGCAAAGGACTACCCCGTCATTTATGTATCCTGTGATAGCCAGACAAGCCTTCACTCCCCTGGGCTGCACAAGAGATAGCAAAGCCAGTCTTAATTGCTCTTTGAGCACAGAGACTTCACCTCATTATCCAAATTCCACAGTTGACTCACTCCATGCACCACCGCATATCCATTACACCTCTTTCCTTCTATCACTCTTGAAGAACCGTCTACGAACAAATGAAGACCCCCAGATAGGGGTTCTTCCCTTAAGTCAGGTTGTATCTTAGTCTGGTACTCAATTTATATTTATGCATTCGTGTGTAAGTTCTTCATCCTTTGCCTCTATTTTTTTTTTTTCCCCCTACAAAAAGCTCACTGGGTTAAGGCAAGGTCTGGTAGTTAAAATCAAATCATCCTTTTCAATTAAAATTCCTTCATACTTCAGTATTCTTGAATTGGTTAGCCGTTTTCCCGTGGTTTGGGCTAAAATGGTTTTTACTTGGTGAGGGGTGCTAACTTGTATCATTCCCCTGGCCACCCTCGGGAGACCGGATCTAAGAGTTTAGATAAATAGGCTGCTGGCTGCCGCTTATCCCCCCCCACTCTTGAGTTCCTAACGCAGCCCCTTTGTCTACAGTTAAAAATAGTTGAAAAGATTTTTCCAAAGAACATAAGGCTAAAACTGGAGCTCTGATTAGGCTCTGTTTTAAATCTTACACTAAATCCTTCTCTTCTTCTGTCTAAACCCATACATTTGGTTCTTCAGCTAACAGTTTGGAATATAGTCCTTTAGTCTTTGGAGCGTACTCCTCTATCCACAGTCTACAGTACCCAGTCAGCCTCAAAAATTTTCTCAGTTCCCTCTTGGTCTTTGGCAGAGGTACGTCTACTATTCCTTTGATCCTCTCAGGATTTATAGGATTTATTTTTTGAGCCTTATCATGTCACCTCTGATGGAAACGGCTTTTCTCCTCTGCAAAAGCAATACCTGCCTTTCTTACAGTACCAAGTGATAGGACGAGTGGAAATGGCCTCAAGTTGCATCAGGGGAGGTTTAGACTGGATATTAGGAAAAATTTCTTCACTGAAAGGGTTATCAAGCATTGGAACAGTCTGCCCAGGGAAGTGGTTGAGTCACCATCCCTGGAGGTACTTAAAAGATGTGTAGAGGTGGCACTTAGGGACATGGTTTAGTGGTGGACTTGGCAGTGTTATGTTTATGGTTGGACTCGATGATCTTAAAGGTCTTTTCCAACCTAAATGATTCTATGATTTATTCTTTCTTTTTGGCCAAGGAGGTGGTCATCCAACCTCCATATACTGGTTGGCCAGCCAGCACATGTGTAACTGAACCAGCCACAGCACAGAACTCGCCTCCTGTCTAGTTGGTAGTGGAGAATATGGGAGGAAAGACTTTAAGGATGTGGGAGCAAAGTGAAGATACTGTAGCCATTTAGTATGGTATTATGTATCAGTACATACCACCAATTCATAGGAAATCAGATGGTATTAGTTGTGCTTCTACAAAGAGAATCAGAATGGTTGAGGTTAGAAGGGACCTCTGGAGGTCATCTAGTTCATGTCACCTGTTCAAGCAGGGTCAGCTAGAGCAGGTTGCCCAGGATGCTGTCCAGTTGGCTTCTGAATATCTCTATGGATAGAGACTCCACAGCTGCTTCTCCTATGTCAGATGCTCCATTCCTTTAGTCATCTTAGCAGCCCTTTGCTGGACTCACTCCAGTAAGTCCATATCTCTCATGTACTGGGGAGTTCAGAACTGGACAGAGGACTCCAGGTGTGGCCTCACCAGTGCTGAGTAGAGGGGAAGGATCACCTCCCTTGACCTGCTGGCAACATTCTTCCTAATGCAGCCCAGGAAGACTAGGGAAAATGTGGGCCTTCTCCAGAAGGAAATGGGAGACCTGGTCACCCAGGATATGGACACGGCTGAAGTACTCAATGACTTTTTTGCCTCGGTCTTCACTGGCAAGGGCTCTAGCCATACTGCCCAAGTTCCAGAGAACTGGGAGAATGAGGAACTGCCCACTGTAGGAGAAGATCAGGTTCGAGAACATCTAAGGAACGTGAAGGTACATAAGTCCATGGGACCTGATGAGATTCATCTGTGGGTCCTGATGGAACTGGCAGATGAAGTTACCAAGCCACTATCCATCATATTTGAGAAGTTGTGGAAGTCTGGGGAAGTTCCCACTGACTGGAAAAGGGGAAACATCCCCATTTTTAAAAAGGGAAAAAAAGGAAGATCCGGGAAATTACAGGCCAATCAGTCTCACCTCTGTGCCCTGCAAGATCATGGAGCAGATCCTCCTGGAAACTATACTAAGACACATGGAAATTAAGGAGGTGATTGGTGACAGCCAACATGGCTTCACCAAGGGCAAGTCGTGCCTGACAGATTTGGTGGCCTTCTATGATGGGGTTACAGTGTTGGCGGATAAGGGAAGAGCAACTGACTTCATCTCCCTGGACCTGTGGACATTTGACACTGTCCTGCATGACATCCTTGTCTCTAAATTGGATTTGATGGATGGACCACTGGGTGGATAAGAAATTGTCTGGATGGTCGCACTCAAAGAGCTGTGGTTAACGGATCGATGTCCAAGTGGAAACTAGTGATGAGTGGTGTTCCTCAGGGGTCGGTATTGGGACCAGTACTATTTAACATCTTTATCAGCGACATGGACAGTGGGATTGAGTGCACCCTCAACAAGTTTGATGACGACACCAAGCTGTGTGGCATGATCCACGACCCTGCTCAGTGCCTCCCCGACATCCTGCTCGGTAGGTGCAGTCAGCAGGATGTCATTAATGTTATGGAACAGTTGACACTTTGGGGACAGGTTTCACTCCCCCAAGTGCTGAGCTACAACCCCATGACAAATTGTGGGGCCATGCAGGTTATCTCTGAGGCAGCACTGTAAATATGTACTGCTGTCCTTCCCAGGAAAAGGCAAACTGTTCTTGCAGCTCTTCAGCAACAGGAATACTGAAGGCAGCATTCACCAAGTTGGTAACAGCATGCCAGGGGCTTGCCCCAGCTTCCAGCCACTCTAACAGAGTGACAATGTCCAGCAGGACCACAGCCATGGGAAGGGCAGCTTTGTTCAAAAGTAATCCAGTCATACACCAGGAGCCATCCGGCTTCTTTACAGGCCATATAGGGTTATTAAAAGGTGAATGTGTCCGTCAGATAACCCCTGCTTCTAACAACTGTTTAATAGTTTGAGAGATCTCAGTATGCCCCTCAGGCAATTGGTATTGTTTTAAGGCTATAGGCTTGAAGGGAGGGAGGGAGGGAGGGGTGTCTGGTCAGCACAGCTGGGAGTCACAGTCCTTCCTACCATAAGCATTTGGATCCGAGGTGATCAGGTACCAAAAGAATATTTTCCCCCAGTGGTATAAAAAGTGTTGCTTGCTAACAGATTATATATTCAGGCATTCTCATCATCCATACTTGAGCTGAAAACAGTGGGTATCCTAGTTGCAAGATTAGAGAAACTTCTCAAGATGGCTCTTTCCTTCTCTTGAATACATTAATATTTATCAGTTTATTCTTGGGGTAATGGGACAGATTTCCATCAATTAGGGTTACTTACACCCCAGTGTCTAGCAGGACCACAGCCCATTGCTTATGATGTCAGCTACAGTGTATTACAAATGGAATGCATGGATGGCAGTCCCCCTTGTCAGCTCCCTTTATCGGCTGTACTGGAAGGGGACCACAAGTTCCCTGTTCTTGTTTCCAGGGAGAAAGGTCAGGGTACTTAGGGGCAGTTAAAGATGATAGTATCTTCACTGTTGACAGTGTGACATGAATGAGACCGCTTCACACTTCCTTTCACCCCTTCTCCTTTGCTTTTGCTTTCTTATACAAATTCCACAAATAAGGAGTTGGTTTGCCATCTATCTGCTCCCTAGGCACTCCTGCCTGTATGAGTGCAAGAAACATCTCTTTCTGAGTAACCTTTCCCTTGAGTTGTTGCAATCAGGCTCCATCTCCTCTTTTTCAGTCTGATAATCATCAAGCTGTCCTAGTGATAGAATAACCTCCCCCACTGGTTTGTCCCATGGCAGCCCCTAGCAAGGAAATCATCATCCCTTTCAAGGCAAATTGGCCACCCCTCTAATATGCAGATTTTCATGTGGGGTGTAAAAGGTTCCATATCAGGACCTAAAAAGTTATGTGAATACATTCCTTGCCATGTGGCCAGCTCCTGTAAATGCTGGCCAGCCCGAGCTATACTTTTCCAGGATGCTGCTTTATCATCCCAATTGATAGGTAAAGATACTCTACTTGTAAAGCTTCCCTGAGCCATACCCACAGGGAGTGGGATACATTATCCTGCACTCATCTCAGCTGCTGGGTAATCATAGAGTTTTGCAAGATGACATCCAAACACTCGAATTCCTTACTATTTAAATGTACGCTATCTCCTCCAAATTCCCATACTCGCAACAGATAGTGTGCCAGCCTTTTTCCCAGCTTTTGCTGGTATGTCTTTGCTGAATCTTGCAACTCGGGCTGTGTAAAATCGCACACTGAGTGTGCTGAGGTGCACTTGGGGGCCCCTTTTCTTTGTCAATCACTAATGGCAGGATGGAAACGCTGTTGCCATGCTCATCCTCCAACCCTTCTGTCTACTTGTCCACACCAGAGGTCCTCATCCCACCATTCATCCTTCTGGTAAATAGCTCGTACCTCAGTGGTGCCGTTCCCCAGGCTACTCAATGCATCTCCCCTGAACCATAGCCACCTGCACCACTGTTCATTGCCCAGGGGCTACTGTGTGGAGCTGCACCTGCAGCTCATACAGGTCTTTTTGTGTCAGCTCTAACCTCCCCCATATCCATTTCAAGCATGTTAGCACAAATTTTCCTTGAGTTTTCCTTTCCCTAGCCCGGTTTTTAAGACAACGTAATGCTTCAGATGGGTTGGGGCATTCAGACAATTCCTCCTCACTTTCCCAATCAACTGGGGAAACCACCTGGGCCAAATGCCTTGCAACTACCCCCTACAGCTCCATGTGGAGACAACCAGGCATCCAATTTCTCTCTTCACCTTTCTTTCTCCAAAAAGGCATTTCTCACTGGGACCTGCTGACTATGCCAAATGTTTTGCACCAGGAGGTGCTAGTCTATTATGATCCCAGTAAGAAAGGCACTCAGACTCTGTAAAGTATTATTGTAGAATGTGATTTATTAGAGCTAACACTATAAAGAAAGAGACAATAGCATAGATAATTTTATGTCCCTTTAGATGCTGGGAACCCTGAGCACTGAACAGACCTCCAATCCACTCACAGCACACCATGCAGATCCCTTCGGTCATTCAAGCTATTATAGGATTTTCTTGCAAGAAAACAACTCTATTCATCGCTTCCACTGCCAAAATGGAAACTATGTTCTCATGAGAACTTCTTGCTGCACTGTTAGATACAGGCAAGGCTACATAGGTGGTGTAATCACCAGTACCAAGTGGGAGCTGCCTGCAGGCTCCTCAGTTACATTGAGCTGGCTGAGTTTATCCTTCACCCAAGGGATTTGTGCAGCACAGCACAGGCCTGGGCCTACTCAAAGTAACTATTATGTGGCCCACTAACTCCTTGACGTACATTGGTCTTCTGGTCAGGATCACTACAACATGCCACGTTTTTCTATCTGCTTGAGTAAATTGTTTTTTCTCGTCAGCTTTAGAACTGTTCCACAGGTTGTGGTCAGTTCATAATGCTTTGTCTCTGCCACTCCTTCCTCCTCACTCTCTTCCCCTGCTCCAGTGTGGGGTCCCATCCATGGGAGACAGTCCTTCATGAACTTCTCCAACATGGGTCTTTCCCACGGGCTGCAGTTCTTCATGAATGAACTCCTCCAGCATGGGTCCTCCATGGGCTGCAGGGGGACAACCTGCATCACCATGGTCTTCACCACAGGCTGCAGGGGAATCTCTGCTCTGGTGCCTGGAGCACCTCCTCCCCCTCCTTCTTCCCTGACCTTTGTGTCTGCAGAGTTGTTTCTCACATTTTCTCACTCCTCTCTCCCAGCTGCTGTTGTGCAGCATTTTTCCCCCTTCTTAAATATGTTATCGCAGAGGCGCTACCACTGTTGCTGATTGGCTTACCTTTGGCCAGCAGTGGGTCTGTCTTGGAGCTGGCTGGAACTGGCTCTGTCCAACATGGGGGCAGCTCCTGGCAGCTTCTCACAGAAACCACCCCTGCAGCCCCCCTGCTACCAAAACCTTGCCACGTAAACCCAATACGCAGGTTCTAATAATAATAATATCTGAAGGAACAAAAATAAAGCCGAATTAAAAACAACCAGCATAAAAACAGTCCTCATGCTAATGATATTAGACTTGTCCCATCACCAAAAGCAGACTAGTACTTTCTGAAGTAGGTCTATATTTCACTGGAGGGAAGTAAGCAATATAACAGGTCTGCCAACCCTATTATTTTGTGTATTATACTATTATAGTATAGCTATTTGTCGTGGTTTACCCCCAGCTGGCAACTAAGCACCACACAGCTGCTTGCTCACTCCCCCCACGGCAGGATGGGGGAGAGAATTGGAAGAGTAAAAGCGAGAAAACTCATGGGTTGAGATAAAGACAGTTTGATAAGTAAAGCAAAAGCTGCGCATGCAAGGAAAGCAAAACAAGGACTTCCTTCACTGCTTCCCATTGGCAGGCAGGTGTTCAGCTATCTCCAGGAAAGCAGGGCTCCATCATGTGTAATGGTTACTTTGGAAGACAAAACGCCATAACTCCAAATGTCCCCCCCCTTCCTCCTTCTTCCCCCAGCTTTATATGCTGAGCATGATGTCACATGGTATGGAATATCCCTTTGGTCAGTTGAGGTCAGCTGTCCTGTCCGTGTCCCCTCCCAACTTTTTGTGTACCCCCAGCCTACTCGCTGGTGGGGCAGTGTGAGGAGCAAAAAAGGCCTTGACTCTGTATAAGCACTGCTCAGCAGTAACTAAAACATCCCTGTGTTATGAACACTGTTTTCAGCACAAATCCAAAACATAGCCCCATACAGGCTACTATGAAGAAAATTAACTTTATCCCAGCTGAAACCAGGACACTATTATAGTATAGGGTTTTGTTTTAAAATATCTGCTATGCTTTTTTTTTTTTAACCTATGATCTCATCTTGTTGCTTGATAAAAATAATCTATATTTTCTGGATATTTGTCAGCCAGGTGTCTGGCAACCTAGGAAAGACCTCCCTTTGCACATGCATAGATCCATCCAGCACAAGGAGAAGGTGCAACACAGAGTGTGTCAAACCTGTCAGCGTTGAAAGGTGCGACTCAGGCACTCAGGACGTTTTGTTAGTCTCCTTTGTTTAAGGGAGTAGCTGAATCTAGTGGACTTCTCCTCCCAGTCTGTTAGATAGGAGGCTGCTGCTCTTTCATTTCCAGGCCCAGACACTTAGCAAGGCTGAGTGTACTGGGTGTACATGGCAAGGTTTTGGTACTGGAGGGGGGGGCTGCAGGGGTGGCCTCTGTGGGAAGAGGTCAGGGGCTGCCCTGTGCCAAGCACAGCTGATTCCAGTTGGCTCTGCGAGAGACCCACCACAGGCAAGAGCTAAGCCAATCAGCAAAGCTGGTGATGCTTCTGTGAAAACATGTTTAAGAAAGGGGAGAAAACGGTGGACAGGCAGAAGAGAGGGAAAAAAAAGTGTGAGAGACAACAGAAGGAACACCAAGGTGAGAGAAGGAGGACTGTGGAGCACTTCCTGCACATCCTGCAGCCCATGGAGGACCCATGCTGGAGCAGGAGGAATATCCTCCTGAAGGAATTGCTGCCTGTGGAGAACCCACACCAGAAGAGATTTTCCTGACAGGACTGTGGCCCATGGAGAACTCACACTAGAGCAGAGGAAAGGTGTGAGAAGAAAGGAGTGGCAGAGAGAAACTACTGTTTCGTACTGACCATAAACTGCCCCCATCCCTCCTGGTCTGCTTGCAGGGAGGGGGTGTAGAGGAGTCTGAAGTGAGGGAGTAAAGTTGAACCTGGGAAAGGGTGGAGGAAAGGTGGTGTTTTCAGTTTTGTCTTTGTTTCTCATCATCCAAATCTATTTTAATTGTCAATAAATTAAAATAATTTCCCCAAAGTCAAGTCTGATTTGCCTGTGACAGTATCTGGTACATGATATCCCTGTCTTTATCTCAACTCATGAGCTTTTTCATTCCTATTCTTCCTATTTTCTCCCCATCCCACTGGAGGTGGGGGAAGTGAGTGGCTGGGTAGGAGCTTGGCTGTTAGCCAAGGCTAACCCACCACACCAAGGAAGTATTAAAAAAAATGCAATATATATACACACAAAGTATAGACACAACCAACCACATAGAGACCAAAACAGGCAGACAGCAATGGCTTTACCAGCACCCACATAAACACCAGCAGCACTCACATACACCACACAGATTACTGTTGGAGTGGGAGACAGACCCGGAGTAACGATGGAGTCTCAATATGAGTATGATCGTTCTCCTTTTATTCCAGTTTTCACAGAGTAGATATAGACAGGCAATAAGAGCACGCGCTAGCGGCAGCTATATGATTGGCTTACAGTCTCTGTTCACGCACTGTCCATGCAGTTCATTCACAGATCAGATTGGTTACAAGAATTCGCATAGTAAATTGCTTAGTCATTAGCACCACATGTTTTCTACCTTCTCAGTTCCCGTTTTTCCCATGTACTAATTCCATCTTCTACCACCTGTTTTGCCCTTAATCTAATCTCTCATAGTAGGGAGGCTGGCTCACATGACCATTTTCTCTCAGACACATTCCTACAATCCCCCCTTTTTCTTCTTGAGCCAGCCAGACCTTATGCATGGCATTTTCTATCATGTCAGTCACTTTGCGGAGAACACACGAGGCTACCATAATCAATAATAATATAACCAACAGTAGCATGAGCCCTTGTTTTAGTAAGTCTGATAACCATCCCGTTATACACCATGAGTTTGACCAATCATCGAAACCATTTTTGACCGCTTTTAATTTGGACATGTTATCCTTGTTGTGACGCTCTTAGCAGGTTATATACTAAACACAATTGAAAACAGAATCAAAAAGAACCCTGCTAAGGCAATAAATACCCAGATTCCTAAATTTAGCCCAGAAAGCAAATTTCTTTGGATTTACCCATGAGAAATCCTTTTGTAATATTTCAAATACATTGCGGTTGCTGACAGCACAAACGACACTGGAAAAACAATCGTGGTAACATTTCGATCATCATAGTTACTGGTTTTGAAAAGGTATGTGGCAAAAATACCCACTCTAATGCAGTCAGGCTCTTTGCGAGTGCATCATCCCACTGTCCTATCAGGGCATAAAGTTGAAATTCTTGTAGGAAGGTGTTCAATGCGTCTTGCAGCAGTAGTAGACTATATCTTATCTTGCAACATGCTGTAATGCCTTCAGAGCTGTTGGGGTTAATGAACATAGAGCTTATGGGGGGGGCGGGGGCAGACACAGTGCTTCCGGGCATCCCCTGTACCTTCAAAGTGCGCTCATGTCTCTCTCCCCCTCTCTGACCCGAGACAGCCCCCCTATATCCTGCACTGGATTGAGTGGAGGAGTACAGGCTAGAGTCGCTGCATGCATGGCCAGTGCACGCAGCAAGTCCCACCAGACTCTCCTGCACTGGATCGAGTAGAAAAGTACAGGCTAGAGTCGCTGCACGCGTGGCCAGCGTAGGCAGCGAGTCTCACCAAACTCATGATCCAGCTTTGCTAACAGCAGCTGTCTGATACGTGACTACATTGTTGTAATCCCTTCTTGTTATCTTCTTCTGTGAAGGTCAGGTTCTCATGGATACACACATAGTTTTTAGAGCAACATATTCTACAACTCGTACAAGGGTACGATGCAAAGCGGCATCTACAACTGATCGTATAATGCTTATTAAACACGGCAAACAGCATACTAAACATAACAGACAAATTCCTTCCACACAGGCGATGAGTATAATTTGCTTCAACCAACCCCACCCCCAAGTCCATCCAGCAAAGAGATTTCACCCAGTGGTCTCCACAAGTTGCTGGTTCGGTCGGTGCAGTTCCTGCAGCTGGGCATGGATGGATTTGGAGTGGTCACTTAGATTCATACAACACAGTCCTTTAAAATCTTGACAACCATGTCTGTGAGCTGAAAGCAAAAAATCAGTAGCAGCTCTGTTTTGCAGTGTCGCATATCAAATACTATCTACATCTAGCAATAACTCAGAAATAGCTGGACTAGTAGCATTGTTAAACTTATCCTTGGCAGCGAGAGAGTCCTTGTTATCACGAATCCTTGGCAGCAAAAGAGTCCTTGTTAGCAAGAGCGCATGCGGACTCCCTGTTCTCACTGGTACTGTGCTTTGATCTTCTTCCACAACAGGCCAAGGTTCTCAAGCAGCTGGATAAGGTGTCTGTGAGTCCATTACAGGCTTATGTCATCCAAATGTTTTTCTTGCCAGCACCCGAGACAGAATAACAATTGGTGTGATATATGTGTTTTCCAGCACCCAGGTGTGAGTCCCTTGAGTGTATTTACAATCCTCCTCGCCGATTTTCCGTTGCTTTCCCATATTCCACCCCCTTGCTCAAGAGACCACTTCTGCTGGGTTCATTTTAGTCTCGCAGGGTATAACACAGAGCAATCTACTAAGGCATGCAATAACATAGACACATATAGGAAAAAACCAAAACCATATCTCTATGGTACTGCTTTGAATCAGGTGTCCTATTTCTCTTTTTCTGATGCTTTCTCGTAATGCGTATGGCATACTTTTGTGCTAACGTGGCACATTTCCCATCTAATTGTTCCTGTTTGGTTTCTTTTTGGTTTTTCTTGTTTTTTTTTTTTTCCCCCTCTTTTTTTCCCTCTTTTTTGTTTTTTTTTCTTTTTTCTTTATTTTTTTCTTTTTTTTTCTTCTTTTTTTATCACTTATGACTGACATAAAAGTCTGCCTTTGCAACAAGAGCTCAGTTTCTCATTTTTCCTTAAGTTTCTCATTTTCCTACAGAGCATCCTATAGACTTTGTCTCAACTCCTTTTCCCAATCAACCATGATCTTATAGACAAACAACAAACAACCAGCGATACGCCCTGCACGGGCGAGCCGTTCCCGAGAGTGTAAACGTGTCGGCTCGTGAAAACTCCCCCAATATTTCAGGACTTCCATCGGTTCTACAGCCCATCCTGGTGTATCTACCTGGGGCGCGCTCGCCTTACGTCTAAACATTGTGTATACACAAACTTCTTCACTTGACGGAGTGTCAGCCCTAGTTGCATCCGAGAACAGTACCACACCGGGCAGAACACCTGCTCAAGTGGAGTCACCTAACGACACTGCACACAACAAAAAGCAAACAGTAGCACAGATGCTGATCAGCAGGTATAAGCTGGCGCCCACACACACTTACACAGCAGACATACAAAACCAGCACTTCTATCTCAGGGAGATGACTGGGGAGGGGAGGGGGCGAGGCGGGCAATGTCAGGAGCAAATGGCTCTGGCTCTGTCCTTCTCTCCTGACATTCTGCCTCCTCCCTCGGCCTCAGGTGGAGCAGAGGGGATCAGCAGGGGATTGTCCCAGACCTTCGGACCTGGCCTGTTTGATCCCCCTCCCGTGGGTTGTAATGCTGCAAAAGCCCCGGCTGCCGTGGCTCGCTCCGCCTTCATATCTTGTAAGGTCGATAACACCAACCGCCATGTCATCGCTAACGGTGATGCCTCTTTGTCTCCTTTACTTATCACTTCCCACAGTTTTTTCCCAACAGCCTCCCATATTTCTGGTTTAAAAGCTGTCTGGGGCTCTGGTGCGAATCCGTTCTCTCTGCACCAGGTTAACAACCTTCGGAGCATACGCTCATCGTATTTCACCCCTCTCTTAGAGAGGATATGCAGGAGAAGTCTTAATATAGCCCCTTCTTCTTTTGTTACTTGTTGTCCCATCTCCTGCCCCGGCTTAATCAGTTTGAGCAACAGTTTCGCTGGTGTTTCAATCCCTCTCTTAGAGAGGATCCCAGCGAGTAGCGTGGCCGCAGCTTCTGTTTCCATAGCTGCGCCTGGGAGGTGAGGAGCGACCTCACGCCGTTGTCTGCTCCCGCTGATGCACCCAAGCAGATCGTCTCCCAGCCGAAGTTTCCCACTCCCCTCCTCTAGCTGCTTACCGCAGTCTTGGAGAACTCAGTCGCGCTGAACCATCCTCTGCTACCAGATGTTGGAGTGGGAGACGGACCCGGAGTAATGATGGAGTCTCAATATGAGTATGATCGTTCTCCTTTTATTCCAGTTTTCACAGAGTAGATATAGACAGGCAATAAGAGCACGCGCTAGCGGCAGCTATATGATTGGCTTACAGTCTCTGTTCACGCGCTGTCCATGCAGTTCATTCACAGATCAGGTTGGTTACAAGAATTCGCATAGTAAATTGCTTAGTCATTAGCACCACATGTTTTCTACCTTCTCAGTTCCCATTTTTCCCATGTACTAATTCCATCTTCTACCACCTGTTTTGCTCTTAATCTAATCTCTCATAGTAGGGAGGCTGGCTCACATGACCATTTTCTCTCAGACACATTCCTACAGATTACCCCATCCTGTTCCTCCTTTCCAGTGTCAGAGAGGAGCAAGGACCATCTGTTCCCTAAGGGACAGAGCATAAAAAACAATAACACAGCCAGCAGGGCAGGGGCCTCACCAGCTAGGGAACAGCCCCACAGTATGCAAGCAAAGTGAGCAGGGCAGACCCAGAGATGGAAGCCAGATTAAACCAAGAGTCCAGATCATCAGGCAAGTTCATGTTGATGAGCCAGGTCCAAAGTACAGCCAAAAAGTTAATCCACAGCTCAGGATCAGAATCAGGTTTGGTGAGGGTAAACGGGGTCAGATACAACCCAATGATTACCAGGCAGGTCCACAGCAATAATGTAAGTCTGATACCAAACCAAGAAATCAGTCCACAAGTCAGGGTCCCAATGGGATTGATAGCCAGGCACAAGCAAGGCTGTGGTTGAGCTAGAGACCACTACTCCTGCAACATAGCTCAAACAGAAAGCAAGGGGCCCAGGCCTGAGCTTAAATGCAGCTCCTGGAGTCATGGACAGAGGCTGTAGGTGGAGGCAAAAGTTGAGGCTGCTCAGGACCCTAAAAGGATTGATCAGGATTAAAGTTCACTAGCAGAACATATACCCTCACTCTTGATTCATGGGCACACTCTCATTTGCCGATCCCTTGAACAGTGGCATGGACTTGAGATCCACCCAGTAGCCATGCCCAGACCCTGGGCCCTTTACTCAATCACGGGCCATGGGTATTTCCAGATGTCATTCTCCTACTTGCTGGCTAAGTCCGACTTGAAGTTTGCTAGGAGAATATATACATACGCTTACAGACATACACAGAATAGAGAGTGAGCTCACACAGAAAACAGTTAGGAATAGAGTTTAATAAGATGATAGGACAGACTGCAGTGATTGGATGCAGGACTTGCTCAGACAAGCATACTGTTGAGAAGCTTGCTTACACACAACCAGCTCCTTTTATTCTCCCCTTCTCTCCATTTTCCCATGCTTGTTCTTCCTCCATCCACCTTGATCCCTCCCTTTCTCCACCTCAGTCTCCTCCCAAATAAACAACCCAACTTTAAATACTTTTTCCCCATTGGTCCCAGTTTTGCTACATATTAACCCATATTTGGTATGTCTGATACCAGTTCCTAGACACTCTCGGACATGTATGCTATTAGGTTCCACTCCCCTAAAGGTTCCCAGTGTTCCCTGTCAGGTGTCTGTGAAGTCCAGCCATTTCTCACATCACTTGCCTTTAACCACCTGTGCCATCCAGCCGTCCCTCACAGAACTGCCTGTAACTTTTGTAAGCTTAGAATCATAGAATCTGTGTGAGCCGACACAGGCAGGATGCAGAAACAACCACAAAACCACAGATGAAATGCAAAGAGTAAATTTATTTTCATTACATCACAAACCAGAGGATCTCTGAAGCAGCACATGGGCAGAGGCACACAAGCAGGAATGCAGGCACCGTGGAGGTCAGTCCTTGCTAGGGAGTGTTACCAAACCTGATAGTTTTGCCTGTATATCAGGGATTCAAGCAGGCGTAGTTTACCACTGTGCTTTGATCTTTCCCACAGCAGGGCAGGAATCTCAAGCATGTTTGATAGGGTGCTCCGAGTCTATCACAGGCCTACGTTACTGAAACACAGATCATAGAATCATAGAATCATAGAATTGCTGAGGTTGGAAGGGACCTTTAAGATCATCAAGTCCAACCTTTAACCTACCCTGACAAAAGCCACTTCTAAACCATGTCCCTAAGTGCCCCGTCTACCCTTTTTTTAAACACCTCCAGGGATGGTGAATCCATCACCTCCCTGGGCAGCCTATTCCAATGTTTAATAACCCTTTCAGTGAAAAAATGTTTCCTAATATCCAATCTAAACCTCCCCTGACATAACTTGAACCCGTTTCCCCTCGTCCTATCACTTGTCACCAGGGAGAAGAGGTCAGCCCCCATCTCTCTACAACCTCCTTTCAGGTAGTTGTAGAGGGTGATAAGGTCTCCCCTCAGCCTCCTCTTCTCCAGGCTAAACAACCCCAGCTCCCTCAGTCGTTCTTCATAAGGTTTGTCCTCCAGACCCCTCACCAGCTTTGTAGCCCTTCTCTGGACACGCTCCAACACCTCAATGTCCCTCTTGTACAGAGGGGCCCAGAACTGAACGCAGTACTCGAGGTGGGGCCTCACCAGTGCCGAGTACAGGGGGATGATCACTTCCCTAGTCCGGCTCACCACACTGTTCCTGATACAGGCTAGGATGCTGTTGGCCTTCTTGGCCACCTGGGCACACTGCTGGCTCATATTCAGCCGGCTGTCAACCAACACCCCCAGGTCCTTTTCTGCCGGGCTGCTTTCGAGCCACTCTGCCCCAATCCTGTAGCGCTGCATGGGGTTGTTGTGACCCAAGTGCAGGACCCGGCACTTGGCCTTGTTGAACCTCATACCATTGGTCACAGCCCATCGGTCCAGCCTGTCCAGATCCCTCTGCAGAGCCAACCTACCCTCAAGCAGATCAACACGCCCGCCCAGCTTAGTGTCATCTGCGAACTTACTGAGGGTGCATTCAATCCCTTCATCCAGATCATTGATAAAGATATTAAAGAGAACCGGCCCCAGCACCGAGCCCTGGGGGACACCACTTGTGACCGGACACCAACTGGATTTAACTCCATTAATCACAACTCTCTGGGCATGGCCATCCAGCCAGTTTTTTACCCAGCGAAGAGTACACCTGTCCAGGCCATGAGCAGCCAGTTTCTCCAGGAGAATGCTGTGGGAAACAGTGTCAAAAGCTTTGCAAAAATCCAAGTAGATAACATCCACAGCTTTTCCCTCATCCACTAAGTGGGTCACCTTATCATAGAAGGATATTAGGTTTGATAGGCATGACCTGCCCTTCACAAACCCATGCTGACTGGGCCTGATCACCCTGTTCTCCTGCATGTGCCGTGTAATGGCACTGAGGAGGATCTGTTCCATGACCTTCCCAGGCACCGAGGTCAGACCGATAGGCCTGTAGTTCCCCGGATCCTCCTTCCGGCCCTTCTTGTGGATGAGTGTCACATTTGCTAACCTCCAGTCAGCTGGGACCTCCCCGGTTGTCCAGGACTGCTCATAAATGATGCAAAGTGGCCTGGCGAGCACTTCCGCCAGCTCTTTCAATACCCTTGGGTGGATCCCATCCGGCCCCATAGATTTGTGCACCTCCAGGTGCTGAAGCAGGGCCCTTACCGTTTCCCTTTGGATTATGGGGGCTTCATTCTGCTCCCCATCCCTGTCTTCTAGCTCAGGGGTCTGGGTACTCAGGGAACAACTGGTCCTACTGCTGAAGACTGAGGCAAAGACTTCATTAAGTACCTCAGCCTTTTCCTCATCCTTGGTCACTATGTTGCCGGCCCCATCTACTAGAGGACAGAGATAATCCTTAGTCCTATTCTTATTGCTAATATATTTACAGAAACTTTTTTTGTTGTCCTTGACAACAGAAGCCAGGTTTAGTTCTAGCTGGGCTTTGGCCCTCCTGATTTTTTCCCTACATAGCTTCACTGCCTCTTTGTAGTCCTCTTGAGTGGCCTGCCCTTCCTTCCAAAGGCCATAAATCCTCTTTTTTTCCCTAAGTTGCAACACTAGCTCCCTGTTTAGCCAGGCCGGTCTTTTTCCCCGACGGCTTGTCTTCTGGCACATGGGGACAGCCTGCTCCTGCGCCTTTAAGACTTCCTTCTTGAAAATCATCCAGGCTTCCTGGGCTCCTTTGCCCTGGAGGACTGCCTCCCAGGGGACTTTGTCAACCAGGCTCCTGAAAAGCCCAAAGTCCGCCCTCCGGAAGTCCAAGGTAGCAGTTCTGTTGACCCCCCTCCTTGCTTCTCGCAGAATCGAAAACTCTATCATTTCATGGTCACTGTTCCCGAGACAGCCTCCAACCTTCACATCCCCCACAAGACCTTCCCTGTTTACAAACAACAGGTCCAGCAGGGCACCTTCCCTAGTTGGCTCTCTCACCAGCTGTGTCAGGAAGTTATCCCCAGTACATTCCAGGAACCTTCTAGACTGTTCCCTCCCTGCTGTATTGTATTCCCAGCAGATGTCCGGCAAATTGAAGTCCCCCACGAGGACAAGAGCTCGCGATCTTGAGACTTCTCCCAGCCGTTTATAGAATATTTCATCTGCCTCCTCATCCTGACTGGGCAGTCTATAACAGACTCCTACTACGATATCTGCCTTGTTGGCCCTGCCCCTGATTCTTACCCATAAACACTCAACCCCATTATCACCATCATTTAGTTCAAAGCATTCATAACACTCCTTAACATACAGGGCCACACCCCCACCTCTCCTTGCTTGCCTATCCTTCCTGAAGAGCCTATAGGCATCCATGGCAGCACTATAGCTATGTGAGTCATCCCACCACGTTTCTGTGATGGCGGCTACATCATAATTATCCTGCTGCACAATGGCTTCCAGCTCCTCCTGTTTGTTGCCCATGCTACGTGCATTAGTGTATAAGCACTTCAGCTGGGCTATAGGTCCTTTCTCCTTTTTACTGGCGGGAGACGAAATTCTGCCACCCCCAGACTTATTCCTAAGGAGCCTGGTTACGCCCCCTATCTTTTCCAAGTCTAGTGCCAGCATGCCACCTTCAGGCTTTTTGCTAGCAAGCTTGGATCTATCCCCATCCCCCTTCAAATCTAGTTTAAAGCCCTGTCAATGAGCCCCACTAACTCCTGCCCTAAAACCCTTTTCCCCCTCTGAGACAGGCTTTTGCTGTCTGTTGCCAGCAGGCCTGGCGTCCTGAAAAGCAGCCCGTAATCAAAGAACCCAAAGTCCTGCCGATGACACCAGTCTCTGAGCCAGGCATTGAACAGCTGGCATTTCCTATTAATCTTCTCATCAATCCTCGCAACTGTTGGGATAGAAGCAAACACTACTTGTGCTCCTGATCCCCTAACCAGCCGTCCCAGGGCCCTGAAGTCTTTCTTCATTGCCCTCAGGCTTCTTCCTGAAATTTCATCATTGCCTAACTGAAAAATCAATAAAGGGTAGTAGTCAGTAGGCCTAACTAGGGTAGGGAGTTTCCTCTGGACATCCTTAACTTTGGCCCCAGGGAGACAGCAGACTTCCCTACAGATTGGGTCTGGTCTACATATGGGACCTTCCACTCCCTTCAGAATCGAGTCCCCTACTACAAGGACCCGTCTTTCTTTCATAACCGAGGATGTTGTTATACGAGGCATAATCCGTCTTGGCCTCGGTGACAACTCCAAGTTCAGCAAGCTGTTGTCCTTGTCATCCTCCGGTTCCCTTTGCAGAACATCATATCCGTTCTGCAAGAGCACCTGGGATGGTGTGGGGGTTACCTGGGTGGCACGCCTGCCACGCCGGACGGGGACTTGTTGCCACTGGCCCCTGTCCTCTGAATCTCCACATTCAGCTATGCTGCTAGAGGGTGGGGAGTGCTCTGTATGTGGAGCTCTGTCTGCCTGAGGTGCTTCTTTCAGGGAAGGCAGGATGCGACTCCAGTTATCTATCTCCTGTTCACAATCCCTTATACTTCTCAAACGACTTACCTCCTCACGGAGCTCCATCACTAGGTAGATGTTCTACTTGTCAAGCATACAAGACTAAACAATGATTAGTATGATATATGTTTTTGACACCTCAGCTGCAAGTCACTTGAGTGTGTCTACAATCCTCCTCGCTAATCACTCTTCCGTTATTTTCCCACAGAATCATAGAATGGTTTGGCTTGGAAGGGACCTTTAAAGATCATCTAGTCCAACCCCCCTGCCATGGGCAGGGACATCTTTCACTAGATCAGGCTGACCCATCCAACCTGACCTTGAACACTTCCAAAGATGGGCATCCACAACGTCCCTGGGCAACCTGTTCCAGTGTCTCACCACCCTCAGGGTAAAGCATTTCTTCCTTACGTCCAATCCAAATCTATCCTCTTTCAGTTTAAGACCGCTGCCCCTTGTCCTGTCCCTGCAGGCCCTGTTGAAAGGTCTCTCTTCATCTTTCTTAGAAGCCCCCTTTATATACTGAAAGGCCGCAATAAGGTCTCCCCGGAGCTTTCTCTTCTCCAGGCTGAACAACCCCAACTCTCTCAGCCTTTTCTCGTAAGAGAGGTGTTCCAGCCCTCTGATCACTTTTGTGGCCCTCCTTTGGACCCATTCTAACTGGTCCATGTCTTTCTTGTGCTGGGGACCCCAGAGCTGGATACAGTACTCCAAGTGGGGTCTCACAACAGCAGAGCAGAGAGGAAGGATCACCTTCCTCGACCTGTTGGCCACGCTTCCTTTTATGCAGCCCAAGATATGATTGGCTGTGAGCGCACATTGATGGCTCATGTCCAATTTTTCATTCCCCCATTCCCTACCTTGAGTTTCATGGGCTTGAGAGATTTGGGAAGAGAAATTACCATTGAAAACCAAGGGGAAAATATTGTTGAGTACCTGTCCTGGTTTGAGGTAAAACAGAACCAATTTTCTGATTTGTAATTTTACTTTTTAGCTGGGCCTCTTCTAACTGACTAAACTCTGAAATTAACAGCATATTGTTCAGAAACTGTTCGTTCTCAGAGTGATAAGACCTGATTATACCAAGGAATGGGATGCACAGAGGCTCTTGCTTAGACTTATTGCTATAACAACCAAGGTCAGCTAATTTCGTTATTTGCCCCGTTAGAGGGTCGGAAGTGGAGAAGTATAGAGGGGTCCCAACTGCAGGGAGGAGCAGACGGGACAGGTGACCCAAAACTGACCAACAGGGTATTCCATCCCATATGCATCACACTCAGTATAAAAGCTGAGGGATCAAAGGGGCAAGGGGGCTCGCTCCCTCCTTCTTCAATGGCCGACGTCTGAGGAGGACCCTGTCTGTTCGTCTTTGATCCCGATCTGAGCATTCCTGACTCCAGATCCGGAATTCAGCTCCTGTCCATCACTGACTCCAGTCTGGGACATTCCCTGTGTCTGCTGGTGACACGATCGTCATCCTGGGAGCTGGATATGGTTTTGTATATATATTGTATACTTTTTTTATTATTTTATTATTATTTCTTAATTCCTTATTTATTATTATTTTCATTAAAGTAGTTTAGTTCTTTTTCTAAACTCGTAAATCTCCTTATCTCTTCCTCTCCTCTCTGAGGAGAGAGGGGGAGAGGGCCATCTGTCATTCTGATTGGCCAATCCGGCCAAAACCACAACAGTACCTCAGCCTTCTCCACGTCGTTTGTCACCAGACCCCCTATCCTATTTATCAGGGGGGCTACAATTTCTTTCATCTTCCTTTTCTGGACAACATACCTGTAGAAGCCCTTATTATTATTCTTCACATCCCTTGCCAAATTCAGCTCCAGCTGTGCCTTAGCTTTCCTGATCCCTTCCCTACACAACCGGGCGGTGTCCCTATATTCTTCCCAGAAATCATACCCCTGCTTCTGCTGCCTATGCATTTCCTTCTTACTCTATAGTTTTACCGGGAGGTCCTTACTCAGCCATGCTGGTCCCCTTCCTTCCTTGCCTGATGTCTTACATGTGGGAATGGATAGTTCTTGTGCTCTAAGAAAAAAGTCTTTTAATAGCTGCCAGCTCTGTTCAGTTCCTTTATCCCTGAGGGCAGCTTCCCAGGGGGTCACATCTACCAGTCCCTTATATAACTGAAAGTTCACTTTCCTAAGGTTTAGGGCCTTTACTATACTTCTTGTTCGGCCTATATCCCTTGAGATCATGAATTCCACCAGGGCATGATCACTGCAGACCAGGCTGCCACAAGTCTTGACCTCTCCAATTAAATCATCTATATTGCCAAGCAACAGGTATAGTAACACTTCTCCTCTGGTTGGGCTGTGTATCACCTGGATTAAGAAATTGACCTCGACACACTTCAAGAGTCTCCTGGATCGCTTACAGCTTGCTGTGCTGCTCTTCCAATGGATGTCAGGGTGATTGAAGTTTCCCGGCAGGATCAGAGCCTGTGAGCGTGATGCTTCCCATCGTTGAAGTAAGAACACTTCATTAACAGGCTCCCCTTGATCAGGCGTCCAGTAGTAAACACCAGCCACGAGGTTTTGTTTGTTGGCTTGGCCCCTAATTTTTACCCATAAGCTCTCAAATTGTTCATCGCATTTTTTTCAAAGACAGCTCTGTGCAGTCAATGCCTTCTTTAACATAGAGGGCAACCCCCCACCCCTCCTTCCTTGCCTGTCCCTTCTGAACAGTTTATAGCCATCGATTGCAGCTGTGATGGTGTGCTCCACCGCCAACCTGCCCTTTATCTCCCATAACCCTGCCCAAGCGACAACCACCCGTGGTGGTCACAATGGGTGCATCTAGTCATGATGGCTGCATCTGGCTCAATGTGGTTTCAGGGAGACAAATAACAACACAATAGCCAAAGGCTAACTTGAGCAATGTGCCCACCTAACCACAATACTGGTACTGTGGTCAATATGCAAATATGACTATAAGTCAGTCATCTTACCCCCATAAATACTGAACAGCCCAAGAGCCCTTTGAGCTCTCCTGCACGGCAGTGGGCTGCACACCAGGATCTCCCCTTGGGTGGGGGTCCCTCTCAAGGTTACTTCTCGAGGTTGAGAGATTCCTTGCTGCAACAGATCCTCAGTAAATGACTAATAGCATGCTAAACTTTGAAATCTTAGCTAAGTGATATAAAGAATTGATCGTGCATAAATAATCCTTTAGACATAAACCATTGACCAAATCTGGGACTAGGATTGGATCCAGCTGCACCTAGACTCCTCTCTGAGAAGGAGTTTAGAAAGCAAGGGGGTCCTTTCTGAACCTTGTGACTCAACGGGAGGGTCTCCCTGACAGTTCTGTCTGACCCTGTCCTCTGTGCAGTAAATAACCAAGTGTGCCTTGCCATTGAATCTTGTTACAACACTGTCACATTTACTATCAAACTTTGTTAAATCCCTGTTTTATATCAATAAATGTACCGCTGCTTCTCTCTACAAGTGAAGTGCATCACTCCATCTGCGACAGCAGTGCTCCAGTCATGCGATTTATCCTAGCACGTTTCAGTGGTAATGATCAGATGATAGCTTTCTAGCTGCACAGTGTCTTCCAGGTCCTCCTGCTTGTTACCCATGCTGTGTGCATTGGTATGAGGCACTTCAGCTGGTCTTCATACCTTGTCACCTTTATAGAGGGACAAGACCTAGTTCCTTTGAAGCATTTCACAGATGTTTCCCTCTTGGTTCCTAATACATCATGTCCTGGTTTGGGATGCTTCAGAAGATTTCTTTCTCAGTTGGGGTATAATTGGCCTTGGAGCCTTTGTATCCTCGACTCCAGAATCCTAGGGGTCGACCTCGAGTCTCCCCTGGTACTTTCTGCCAGAGGCTCCAGGTAGGGCCGTTTTCCCTGGCTGCAGTGTAGAGCACAGTTTTAATGTCCCATCCTGTTCGGATTGGTCCAAGGGCTACTGCATGCACAATCTCTTGTTTAATTTGCTCAAAGGCTTCTCAATGCTCAGGACCCCACGTAAAATCTTTTTTTTTTGAGTCACTTCACAGAGAGGTTTCACAATCTGACTATAACCTGCAATAGGCATTCTCCAGAAACCCACAACGCCTAAAAAGGCTTGTGTTTCCTCTTTGTTAGTAGGTGGGGACATAGCTGTTATTTTGTTAATCACATCCATTGGGATCTGGCGATGACCATCTTGCCACTTAATTCCTAAGAACTGCATGTCTCATGCAGGTCCCTTGACCTTACCTCTTTTTATGGCAAAACCTGCTTTCAGAAGAATTTTAATTATCTTCTTACCTTTCTTGAAAACTTTTGCTGCTGTATTATCCCATACAATGATGTCATCAATGTATTGCAGGTGTTCTGGAGCTCCACCCTTCTCCAGTGCAGTCTGGATCAGTCCATGGCAAACAGTAGGGCTGTGTTTCCACCCCTGGGGCAGTCCATTCCAGGTGGACTGGATGCCTCTCCAGGTGAAAGCAAACTGTGGCCTGCCCTCTGCTGCTAAAGGAATAGAGAAAAATGCATTAGCAATGTGTGGGAAAGCAAGGGAAGATCGGCGAGGAGGATTGTAAATACGCTCAAGGGACTCACACCTGGCTGCTGGAAAACACATGTATCACACTAATTGTTATTCAGTCTTGGGTGCTGGCAAGAAAAACACTTGCACTTAGATAACAGAAGTCTGTGATGAGCTCAGGGACACCTTATCTAGCTGCTTGAGAATCCTGGCCTGTTGTGGAAGAAGATCAAAGCACAGTGGGAAAACTATGCCTTTTTGAACCCTTTAAAGACCAGAAAGAACAGGGAGTCCGCGTGCACTCTTGCTAACAAGGACTCTCTCTCACTCCGCAGTGCCCACGGTCCCTGCCTGCGTGCCTCTGCCCGGGTGTTGCTTTGGAGTTTCCCCGGTGTGTGAGGTATCAAGATTAAATTTGTTCTTTGCTTTCCATCCGTGGTTTGTGGTTGTTCCTGCGTCCTGCCTGCATCGGCTCATACACTATGTCAATTGTAGCATACCATTTGGCTGCCTTTGACTCCGTTTCATACTGAAGTTCTAGCATGTCTGGCATGGCAGCACTCAGTGGTGGTATGACCTCATTCAGGCCACGATAGTCTGCCAGATAATCTCCAGTCTCTGTCAGACTTTCACACTGGCCATATAGGGCTGTTAAAGGGTGAGTGAGTCTTGCTGATCACTCCTTGGGTCTCTAGCTG
Organism: Larus michahellis; assembly: GCF_964199755.1. Classification (NCBI taxonomy): domain Eukaryota; kingdom Metazoa; phylum Chordata; class Aves; order Charadriiformes; family Laridae; genus Larus; species Larus michahellis. The sequence continues at coordinate 19,190,728 of NC_133929.1, read as the reverse complement.
ACGAATCAGGTTCTGGATGGGAATCAGGGAGTCTCAGTTAGTGCGATACTGTCTTCGATGCACCGTGGCAGTAGCAATTGGCACCTACTGTTCTTTAACCCTCAGCAGTCCCACCACAGAAGGATCATCTGAAGGACTGGGTAAGGTAGACAGCTGTGTAATATCCTCAGTCTCTACAGCTGCTATACCAAAAGCCCACCCTTTCTTGACATAGTCTATGCCACAGATGCACGGAGCATCTGGGTCGGTCACAATGGGGTGCTTCTCCCATTTATTCCCATTCAGGCTCACTCTGGCCTCCAAAACAGTCAGTTCTTGAGACCCGCCTGTCACTCCAGAAATAGTAACAGATTCTGTCCCTTTATGATTCGATGGCAATAGGGTGCACTGTGCACCAGTGTCCACCAGGGCTGTATATTTTTGTGGCTATAATGTGCCAGGCCATCGAATCCACACAGTCCAATAAACTTGGTTGTCCCTCTCCTCCTCCTGGTTGGAGGCAGGGCCCCTCTAATGTTGAGAACAACATCTACAATTAGCGGATGAGTTCCTATCTGGACCGGAGAACCGCTTATCGTGAACTGGAGCAGCCACCCTCCTGCAAGAATTCTTTCTTCTATCTGCTTTACTTTGCAACTCAAGCACTCATGCCTCTAGGACCGGGATAGTTTTTTTTTTATCCCACTTACTCATATCCTCTCCACAGTTGCAGAGGCAAACTCACAGGAAATCTCAGAGTGGGTCCTGTTTTTCTTGAGTCAGTTTCGTAGGAGAGTATTTTTTCTTAATGACCAAGACATGCGTCCATTCAGGGGAAGAGTGGGATTCTTTGTCCATCCTGGACAGTTTTTCAAATAGTTTTTCAAACAGTTTATCATTTTTCTTAGCTATTTCCTTGTTTCACTTGGCTTTTGTCTTGGTCATTTCCTCTATTTTCTCAGTCATTTTCTCCACGGCTGCCACTGTAAGGGGACGAGAGAGACTGTCTTCATACTGTCATACCTTGTTAGCCACTTCACTTACAGTTGGTGCATCATTATCAGATCCTCCCCAAACCACTGTTGACAATGCGTGGGAATACGTTAATGGTGCACTCTGCACAAACTTCCTCAGCAAAGATCATTTGCATGGCATTTCATCAGGGTCTACGTTCACCTGCCAGTCACCATAAATCACCTCTCGCACAGCCAGTTCCTTCACGTACTTAATACCTTTTTCCATACCGGTCCATTTGCTTGGATGGCATTCCATATCATCCTTAAAGGGATTCCTGCCCTTTACAACTGATAGCATTCACCTCCAGAGACTGAGAGTGTTTATCTTTCTCCCAATCGCTTTATCGATACCTCCATCTTTGGACAGGTTTCACAACTGCTTAGCCTCTCTACCTTCTAAGTCTATGAAATCAGCCCCATTGTCCCAGCATTGGAGCAACCGGGAGATAAGTGTTTCCCCTTCTTGATGACTAAAGTCCTTCCTCATATTTCGCAAATCCTTCATAAAGGATTTAATGATTATCTCTACATCTGATTCCCCTTCCTGTGTTGACGCTACCCAAGAAGGACCCTCTCCTGGATCTGCTTTAGAAGGACCCTTTCCTTTATCTGCTTTAGAAGGACCCTCTCCTGGATCTTCATCAGAAGAACTCTCTTCCATGCTACCTGACTTGCGCTGGTCTTTGTCATAAGGGGCAGGGGAATGAGCTGATCTTGTTTTCTGCTTCCTGGTCACAGAGGCAACTTGTACCGCTTCTGTTGGAATTTGAGTAGCAGCAGAACTCGTTGTCAAAGCAGCTGAAGTAGTGACAGTGCTTGTTGTCGAGGCTGGAACAGCTGGTGCTGATACAGGCAGGGGCAGAGTCATAGCCAGTGCTGGTGTGGGGGTAGCTTGGGGAGTGGTTTCTGCCTGTGCTGGCTGTGAATTGGCCCATGGGATCTGAGTAGCAGCAGCACATGCCACACAATACCCACTCCTGCACCGATGTTTAACACAAAAGCACCCCTGAAAACATTCAGGAGAACCAGCGAGAAAATCATGATCTTCTGAAAGTAACATTCATTTTCTAAAGAGCCCAAAAGGTTTCCATCCCCTAATTCTTTGACATAAGCATTAAAGGGCAAGATAAACCTTTCCCAGGTGAAACCAAAAGTGTAATTAGTAATAGAATCCATCACGTTGGGCTCCACGTTGGGCACCAATAAATCTGTTGCGATTTGGGCTGGGTTGGCCAATGACAAGATGACAGATGCTTCAGAAGTAATCAGTACAGAAGCACAGCTCCTCCTGGTGCCCCGATTACCAGTACCGGGCTGGATGTTCAAGGGTAAAGTTCCTTCTACTCATCATGCCACCGATGCTACCTGGAGTAAGTGAGTTGCCTTAATCACACAGCGAGCTCGAATAGGAAACCCAAATCGTCCAGGGATCATAGAAGTGATCACAAACTGTCCCAAAGTCAAACACTACTCCGGATGCCACCAGAGCAGGTGGTGACTTGTGATGAGGAAACCCCACCATATAATGAACTCTCAGATAATGAGAAACAGTATGCTCTGTTCACTGATGGGTCTTGTCATATTTGTCGTAGTTTAGCCTCAGACAGCAACAAAGAACCACGTGCCGCTCGCTCGGGGCTTCCCAATACAGGAAGAATCAGAAGAAAAAGGCAAGACTCTTGGGTTGAGACAAAGGCAGTTTAACAGAACAGCAAAGGGAACCAGAAAACAACAACAATAACACGAACAGAGGAATATACAAACACGATTACCACACCGCTGCTCCCCACAGGACCCGGGACACCCCGCCTCGACTTCCTGCCCCCTCCCCCCGGCAGCTCAGGATGGGCATGGCTCATATGGCATGGAATACCAGGAAGAATTAACCCTATCCCCGCCAGAACCAGGACAGTATTGTAGGAAAACATCAAAGGTGGAAAAATGCTGTGTGGAGTCCTACACGACGAGTTGCAGAAGTGACTGAAGGGGAAGGTGAATCGAGCCAATTTGCAGAGGTAAAAGCCATTCAGCTGGCTTTAGACATTGCTGAACGAGAAAAGTGGCCAATAGTCTATCTCTATACTGATTCATGGATGGTGGCCAATGCTCTGTGGGGGTGGTTAAAGCAGTGGAAGCAGAGCAACTGGCAGCGCAAAGGTAAACCCATCTGGGCTGCTGAATTGTGGCAAGATATTGCTGCCTGGCTAGGGAAACTAGTCATGAAGGTATGCCATGTAGATGCCCACGTACCCATGAGTCGGGCCACTGAGGAACATCAAAACAATCAGAAAGCGGACCAGGCTGCTAAGATTTTCCAGACAGATTTGGACTGGGAACATAAAGGTGAACTGTTTTTTAGCTTGGTGGGCCCATGACCCTTCAGGTCATCAAGGAAGGGATGCAACATGTAAATGGGTCTGTGACCGAGGGGTGGATGTAACCATGGACGTTATTGCGCAGGCTATCCATGACTGTGAAACATGCACCAAAATCAAGCAAGCTAAAAGGTTAAAACCTGTGTGGTATGGGGGATGATGGTTGAAATATAAGTATGGGGAGGCTTGGCAAATTGACTATATCACACTCCCTCAAACCTGCCAGGGTAAACGCTATGTGCTTACAATGGTGGAAGGAAGCACCGGATAGTTGGAAACCTATGCCGTGCCCCATGCCACTGCCGGGAATACCATCCTGGGCCTTGAAAGACAAGTCTCGTGGTGACATGGTACTCCAGGAAGAATTGAATCAGACAACGGGACTCATTTCAAAACCAGTCTTATAAGTACTTGGGCAAAAGAACATGGCACTAAGTGGGTATATCATATCCCCTATCATGCACCAGCTTCTGGGAAAATTGAGCAATACAATGGATTGTTAAAAGCTACCCTGAAGGCAATGGGTGGTGGAACCTTTAAAAATTGGGACCAGCATTTAGCACAAGCTACCTGGCTAGTTAACACCAGGGGATCCATCAATAGAGCTGGTCCTGCTCAGTCAGACATTTACATACAGTAGAAGGGGATAAAGTCCCCGTGGTGCATGAAAGAAACGTGCTAGGGAAAACTGTTTGGGTTTTCCTGCCTCAGGCAAAGTCAAACCCATTTGTGGGACTGTTTTTGCTCAAGGACCTGGATGTACTTGGTGGGGGATGCTGAAGAATGGAGAAATTCAATGTATACCTAAAGGAAATTTGACCCTCGGTGAGAATATTGAATTCTGAGCAGTATGATGTTTTTATATAATAGTAACAGTGTTCAATAAGTGTGTTCAGGATAAAATGGCGGTGATTAAACCTGAGCTAACTTAATCAAGTGGCGTCCAGCAAACTCTTCAAGATCGACATGCTCCCCATGGACATGAACCACAATAAATTTCATATCATCTTTCCTGCCCTGAGAGTCTCCTATAATAGATGAAATTCTGAAATTATGAACTAAATGAACTTAACGAACTTTTGTGTATAGAGATAAATCATAGATGACTGATCTGTGTATATGTATATATTTGATGGATAAGAATTATTAGTGATCTGAACACGATGCAAATGGTATGGGATAAGGAGTGGAATGTCCTGGTTTGGGGTGAAGCAGAGCCAACTTTCTGTTCAGTAAGAGAGGCTCTGTCCTCTACATGTTGCTGTGGCAACCAGGGTCAGCTGACTTGGTTGTTTACCCCATGGAGGGGTCAAACCTGTGGGGAGGAGTGGACAGGTGCCCCAAACTGACCAATAGGGTATTCCATCCCATCTGCCATGCTCAGTATAAAAGCTGAGGGATCAAAGGGTTAGCTCTTCTTCAACGGCTTGGCTTCTTTGATGGCTCTCTCTTTCTTCAATGACTGACATCCAAGGAGGACCCTGTAAGTTCATTTGATTCTGATCCATTGATTTCTGAATCAAGACCCGGAATCTAGTTCCCATCTGTCACTGAGTCCAATATGAAAATTCCCCAGTTTCTGCCAGTGACATCTCCTTGGGAGCTTGTTATATTTTTGTATCTATTGTATCTATTTAATTATTTCCTTTTTATTTTATTATTAATATTTCATTAAAGTAGTTTATTTTTTTCTAAACTCATAACTCTCTTTATCTCTCTTCTTTCTCTCCTTGGAGCGAGAGGTGGGGGAGAGCATCTGTTGTCTTGTCATTGGCCAACCCGGCCCAAACTGCAACACATCAGCAGCCCCTGGCTCTCCTCTGTTGCTCAAAAACCACATCCCCTTCCCCCACTTAATCTAGTTTAAAGCTCTTATAAATCTGGCCAGCTTGTTGGCAAGGGCCTTCTTGCCTCACTTGGTCAGGTGAATCCCACGAGCTCCCAACAGAGCCAGCTTCTCAAAGGTAGATCCATGATCATAGAAGCCAAAACCCTGAGTATGGCACCAGCCACACAGCCAGCCATTCACCTGTTAAATTAATCTCCTCCTTCCTGAACACTTACTATGACTGGGAGGATAGAGAAGACGACCATCTGTGCTCCTGATCCTTTTAACATTGTTCCAAGGTACATATAGTCTCTTTTGATGGTTCTAAGTTGCCTTGTCGCAGTATCATTAGACCCTATTTGGAATAGTAGGTGCAGATGATAATATGTCGGGTTCACCAGGCTCGGCAGCCTCTCAGTGACATCGTGAATGCAAGCTCCTGGTAGGCAACAAACATCTCACACTGTTATCTGTCACATCCAGCAGTTTCTCATGTCACATTATTTTTTCAGTTAGCTGAACCTCAGGCCAGGGCCTAGTCATCTGCCTGCATACCTTAACATTGTTCACTTCATGTACAGAATTTTTGCTCACCCTGAACAGAGAGGATGGAAAGAAAGCCTCCCAGAAACAACTGCTAAACCCTAGATATTTCAGAAAATCGTCATCAATGTAAAACAGGAATAAAGAAGTGATTGATCACGCCCAGCATTCTCAGAACATTGTGTCGCCGCTAGTGCATTCTGTTATTTCACTAGCCTAAGTTTTCTGGCCAATAAAGGTCAAATTTTGTTATAGTACTTGTTTACTTTATAGGTCTGCGTTGGCTCAGAAACATATAGGGTTTGTACTGAATTTGAAAGTAGCAAATTTGTTCCAGGAAGGCACTGCTCAATCTACTGCACTGGACAAGACCTAGGTCCTATCAAGAAACTGTAGAGTTGTGTCTCGTAGCAGCTGACACCATACTTGGGGAACAAAAAGTGAGACACCCTAACCATAAAATCAGAAGTGGTTTAAGGGAAATGCTTTCTGTCCTTGCTTTTTACTTTTCTCAATTTACAGTTTTATTACATGTTTTAATACTGAAAACATTATTTCAAAATTTGTTGAGCTCAGATGACCAGGATTGCTTCAGCATTTTCAATAAATTCTGTCTGTTTCTTTGTCAGTACTGCTCTCTCTCCTTAACCAACATCCTAGGCACTTGGAATGTCAGACATTAATACATTCCTACATGCACATCTTTCAGTCTTACCACGTGTTGCTCTATATGGACAGTCTCTCCTTCCCTCCCTTCCCATCTTCTGGTCATATGCAAGTCCCTCAGCCTTTACCAGCCTTCCTAGTGAAGGTATTGTTGGCTTTCGCCATAATAACAAGGCTATAAATCTTTGACTTATAAGGATAACTAACCTTTAGTAAATTAGGAAACATGAGAAACCTCAAAGATAACAACTAACAGCAGCTATGAAGAAAAACATCATGAAGAAAAACATCCGAGAGAAACAAAAGAGAACTTCTCCAAAAGACTCCACAAGTGATTAACAGAAGGAAACAGATGCATAGGAGAAGGGAGTTGATGATAATCGATCCTACCAGAAGGAAACACATGCATGGGAAAAGGGAGCTGATCCTACCAGAAGGAAACAGATGCATGGGAAAAGGGAGCTGAAGATCATCGATCCTCAGAAACAATTCAGAAGGAAACACACAAATAGAAGAGAAAAAGGACTAATGATAATCAACCATTATCAACAATTACTCTGTCTAAAATAGTGAATACGTATGCAATATTGAATGTATATAAGACATGGCTGAAGTGTTAGCTGGTGTGCCTCTGACTTGAGTCATGCACCCAGCGCTGTGCTTTTGCTTTATTGGCTTTGTCCCTATAATAAAATAAGTGCCATTTCTGTTTAAGGGATCTGGCTATTTATTACAATTTGGGGGCTCGTCCGGGATAATTCACTTGGTCCCAGTGGGCTCCGAGACCCCGAGCAGGAGGTGCACCCCACTGATTTCGGCGGCCTGCTCGAAGGACTTCCTGGTGCCTGTTGAGACTCCAAGCTGATAATCCCATAAGAGGAGGGACTCATAAAGCAAAAGGGGTAAGTCTCCCCAGGAAAAACCGCGGTAACCCATAATTCTTGTGCACGAAGACCCAGGCAAGAAAACAGGACTGTAAGTACTGCCTGGTTGGGCGGGTTTGGGGCTTGATTGCTATGTGTGTGGAACTCGGACCGGACAGTCCGGATCTGGGGAGCGAGTGTGGAGTCTTTCTAACCGCGGTTCCAATCTCCCGCGAGGGAATTGGCTGGTGAAGAGACGAAGCGTCAGAAACTGAGTGAAAGACAGCCCCGGGAAAATTGGGTGCTTGACTGCTGTGGTGAGCGGAAGACAGCCCCAGGGAAATGGGACAAAAGATAAGTAAAAAGAGTTCCAGGGAAAAGGGGAGCGGGAAAGTGCTGGCAGATATACCCCAAGACAGTCCTTTGGGGATAAAATTGGCTAATTGGAATATCGATCCGGATACTAAAAATAAGGATAAAGTTAAAATGATTCAGTATTATATGATAGAATGGACAAAGGAACCTATACGAGCAGACCATTTGTATTGGCCTAGATATGGGTCCTTTGAAGGGTGGATATGCCAGGCTTTAAACCTTTATGTAAACTCTAAAGAATCCTTCAGCCCAGAGGAGAGTGAATATGCCTCCTGCTGGAAAGGGGAGATTTGGCCAAAAGGAGTTAGTACCTTTAAAATATCTGAGATCTCAAGGGAAGAAAAGGAGAAGCGGTGGGATTCTCTGGAAATTCTGCCCCCTCCCTACCGCCTCCCTCCAACAGCCCCCCCTTCTCCTGGAAAAGAGCTGACACCTAGTGCTAGGAGAAGGTCGGACAGGTCTCAGAGGTTAATTGAAAAAGTATCACTTACAAACTCTCCTAGGTTACGGCGGAAAACTTCTGTTAAAGTAAAGGAATCGGAAGACCAAGACACGGTGCAGGAAACACCAGGAGTTAGTTTATTCCCCTTAAGGGAAGTACCCCTGGGGGGAGCACAAGGGGGGATAGGATTTGTAAACGTTCCTTTGACTTCCACTGAAGTCAGGAACTTTAAAAAGGAATTAAAAGGGTTACTGGAAGATCCAATAGGCCTATCAGAAAAATTAGACCAATTCCTAGGCCCTAATATTTATACCTGGGAGGAAATGCAGTCGATAATAAGTATAATATTGTCTCCCGAAGAACGGCAAATGATTAGAACATCTGGGATGAGAATTTGGGAAAGGGAAAATCAGCAAGGCCCACCTGGGGATCAGAAGATGCCAATAGTACACCCAAATTGGAATCAAAATGATGTAGAGGGTCGTAGGAACATGAGTGATTATCGAAATTTAATTATTAAAGGTATAAAAGAAGCCGCTCCTAGAGGGCAGAATGTAACCAAAGCATTTGATGGGCAGCAGGGAAGGGAGGAAACCCCGACCGAATGGCCTGAAACGCTGCGACCTGACATGAGGCAGTGCTCAGGAAGAGATTCAGAGAGTCCCGTGGGGCAAACAATACTGAGAGTTCCATTTGTTACACACGCCTGGCCAGACATTCGAAGAAAATTAGAGAAACTAGAGGACTGGCAGGATCGGGGCCTGAACGAATTACTGAGGGAAGCTCAGAAAGTATATGTACGAAGAGATGAGGAGAAGGCTAAAGCAAAAGCTAAAATCATGGTAGCCACCATGAGGGAAGGAAATATTCAGAAAAATCCCAGGGTGAAAGGGGGGATGGGACGTTATCCTGAAAGGCGGGAGGAGACTTTTAGACGGAATCAGATCCCTCCCAGAAGGGGACCATCAGGAACTGAGAAAAGGAATGAAGGAAGTGGATGTTTCTATTGTGGGAAACTTGGGCATTTTAAGAAGGAATGTCCTCAAAGGGATAAAGATCAGAAAATGTTTAAAGAAATTGAGGATTAGGGGTGTCAGGGGCTCTACCTCCCGGGGGATATCTATCACCTTGAGCCCTTGATAAACCTAAAAGTAGGCCCCCAGGAGGAAGTATTAGAATTTCTAGTAGATACAGGAGCTGAGCGAACTTGTGTTTGTAACATACCTAAAGGATGCGTTATAAGTAAAGAAGTAATTAATGTAATGGGAGCAAACGGGGAAAGTTTTAAAGCCCCGGTGATCAAGCAGGTGGTTTTTGAAGGTAATGACAAAATAGGCGTAGGGAATATCTTGTTAGTGCCTGGGGCTGGGTGCAATCTGTTGGGAAGAGACTTGCAGATCCAGCTGGGGGTTGGAGTAATCCCCGAGGAGGGGAAAATGATTGCAAAAATACTAAGATTAAGTCAGGAGGATGAATCCAAAATTAATCAGCAAGTTTGGGCTGTGGCTGGTAACAGAGGAGGTCTGAATATCCAACCAATCAAAGTTTCTATAGAAAGGGAAAATCACCCCATACGAGTCAGGCGGTACCCCATTTCAATGGAGGGGAAAAAAAAGGCCTCCAGCCGGTAATTGAAGGACTCATCTCTGATGGAACCCTCGAACCCTGTATGTCTCCTCATAACACTCCTATCCTACCTGTAAAGAAACCTGACGGGATGTATAGGTTGGTGCAAGATTTACGGGAGGTGAATAAGAGAACTTTGACTCGGTACCCTGTTGTACCAAACCCTTATACCCTTCTGAGCAAAGTTCCCCCGGAACACAGCTGGTTTAGTGTAGTGGATTTAAAAGATGCATTTTGGGCACGTCCCCTGGCTGAGGAAAGTCGAGATATCTTTGCTTTTGAATGGGAGGACCCAAATACCGGACGTAAACAGCAGCTCAGATGGACAAAGCTACCTCAAGGGTTTACAGAGTCTCCCAACCTGTTTGGACAGGCTCTGGAGGAGCTGTTACTATCTTTTCACACCCCTCCGAAAACTCATATCACTCAGTATGTAGATGACTTATTAATATCAGGGGAAGAGGAAAAATTAGTCAGAGAAGTAACAATTCAGTTATTAAACTTTTTAGGAGAGAAAGGTTTAAGGGTTTCCAAGGGAACGTTACAATTTGTAGAACCTGAAGTACGATACTTAGGGCATATAATAAGTCAGGGAAGCCGCAAATTAAACCCCGAGAGGATTGCCGGAATAATATCCCTCCCACCCCCAACTACAAGAAGAGAAGTAAGGAAGTTATTAGGACTACTAGGGTACTGTAGATTATGGATCGAGGGGTATACCCAGGCGGTGAAATTTTTATACGAAAAATTGACGGGGGAAGATAAGATAGAGTGGACACAGAATGACAATGAAAAACTAGAAGAACTAAAGTCAAAACTGATAAAAGCTCCGGTTCTGAGCCTACCATCATTAGAGAAACCCTTCTATTTGTTTGTCAATGTGGAAAATGGGATAGCCCATGGAATTTTGGCCCAGGAATGGGGAGGGGTGAGGAAACTGGTAGCGTACTTATCAAAATTATTAGATCCAGTCAGCCGAGGTTGGCCAATATGCATCCAAGCGGTAGCCGCTACCTCGATACTAGTGGAAGAAAGTCGAAAACTCACTTTCAGGGGTAAGCTAATAGTTCACACTCCACACTCTGTAAGGAATATCTTAAATCAGAAAGCAGATAAATGGTTGACGGATTCTAGGATGTTGAAATATGAGGCCATTTTACTAGACAACAAAGACCTAACCTTGGTAACAGATAAGAATCAAAATCCTGCCCAGTTTCTATATGGGGAACCTAAAGAGGAACTAGTACACGATTGTTTAGAAGTAATAAATTATCAGACAAAAATCAGAGAAGATTTGACCGACCAAGCCTTATCAGTAGGAGAAAAGGTATACATAGATGGATCATCTAGGTGTATACAAGGGAAAAGAATGTCTGGATATGCAATAATAGATGGGAGTAACATGACGATTATAGAAAAAGGAAAACTGCCATCTAATTGGTCTGCTCAAAGCTGTGAGTTATACGCCTTAAAAAGAGCATTAGAATTTCTAGCACATAAGGAAGGAACTATTTATACAGATTCTAAATATGCATTTGGGGTGGTACATACTTTTGGAAAAATCTGGGAAGAAAGAGGATTACTAACTTCAAAAGGAAAAGGACTAGTTCACGAGGAGTTAATATTGGAGGTATCAGAAGCTTTAACTCTACCTAAGGAAATTGCAGTAGTCCATGTAAAGGGGCATCAGAAAGGATTAACACCAGAAATAAGGGGAAATAATCTAGCTGACCAAGAGGCGAAAGAGGCTGCTGAAAATGGGGAAGAGAAATTATTAGTTGTTCAACAGAGAAAAGAGGAGCGAGGTAATATTCCTCAATTCACTGAAGCTGAAGAAAAGGAATTGACTAGAATAGGAGGGGAAAAGACTCCGGAAGGAAAATGGGTGTTACCTGATGGGCGTCAGATGGTAAATAAAACATTAGCAAGAAAAATATTGGAGGAATTGCATAGAGAAACCCACTGGGGAACACAGGCCATTTGCGATCACTTTCTTAGAAAATTTGGATGCATAGGGGTGTTTGGAATAGCTAAACAAATCACCGATAGGTGTATAACTTGCCAAAAGGTGAATAAAAAGGTAATGAGAAAACCCATCCATGGAGGGCGGGAGTTGGCCTTACGCCCCTTTCAAAATATACAAGTGGATTTTACAGAACTCCCACAAGTCCAAAGGTGGAAGTTCCTCTTGGTATTAGTAGACCATCTTGCCCATTGGGTGGAGGCAATTCCAGTCACTAGAACATCGGCTAATGTAGGAACAAAGATCCTGCCAGAACAAATTATTCCCAGATACGGAATGGTTCATAGAATAGACTCTGACAGGGGAACACATTTCACCTCCAAAATAATCACCCAGATAACTCAAGCCTTAGGTACTCAATGGGAGTTAAACACTCCATGGCATCCCCAAAGCTCATGAAGAGTTGAACGAATGAATCAGACTTTAAAAAGGGCTTTAACCAAATTAATGATAGAAATTCAACTGTCATGGGTCAAGTGCCTCCCTTTAGCATTACTCAGGGTTCGAACTCAACCCAGAACAGATCTCGGAGTCTCTCCATATGAAACGATGTTTGGTTTGCCCTTCTTGGCTTCACAGCAGGAAATGGCTACTTATGAAGGAGGGGAGGCTAGTATTAAACAATATGTAATGCAGATTGCAAAGAACATGGAACAACTAAGAAATAAAGGGTTGCTCCCACAAACTACCCTGTTGGATTTTAAGATCCATAACATTAAAATTGGAGAACGGGTTTTAGTAAAAACACGGAGAGAGCAATCTTTAACTCCTCAATGGGAAGGTCCCTTTCAGGTGCTGTTGACTACGGAAGCTGCAGTACGGACGAAGGAAAAAGGGTGGACTCATGCCAGCAGAACAAAAGGACCAGTAGAAGAACCTAGAGATTGGACTCTGACTTCAGCTCCTGGGGACACCAGACTCACCTTAAAACGCCAACCAACGCGGTGATGTATGGGAGAGGAACTGAATAATAACTTAGAAATCACAGAAACTTGGGGAGTGAAACCAGAACTTTATCGTTGGTTTCGGGTACGGCCAGGACAAACCTTAAGGAAAATTAGATATCCTCCTTGGGGAAGAGCACTCCCGTTACAGACAGGAGGGTCAGGGTTGTATAAAACTGAAAACTCTCTGTTTGCACTTGCATGTGATTTATATAAAGAAGATAGTCGGCTATATCCTAACCTTGAGGAAGAACTACAGCCCCATCCAGTACCCCATAGTATACCTTGTCTGATACATCCCTATGCTAGACATCATAGTTGGGTGAAATGTGAATGCTTAGGTTGTAAGCAAAATTGGTATTACCATTCATCCCGAAGACATCCCTTCTGTTTAAATTGCCGGAAGCAAAATTCGAGTTTGGCTCAAACTCAGATACAATATACCAATATTGTAACATTAATTTGTGGGTGGGAATTGCTAGTGCCGGTTCTGTGGGAAATTCCTGAAGAATGGTGGGAAACAGTGGTCTCTAAGTGTAAAAAACAATTTTGCTTGGAAAAGAGATAAGAACCCTACCTGCTACAAGAGCCAGGGATACCGAATCAAAAGAGGATGGAGGGCAAGACCAGGTTGGCCACTGTACTCGCTGCCAAGAAGAATTATTTCTCGGCTGTTGGAAGCACCCCAATAGGCATGAGAGGTAGGAGTATAAGCCATACTGGACCTCCACTCCTCATATTGTTATTAGTGGTATCCTTAGTATCCAGTAACGAATGCATGAAGTGTTACCAGCAGGTCTCCTGGAATAGGAAGATGGTTTCCACTATGACAGTGCATTCGCATATCAACAGCCACTGTTATAACCGCCACGAGTTAACAGTGTGCAAATATGACCAACACGAATATTGGGTTGGGAAGAATTTAGGAATAGGCGGAACAAGACTAGGAGTGCATTGTCCTAGATGGGAGCAATGGCTCTGCTTTACTAAAGCTGGGCATTGGGACATATCAGACGGAGGTGGGGTATAAGATATGATAAAAGCCGAAATAGTGAAAAATAAAATAGAACAAATTAAGAAAAAAATATCTCCAAAATTTGATGGAGAATTGTATGCAAAAATCAGAAAGCAGTTGGAGGAAGAAATAGGACTCCCAACATTAGGAAAGAATTTGTTTGTAGATTTGGGGGAAAGAATAAGCAGGGAATTAAATGTAACAAATTGCTGGATTTGCGGAGGGCCTTTAATGACGGAAGAGTGGCCTTGGAAAGGGAGCAGTTTAGGGCCAGTGGAACTCCTTAAATGGAATCGTACCAGTAGCACACGAGAAGACCAACCTGAGGGATGGATTTTGAGTTCTATCACAATAGGGGAGGAATGCCTACGGAGAGAGGGTAAAAATTATTTAAAGAGTGTGGGACATTCTCCTTGTAAAAGACTTAAAATCAGCAATGGGACTTCCACCTGGTGGTACCCAGAAAAGCCAAAATGGGTATGGGCCCTAACTAATAATACAGGAAATTGTGAATATGACAGTATGACCAGACTTTTTAAATGTAAAAAAAGGGTCCTAAACCCTTACCAAAACATTCCAGAAATATCCAAGTTTTGGGAAAATATAGCGGAGATGCAGACAGAGTTTTGGAAAGCCCCTGAAGGGTTATTCTGGATATGCGGAAAAAGAGCTTATTACGAACTACCTTCTAAGTGGAAGGGTAGCTGTACCCTTGGTATTATTCAGCTGGGATTTTTCTTATTGCCTGGACCAAAAGGAGGTGACTTAGGAGTACCGGTATATGATTCTTAAAAAGAACTAAGAGAGATATTATAGGAGGATCTCAGAGGTGGGGTGAAGAGGATTGGCCTCCTGAATGGATAATCCAAGTATATGGACCAGCCACTTGGGCTCAAGATGGCAGCTGGGGTTACCGGACTCCCATTTATATGTTAAACCGCATTGTCCAACTACAGGCGGTTGTAGAAATAATATCTAATAGAACAGCTCAAGCAATAAATCTAATAACGAAACAGCAAAAACAAATGAGGGCTGCTATCTACCAAAACTGATTGGCCTTAGACTACTTACTGGCGGAAGAAGGGGGCATTTGTGGAAAATGGAACACTTCAGATTGTTGTTTACAGATAGATGATAATGGGGATGCAATATTGGAAATAACAGAAGAAATCCGGAAAATTGCACATGTACCGGTTCAAAAATGGGAATCTATGTTAAACGATAATTGGTGGAATAATGTTTTTGGGGGAACCTGGTGGAAGAAACTAGGCTACATTCTCTTATGTTCAGTTGCTGGTTTATTATTTCTTCCTTGCTTAATCCCTTGTTTTATACGCTTAATTATAACAGTAGTCCAAAGCATGCAAGAAGTTTCCATACCCAAGAATCCAAAATTGGCAGCCTCAGGCTCAACTAAAAAGATAATGGTATTAAGGAGAATAAGAAATACTCCACAACAATTGGAAGAAGCAGAATCGATCTATGAACAAAACAAATGGATTAAGCAAAATGAAAGTTATGGCTCAAGCCAAATGTAGTATAAAAGACAAAAAGGGGGAATTGTGAAAAATAGTGAAGGTATTGTTGGCTCTCGCCATAATAACAAGGCTATAAATCTTTGACTTATAAGGATAACTAACCTTTAGTAAATTAGGAAACATGAGAAACCTCAAAGATAACAACTAACAGCAACTATGAAGAAAAACATCATGAAGAAAAACATCTGAGAGAAACAAAAGAGAACTTCTCCAAAAGACTCCACAAGTGATTAACAGAAGGAAACAGATGCATAGGAGAAGGGAGTTGATGATAATCGATCCTACCAGAAGGAAACAGATGCATGGGAAAAGGGAGCTGAAGATCATCGATCCTCAGAAACAATTCAGAAGGAAACACACAAATAGAAGAGAAAAAGGACTAATGATAATCAACCATTATCAACAATTACTCTGTCTAAAATAGTGAATACGTATGCAATACTGAATGTATATAAGACATGGCTGAAGTGTTAGCTGGTGTGCCTCTGACTTGAGTCATGCACCCAGCGCTGTGCTTTTGCTTTATTGGCTTTGTCCCTATAATAAAATAAGTGCCGTTTCTGTTTAAGGGATCTGGCTATTTATTACATTAAGAAACAACTATTTTGGAAACAAAGCAGAGGCCTGTCTTTGGTAACATACTGTCCTCATTAGCAAAGCTGAACATTTTCTGTAACTGCTGTATACACTTGGCCTGCTGGACTCAGCACGCGTACAACCAGAATGTGCATTACCAGCTACCTCGCGATAACCTTTCCCCCCAGCGATATTCCTCATAGAGCCCTACCACATATGCCTTTCCTTAGAATGCAACCTGCTTCACTTCTGTTCCTTCCCTGAACACACTTCACTCTGCATGCTGCCACCACAGCAATGCTCTTTAATTTCCTTTCCTTATCCTGTTTCCCCTTAATCTCCCATATCACCAGTGATTCTCTGCTCCTCTAGGGTCATGGGGCTACAAGGTGTTGAGGATGACTACTTGTTTTAGGGATATAAGGCATGTTGTGTATTGGAGACAATACACAATGTGACAATTTACACAGCATCATACCTATTTTTCTGCAATGCATCCACATCTAATGGCCACTATGATCCCATCTATCCCTGTAACCCAAATACATGCAAACCTGCAGCTCTTTTGCACCTTTTGTAACCTATAAAATCACTGTATAGTTGTATGCAGACCATTCTACCATCTACATAACCAGTAATATTTGGCTGTAATACATATATTGGTCATAGCCAGCATGGGCTCATGAGGGGAAAGTCCTACTTAATTTCCTTTTACAACAAGGTCACCCATCTAGTTGACCAAGGGAAGCCAGTAGATGTGTGGGTTTCTTTTATTTTAGCAAAGCTTTTGATACTGTCTCTCACAGTATCCTTCTGGATAAAGCATCCAGCACACAGCTAGACAAGTCCATAATATGTTGGGTGAGCAATTGGCTAACAGGTTGGTTTCAAAGAGTTATAGTAAATGGGGTTACATCAGGCTGGCAACCAGTCACCAGTGGGGTTCCCCAGGGCTCAATTTTAGGGCCAGTGCTCTTTAATGTTTTTATAAATTATCTGGACGCAGGAATCGAATGTACATTAAGTAAATTTGCTGATGGTACTAAACTAGGAGGAGCTGTGGACTCCCTCAAGGGTAGAGAGGCCTTACAGAGAGATCTGGATAGACTACAGAACTGGGCCATCACCAACTGTATGAAATTTAACAAGAGCAAGTGCCGGATTCTGCACCTGGGATGAGGTAATCCTGGTTATACATACAAATTGGGGGACGAGAGACTGGAGAGCAGCCCCGTGGAAAGACATCTGGGGGGTTGGGTTGATGGATAGTTGAATATGAGTCAACAGTGTGCCCTGGCAGCCAAAAGAGCCAACCATTTCCTGGGGTGCATCAAACACAGCATAGATAGCCAGTCAAGGGAGGTGATTGTCTCACTCTACACTGCACTGGTGCAGCCCCACCTCGGGTACTGTGTGCAGTTTTGGGCACCTCAATATAATAAGGACATCAAACTATTAGAGTGCATCCAGAGGAGGGTGACCAAGATGGTGAAAGGTCTTGAGGGCAAGACTTATGAGGAGCGGCTGAAGTCACATGGCTTGTTCAGCTTAGAGAAGAGAAGGCTGATGGGTGACCTCATCACAGTCTATAGCTTCCTCAAGGAGGGCAGCAGAGGGGGAGGTGCTGACCATGGAAATGGTATGAAGCTGCATCAGGGGAAGTTCAGGTTGGACATTAGGAAAAGGTTCTTCACTGAGAGGGTGGTTGGTCACTGGAACAGGCTCCTCAGGGAAGTGGTCACAGCACCAAGTCTTGAACCAAGTTCAAGGAGCATCTGGATGACACTCTTAGTTATATGATTTAGTTTTAGGTAGTCCTGTGAGGAGCAGGGAGTTGGACTCAATAATCCTTATGTCAACCACCAGGGAATGGTCTTCCATATGGCTGCTGTCTGAATGAGCTGCATGTATTCTCTCACATAGCAGCCATTCTCAAAATCAGGCTGCAGCAGTTTCACTGGCATTTGTTCATCATCCACAGAGGGCCAAAAAATTTATATCATAATGTTTAAAGTTGAAAGGGTTCTTAGCATAATTGCTGCTAAAAGCAAGACAGAATAATCTTAAATTAGTAAAATAATGCTATTTTTTTAAGGAGAAGATATAGCTTGTTACTTTCTATTATAGAATCTAATCCCAAGAGGCTGAACAAATACCTTCTCCACTAGGTTCCTGTGGTGGGTTGTCCCTGGCTGGATGCCAGGTGCGTACCAAGCTGCTCTATCACTCCCCTCCTCAGCAGGACAGGGGGGAGGAGAAAATAAGATGGAAAAAAAACCTCGTGGGTCAAGATAAAGGCAGATTAATAAAGCAAAAGCAAAGGCTGTGCATGGAAGCGAAGGAAAACAAAAGATTTATTCTCTACTTCTCCTCAGTAGGTGATACTTTCTTTAATAAGTGTCGCGTTAAAAGGACTGTAGTTTCGATATTTGTCTGTCAGAGTCCCAGGACTTTCACTGATTTGCTATCAGAGTCCCACCAAAGGACTTTCACTGAATCAGATTCACAAATAATCAAAATTAGTTAGTTTATTGAGAGCGACAGAACAGATTCGAGATTGACGTTGATAAAGTCACTAACTGCAATAGCGCTAATTACTTAAGGCTGATATTGCTAGCAAAAATAACGATAGTACAACAACCCGGGGTAACATTTGCCAGAGGGTGAAAGGCGCAGCGCTTACCCAGAAAGGCGTCCCTGCCTGGGGTGGAGGAAGAGAACGCAGCCCGTCGACTGGTCCATCAGGTATCAAGTTTCTTCTCTCCCAATTTAACAGTCATTTTCTCCATCCTTTTATCCCCAAAGTTACGAGGTTTCCCTCCCCTAGGTGACGTGTAGTATGATTTGGGTGGAGAGACGAGTGCTATAGTCATATATGTTTAGCATGATCTCTAAAATCTTCATTAGCATATACAGGGGTGTCAACTTGAATATGCATTTCACAGGTAATGAGGCAAAGGTCAATTACCGGGCATGGGAGACTCTCAAGGAAACAAAGAGCTACACAAAGTCTCTGTTATCTTGATTTTACTGTCTTTGCTGATGAAAAGCAGGGCTGTCCTGGCTCCCCAAGACTACCCTGTTATTTATGTATCCTGTGATAGCCGGACAGGCCTTCACTCCCCTGGGTTGCACAAGAGACAGCAAAGCCAGTCTTAATTGTTCTTTGAGCACAGATACTTCACCTCATTATCCACATTCCACATTATCCACCCTGTGACTATAGTCACTCGAATCGAAATCCAAATCACACTCTCATAAAATCAATTTTGGGGGTATCCCTTACATTAGACGACTTCTCTTCCTCCACTTCAGGATTCAGCTTCAATTCTGTCCTGCCAGAGATCATCCGCACCTGATGAATTAACATCCGGGTCAACATAGATTTAACACAAGCCAATATCATACAAAAAACAATTACTACAATGACTACAATAATCACAGATTGCAATAAAGAAGCAAGCCATCCTGATAGTGAAAATCCTAATCCTTGTAATAGCTTATTCAACCATGTTGTTTCCATCCCTATCCTCAATTCGCGGCTGGCCTTTGCCACAAGCTTTATGTGATCTAGTTGTTCGTCAAGATCTTTAGTCACATTTGGTATATGAACACAACAGGTATCATTCACTAAGTCTAAATATCCACACGCTCCATTTTCATGCAGCAATAGCAGATCTAATGCCAGTCTATTTTGCAATGTCATTTTTGATGTTGCCTGAAGCTGTTCATTTAATTTTTCCAGTCCAACCCAAGTCGCATTATCCAAATTCCACATTAAGTCAATTTGTTTCGAAGTTAAAAATTATTTTGATAAACATATTTTTCCTTTCTATCCAGCAAATAAAGATAGTTTAATTTAGCTAATAATACACTGAAAGTGTTGGGAAGATGTATTTTCATTGAATTTTAAATTCCTTTTTAATGATATATGGGACAGAAAAGGCTCTAAAGGTTCTAAAGGTTGGGCACCAAATAATTTTTGTCTCATAAAAGCTGTTGCCAGAACACTATGACTGTAAGTCCACAGTAATGCTTTAGAATACTTCATCTTACCCATAATGGTTAAGAAAGCACTGACATCAGGAAGCACTTTATTACTATGAGGGTGACTGAGCACTGGAACAGGTTGCCCAGAGAAGTGGTGGTGGTTGCCTTGGAGATATTTAAAAGCCATCTGGACATGGTCCTCGAAAAACAGTTCTAGGTGTCCCTGGTTGAGCAGGGAAGTTGGACTAGATGATCTCAAAAGGTCCCTTCCAACTTCAACCATTCTGTGATTCTGTGACGTGAAGGCTGTTTCTTCTTGATACTGTACTCTTATTTCTTCTGTCAAGCATCATTTGAATGCTTACTTGCTTGGACAGATGAACAGGATAAGCTGTGGTAAGAGCCTTAGAATTGGCTCTTTATCTCAGTCGACTGGGCTTGTCAATTTGTGTTCTCCAAGCCAGGAACTTCATGTGCCTGTCTTTGAAGGAAGAAATTAAACCTCTTTCAGGACTTGGCAGAAATAAAATGAAATGACTGAAGTTCTTTCCCTTACTCTACATATTTCCAGAATGTTTTAGAAACATCATAGCTTAGGAATATATAATCAGCTGTTATATAGGTAGGAGGGTTGTAGCTACCAGTGTTTCAAGGAAATTATCAAATCAGTTTAAAGTTGTAATCCTTTCTTCTATGTAGTTAATTTGCAATGATAGACACTTAGATCCATCAGGGCCTAATACACCTGATAGAAATTAGAATAGGAATAGGAAATTCTACTTCAAATACTTCCACATATATCATAGAATGTGTTGGGTTGGAAGGGACCTTCAAAGGTCATCTAGTCCAACCCCCCTGCAGTAAGCAGGGACATCTTCAACTAGATCGGATTGCTCAGAGCCTCATCAAGCCTGGCCTTGAATGTCTCCAGGGATGGGGCCTCCACCACCTCTCTGGGCAACCTGTTCCAGTGCCTCACCACCCTCATTGTAAAGAACTTCTTCCTAACGTCCAATCTAAACCTACCCTGCTCCAGTTTAAAACCATTGCCCCTCGTCCTATCGCTACATGCCCCTGCAAACAGCCCCTCCCCAGCTTTCTTGTAGGCCCCCTTCAGGTACTGGAAGGCCGCTATAAGGTCTCCCCGGAGCCTTCTCTTCTCCAGGCTGAACAACCCCAACTCTCTCAGCCTGTCTTCAGAGGAGAGGTGCTCCAGCCCTCTGATCATCTTCGTGGCCCTCCTCTGGACCCGTTCCAACAGGTCCATGTCCTTCTTGTGCTGAGGACTCCAGAGCTGGACGCAGTACTCCAGGTGGGGTCTCATGAGAGCAGAGTAGAGGGGGAGAATCACCTCTCTGGATCTGCTGGCCACGCTTCTTTTGATGCAGCCCAGGATGCAATTGGCCTTCTGGGCTGCAAGCGCACATTGTTGGCTCATGTCCAGCTTTTCATCCACCAGTACCCCCAAGTCCTTTTCCGCAGGGCTGCTCTCTATCACATCATCCCCCAGCCTGTATTGATAACAAGGATTGTCCCGACCCAAGTGTAGGACCGTGCACTTGGCCTTGCTGAACTTCATGAGGTTTGCTTGGGCCCACCTCTCTAGCTCATCCAGGTCCCTCTGGACAGCATCCCGTCCCTCTCTCAAAATAAACTTTTTAAACTTAAGTCATTCTCAAAGAAGGTATGTCTCTTCTTAATTTTTTAAGAGATCATCCTTTTTTCTGAATTTTACAACAATTACTCGTTGCTATTGTGGAAGTAGAAATGCTAAGGTCTGAATGGGCCTCTTGACTCAACTCTCATCCTGTCTCATGGGCCTCTTGATTGAACTCTCACCCTGTCTCCTGAAACAATAATTACTGTGTAACCTTCATGATAAATCGGTCCCTGTGCTAAAGGAAGCAGACTCCAGACCAGCATTGAGCAGTTCTGTGGCCTTATGTATGTAACAGATATGAATAACTCACATCCTGATATCTGTCTTTTGCAGCATCTCTAAGCGTATAAAACTTGTACACACTTTACAGAGACAGAGTACACATCAGCAGAGGCTGTTTCTCTGCTGCTCTGTGCTCTCTCCAATAGCTTCTGTTCTGACCTTATGTAAATTGTATTCCACTTTTTCCATGACAAATTTGGGGCCGTGAGTCAGTTTAACACATCCTGCTTCATCTGGGAGGACTACAGACTGCTCCCTGCCAAAACCCCTTGGCATCACTCAGAAAGGTACAGGACCTTTTGAAATCATAGAATCATAGAATAGTTTGAGTTGGAAGGGCCCTTTAAACTTCATCTAGTCCAACCCCCCTGCAATGAGCAGGGACATCTTCAAGTGGATCAGGTTGCTCAGAGCCCCATCCAGCCTGACCTTGAATGTTTCCAGGGATGGGGTATCTACCACCTCTCTAGGCAACCTGTTCCAGTGTTTCACCACCCTCATTGTATAAAATGTCTTCCTTATATGTAGTCTAAATCTACCCTCTTTTAGTTTAAAGCCATTACCCCTTGTCCTGTCGCAACAGGCCCCGCTAAAATGTTTGTCCCCATCTTTCCTGTAAGCCCCCTTTAAGTACTGAAAGGCCACAATAAGGTCTCCCCGGAGCCTTCTCTTCTCCAGGCTGAACAACCCTAACTCTCTCAGCCTTTCCTCATAGGAGAGGTGTTCCAGCCCTCTGATCATTTTTGTGACCCTCCTCTGGACTCACTCCAACAGGTCCATGTCTTTCCTGTGCTGAGGGCTCCAGAGCTGGATGCAGTACTCCAGGTGGGGTCTCACAAGAGCAGAATCACCTCCCTCGACCTGCTGGCCACGCTTCTTTTGATGCAGCCCAAGATACTGTTGGCTTTCTGGGCTGCGAGTGCACATTGTCAGCTCATGTCCATCTTTTTCATCCACCAATACCCCCAAGTCCTTCTCAGCAAGGCTGCTCTCAATCCCTTCATCCCCCAGCCTATACTGATACCAGGGCTTGCCCTGGCCCGGGTGCAGGACCCTGCACTCGGCCTTGTTGAACCTCATGAGGTTCACACAGGGCCCACTTCTCAAGTCTGTCCAGGTTCCTCTGGACAGCATCCTGTCCCTCAGGCATGTCAACCGCACCACTCAGCTTGGTGTTATCCGCAAACTTGATGAGGGTGCACTTGATCCCACTGTCTATGTCATTGATGAAGATATTGAACAGTACTGGTCCCAACATGGACCCCTGAGGGACACCACTTGTCATCAGTCTCCATCTGGACGTTGAAACATTGACCACTACCCTCTGGATGCGACCATCCAGCCAATTCCTCATCCACCGAACAGTCCACCCATCAAATCCATATCTCTCCAATTTAGAGAGAAAGATGTTGTGGGGAACCGTGTCAAAGGCCTTACAGAAGTCCAGATAGACGACATCCGTAGCTCTTCCCTTGTCCACTGATTGGTCAGGCATGCTGGCTGTCTCGAATCACCTCCCTGTCCTCCATGTGCCTTAAATCCCTACTGGGACTTTGGGCAATGGTCATCTGTAGGCTCCTGTGGCATGCTGAGACTGCCAAATCTGAACTTTTGATAAAGATCAGTTCAGACCCAAATTGCTGGCTAAAAGAGAGAAGAAATCTGTAATTCTGGTTTTGGTAAAATTTAGGAGAGGTAAGTCAGGAAAAGTCTGGGTTGATTTCTGGTATTAATATGGTATGAATGAATGAACCTGTGTGAATGGTGATTCTTGAGAGCTAGGCATTGATTTCTGCCACCACTTAGAGGGGTATCCATTAGCCACCCAGTTAAAAAATGGTGTGAGCGAACCCATCAACCCTTTTCTGTCTCTAGTTCTAGTATGAGCCTCCTTTGGTTTCATTGTTGACGACACCAACCTCAACCAGTATGGTGGGCTCAGGTGACCAGGAGGGTTGTCGTGGTTTAAGCCCAGCTAGCAACTAGGACCATGCAACCGCTTGCTCGCTTCCCCAGTTGGGATGAGGAAGAGAATTAGAAGAGTAAAAGTGAGGAAAAACTCGTGGGTTGAGATAAAGACAGCTTAATAAGTAAAGGAAAAGCTGCACACACAAGCAAAGAAAAACAAGAAATTAATTTACTACTTCCCATTGGCAGGCAGGTATTCGGCCATCTCCAGGAAAGCAGAGCTTCATCACGTGTAATGGGTCCTTGGGAAGACAAGCACCATAACTCTGAATGTCCCTCCCTTCCTCCTTCTTCCCTGCAGCTTTTAATGCTGAGCACATCATATGGTATGGGATAACCCTTTGATCAGTTGGGGTCAGCTGTCCCAGCTGTGTCCCTTCCCAACTTCTTGTGCACCCTCAGCCTACTTACTGGCGGGGCAATGTGAGAAAAAGAAAAGGCCTTGACTCTGTGTAAGCACTGTTCAGCAATAACCAAAACATCGGTGTGTTATCAACACTGTTTTCATCACAAATCCAAAACACAGAACCATACAAGCTGCGATGAAGAAAATTAATTCTATCCCAGCCAAAATGAGTACATGGGCTGTCGTGGTTTGGGCCGGACTGGCCACTAAAACAAAGGACAGATGCTCTCCCCCACCTCGCCCTCCAGGGAGAGGAGGAAGAGAGAGAGACTTATGAGTTTCAAAAGAAACTAAACCACTTTAATGAAATATTAATAATAAAATAATAAAAAGAAAATAATGAAATAGATACAGTATATACAAAACCATATCAAGCTCCCAGGATGACAATCACATCACCGTCAGGCACTGGGAAAGTCCAAGACTGGACTCAGCAATGGACGGTGTGTGAGCCAATGCAGGCAGGACGCAGGAACAACCACAAAACCACGGATGGAAAGCAAAGAACAAGTTTAATCTCGATACCTCACAGACCAGGGAATCTCCGAAGCAACACTCGGGCAGAGGCACGCAAGCAGGGGCCGCAGGCACCACGGAGTGAGAGAGAGTCCTTGTTAGCGAGAGTCCTTGGCAGCGAGAGAGTCCTCGTTAGCAAGAGCAGGCGCAGACTCCCTGTTCTCGCTGGTATTTAAAGGGTTCAAACAGGCATAGTTTTCCCACTGTGCTTTGATCTTCTTCCACAACAGGCCAGGATTCTCAAGCAGCTAGATAAGGTGTCCCTGAGTCCATCACAGACTTCTGTTATCTAAGTGCAAGTGTTTTCCTTGCAAGCACCAGAGACTGAATAACAATTAGTGTGATATATGTGTTTTCCAGAACCCCAGGTGCGAGTCTCTTGAGCGTATTTACAAAGGCATGCAATAAACATATATATATATAAAGGAATAAACATATCTCTACAATAATGCTTTGAATCAGGTGTCCCATTCCTCTTGTTAGGGGATTAAACCACTCAGCCAGGCAGGCACCACCAATAGTTTCGTTCATTTGGTGTGTTAAGTCCCAGAGAATGCTGAATGTCGTGCTCCATGCTGGCTGTTTCATCAGTTATGTTGAGGCAACACATGCCGTCACAGTCAAAGCGGCATTTCTGGTGTCGGGGGGGGGGGTGGGGGGGGTGGAAATAGTCCACCTTCAGTTGATATTGTAATATTCATTGGCATACAGCCGTTACCTACTCAGAAAAGATAGCAACGAAAGACATTAATATCAAAAATCACTTAGCATAGTATCATTCTGTAATACAGCTGCTGGGGTTGATGCACCACTGAAAACAAGTTATCTAAATATCTGCAGCTGTTGACCTTCCCTTAATATATAAAAGGCAAATGAGTTAGGTACAGTAGAGGCTAACCACATCCAAGTATTTACATATTGATTTTGCGGAGATGTATCCAGGGTGTGTACTTGTAGTACCAGACTATAAAGCACGGCAAGCCAGCCTGTGACAGAGGAGGAATACAGGAGCGTCATCACTTTCCAGCAATACATACGCTATTGCTCCAGCTCCTTCAGCCAATATTACCCCAGGTTTGATGACCTGATGCAGGGTAACTGCCCACACAGACTGGGGAGCTGTGGCTTGTGCTTTTTCAGATTGGACTTCAATTCGATACTGGGCTCGTGATACCAATAACACCGTTCCAATGCGATCTCCTCTAGATAAGGCACAGGTACTTGTCGAGGGCACCTGAAATACAAGAACTCGAGAATCTGATATCAACAACAAAGGATGTAAAGTACGAGGAGAAGTTGGGTTATGATGTATAGGGGAACCTTGTAATGCCTTGGACCAAAATCCTACAGGTTCTTTCTGATTTTTCATCCCAGTCATCTGCCACAATCCCGAGACTGTATCATCTGGAATTATTACTTCTAATTCAAAAGGGTATCCTTGCTTAGGAGTGTATAATTGTGCATGCTCAATCAAAGCATTTTTGCAGGCATCAAAGGCTTCTTGTTGCTGCTTGGTCCCCTGCCAGACAGCTTTCTTCCTAGTTAATTTCTGCAGAAGGCACATTAATATCACTAAATGTGGGATAAAAGTTCTCCAATACCCGAAAAGTCACAAAAAGATCTGTAACTGTTTTACTGCGATTGGTACAAGAAATCGCGGGACTGTTTGCTGTACCTGATTTGATATTTCTCTAATCTGTCCATGCCAAGCTATTCCCCAAAATTGTACGGTAGCACTAGGGCCCTGTATTTTCTTTGGATTAATTGCCCGGCCTCGGTCCTGCAAATGCACTTTCAGCAATTCAGCAGCTGCTTCACTTTCTTGTTGTGACTCTGCCATAATCAGTAGACCATCAATATAATAGTAAACAGTAACGGTACCCGACCGTACTGCTACATCAGCTGCTATCATTAGGTGGCAAATGGAGGGACTGTGTGTGTATCCCTGAGGCAATACTTGGAAAGTATATTGCTTTTGTTCCCGGGTCACATCTTGCACTGAGGTGTCAGGCAGGGCGGAGGGGGGGCGCGGAGTTGGTGGTGGGGCTGGGGGCGGTCGGCTTTTTTGCATAAATGCTAACTTTTGCCACCGGGGAAACATTTCTGATGTTGTGATCCCATCTCTTTCTGATTGTGGGATAACAGCTTGTACAAAATCATTCCGCTTTTGTTTCCTTGTCACCCATGCTGTAACTGCTTTCTGTTTCGTCGGCTCTCCTTTATTCACCACCCACACAGATGGTCCCGAAATCACAGTCTCAGTTTCCCTCAAGGTATTTCCCAGGGCACCTACAGTACCCATAGCATTTGTCACTGCTGGTATAACCAAGGGGTTTAGTGAGGCAGGCGCTCCTCTCAAAAACTGCATTTTGATACTTCTCGTCACTGCTACACTGTCCGGATTGCATCCTGTAACCAACACATGAGCCATCCCCATCTGCTGCACCAAATTAATACCTTTCTTGGTTGCACACCAGTTTCCGAGGGACGACACTAATTCAACAAGTTCTGTATATGCTGTTAAAACTGCTGCACACAACCACTGATACAACACAGGTGCAATAATGTCTTGCCCATCAGGACCTCTGACATTTTGCAGCTGAGCATATCCTCATATCTGATCACGAATGGGGATAGGGCTTAATAAATCTTTTTCACTCTCTGATAAATGGATAGATGCAGCTCCACTATCCCAAGCTGGCAGAATCCATGCCAGTATACCTTCCCCACTCTTTTGCTGACAAATCTCTAAAAATTCCCTTAACTCTTTCGGAGTGTCAGTACGCGTGATCTGCACTCCCCTGTCTGCTCGTTCCCGCTCCCCCCTCATTTGAATGAGGGGTCGTGCTACCACCACCTCACTGCTTTTTAAGTCCGCATCAAATTCAAACTCAGTCCCGGAGTCTGAGGGTTCACTCCAAATATTTTCATCCCATTCCTCAGGATCCCATGACCATTTTGTGGTGAGAGCACGAACTTGGGAAATTGAAAGCTTACTTTTCCCATATTTCTCCCTTTGTTTATTAACAATACCCGCTACCAACCGGTCTACATTATCTTGCAGCTCATGGCACCGCTCTGCTTGAACAGTAATTACTTCTTGCGCGATCACCTTTTCATCCTGTAAACTCCTGTATTCCTTTTCCAACTCTCTCACTTTACTACGTAATGCAACGACTTCACAATTAAGAGCTCTAAGTCCAGTAGCTAACAGCCATCCTAATTTCCCTGCTAATTCACATGAAGAACACGATGCCGTTTTCCACAGCAACCGACACATAGCCATTTCAATTGCCTGGGGGGTAATCACTCCTCTGTCATCTAATTCAGGCCATGCCTGCGGCAGAGTCAATTGAGACAGAAAAGCAGCAACGGGAGTCTAGTATTCAGTACTGGGCCATCCCAAAATATAGGAAGACATCTCAGTTTCCCCCCCCAACCCACCGTTTTTTCCTCAGCCATGGCATGGTTGTTCCTGGAGCTGCCGACTACGCCAAATGTGTGAGCCGATGCAGGCAGGACGCAGGAACAACCACAAAACCACGGATGGAAAGCAAAGAACAAGTTTAATCTCGATACCTCACAGACCAGGGAATCTCCGAAGCAACACTCGGGCAGAGGCACGCAAGCAGGGGCCGCGGGCACCACGGAGTGAGAGAGAGTCCTTGTTAGCGAGAGTCCTTGGCAGCGAGAGAGTCCTCGTTAGCAAGAGCAGGCGCAGACTCCCTGTTCTCGCTGGTATTTAAAGGGTTCAAACAGGCATAGTTTTCCCACTGTGCTTTGATCTTCTTCCACAACAGGCCAGGATTCTCAAGCAGCTAGATAAGGTGTCCCTGAGTCCATCACAGACTTCTGTTATCTAAGTGCAAGTGTTTTCCTTGCAAGCACCAGAGACTGAATAACAATTAGTGTGATATATGTGTTTTCCAGTACCCCAGGTGCGAGTCCCTTGAGCGTATTTACAATCCTTCTCGCCGATCTTCCGTTGCTTTCCCACAAGAGGTCGCACCTGCGGGGGGGAGCAGACGGGAAAGCTGACCCAAAACTGACCAACGGGGTATTCCATCCCATCTGCCTCATGCTCAGTATAAAAGCTGAGGGATCAGAGGGGTCAGCCCGCTTTCTTCAATGGACGGCATCCAAGGAGGACTCTGTCTGTTTGTCTTCCTTTGATCCTGATCCGTGCATTCCTGAATCCAGAACCAGGATCCATTTCCCATCTGTCACTGACTCCAGTCTGGGACTTTCCCAGTGCCTGCCAGTGATGTGATCGTCATCCTGGGAGCTTGATACGGTTTTGTCTATATTTCATTATTTTCTTTTTATTATTTTTCTAATATTTTCATTAAAGTAGTTTAATTTTGTTTTCAACTCTTAAGTCTCTTTCTCTTTCTTCCTCCTCTCCCTGAAGGGCAATGCTCTCCCTTCCCTTAAGGGAGAGAGGTCAGAGAGCATCTGCCATTCATTTCAGTGGCCAGTCCAGCCCAAGCCAGGACAGATTTATTGGTGCCCAATGTGGGGCTTGAGAGGGACTCAGGGCTCTGATAAATTGTTTGAATAGTTTGAATTCCAGCTTGCTCAGAAAATAAAACAGACAGCTCACATAATGTCATTCTTAAGCGAAATGTTATATTGTGTCTTTAAAGAGTTTTGTTTAAAGTTGATGCAATGCTGCTTAACCTGCCAAATGTGTTGTATGGTTTATTTGCTCTTTGTGCTTTTATCCAGTGGTTTAAATGTGCTATTCTGCTGTGGTTTGGGATACAGATCTATAATATGATAAATTGGATAATGGTTTTACCTGCATATCTCGGGCATCACATAATGGATTCTTTTACTAATTACACTTTCATTTTTACCTGGGGACAGTTTACTGTTATGGTTTGAGAAAACCCATAACAACTTATTGTCGTTTAGACAACTATAACCCGATGACCCCTCCCCACCCGGAAAGGGGAATCGGGGAAAGCAAGGAAACACGAGGGTTGAAATATAAATAGACTTAATAGGATAAGACTAAATAATTAACATTAATAATACTAAAGAATCAGTATTAATCCCGATACCAATATAAGATATACAAGAATTATACTCAGCCAATTATATCAGTAGGAAGCTGTGCACTCCCAGCAGTGGATAACGAACATCGGACACTGCGAGCACAATGGCTTCGGGAGGAAGGGAAGGGCTCAGGGGTCAGGCACTGGGACAAGGAGTTCTCTGGGCTGCCGCCATCAAAGGAGAGAGAGACTATGCAGCAAACTTCCTAATTTATATTGAATGTGACATTCATGGTATGAAATAATCCTGTTGGCCAGCCTGGGTCAAATGCCCAGGCCTCGCTCCTCCTCATCCCTGCACCTGGCGAGGCTTGAAAACACTGAGACCTTGAATCCCACATAGCCTAGCTGGCTATAAAGTAAATATTTTCACAAATTCAGACAGTAGAGTCTTCCAAAAGTGGAGTTTTCCCCAGCATTAGAAGAGAAGTTAGTCCTGTGTCGCTCAACCCAGGACATTTATTTCGCCCTTTAATGCTTATGCCAAATTGACACCATGAGAGCTAGGAGATGGAAACCTTTTGGACTTCGAAAATGAATGTTACTTTCTTAAAATCATGATTTTATTGACAATTTTCCTGCATGTGTTGCAGGGGTGGTTTCTTATTAAGAATCGATGCAGGAGTAGGTATTATATGACATATGCTGCTGCTACTCAAATCCCACAAGCCACTCCATCACCTGTACCAGCACGAGCTACTCCAGCTTTGACAATGAACACCACCACTACTGCAACTCTGACAATGACCACTGTCACTATTCCAGCTGCTTTGATAATGACCACTGTCACTATTCCATCCTCGACAATGAGCACCATCATTACTACAGCTGCTCCAACAATGACCACTGCTACTATTACACTCCTCGAAAGGGAGGCACAAGCCACTCCATCACCTGTACTGGCACAAGCTATTCCAGCCTTGACAACGAGCACTGTCACTAGTCCAGCTGCTTTGACAACGAGTACCACTGCTACTCAAACTCCATCAGTACCAGTACAAGTTGCCCCGGTGGCCAGGAAGCAGAAAAGGAGATCGGCTGGTTCCCCTGCCCCTTATGACAAAGACCAGCTCAAGGCAGATAGCACGGGAGAGAATTCTTTTGATGAAGATCCAGGAGAGGGTCCTTCTAAAGTAGATCTGGGAAAGGGTCCTTCTCAAGCAGACCAGGAAGAGAGTCCTTCTCGGGCAGCATCAATGCAGGAGGAGGAATCAGACGCAGAGGTAATTGTTAAATCCTTCTGTATGAAGGACTTGCAAAATATAAGAAAGGGCTTTAGCCGTCGTGAAGGTGAGACACTTATCTCCTGATTGCTCCAATGCTGGGATAATGGGGTCGATACCATGGACTTAGACAGTAGAGAAGCTAGGCAGTTGGGAAACCTGGCCAAAGATGGAGGTATTGATAAAGCAACTGGGAGAAAGTCAAACACCCTCGGTCTCTGGAGGCAATTGGTGTCAGCCGTGAAGGGCAGGTATTCCTTTAAGGATGATATCGAATGCCACACAAGCAAATGGACCAGCATGGAGAAAGGTATTAAGTACCTGAGAGAAATGGCTGTGAAAGAGGTGATTATGGTGATTAGCGAGTGAATGTACACCCTGATGAAATGCCATGCAAATGACCTATGTTGCAGAAGTTTGTGCAGAGTGCACCATCAATGTATTCCCATACATTGTCAACAATGGTCTAGGGATGATCTGATGCCGACACACCAACTGTAAATGAAGTGGCTAACAGGGTACGACATTATGAAGACAGTCTCTTTCGTCCCCTCACTGTGGCAGCTGTGGAAAAACTGTCTGAGAAAACCGAGAAAATAGTTAAGAAAAATGAGAAACTGCTTGATAAACTGTTTGATAAACTGTCCAGGATGGAGGAAAGATCCCACTCTTCCCCTGCACAGACCCACGTTGCAGCTGTTAGGAGAAAACATCCTCCTATGAGACCGACTCACAGAATCACAGAATGGTAGGGTTGGAAGGGACCTCTGGAGATCATCTAGTCCAACCCCCCTGCCAGAGCAGGGTCACCTAGAGCAGGTTGCACAGGAACGCGTCCAGGCGGATTTTGAATGTCTCCAGAGAAGGAGACTCCGCAACCTCTCTGGGGAGCCTCTTCCAGTGCTCTGCCACCCTCAAAGGAAAGAAGTTCCTCCTCATGTTTAAATGGAACCTCCTATGTTTGAGTTTGTGCCCATTACCTCTTGTCCTGTCCCCAGGCACCACTGAAAAGAGCCTGGCCCCATCCTCCTGACACCCACCCTTTAAGTATCTATAAGCGTTGATAAGATCCCCCCTCAGCTGTCTTTTTTCCAGACTAAAAAGACCCAAGTCCCTCAGCCTTTCTTCATGAGAGAGGTGTTCCAGTCCCCTGATCATCTTGGTAGCCCTTTGCTGCACCCTCTCCAGCAGTTCCCTGTCCTTCTTGAACTGGGGAGCCCAGAACTGGACACAGTACTCCAGGTGCGGCCTCCGCATAAGATTCCTCTCCAGCCTGTCCAGGTCTCTCTGTATGGCGGCACAGCCTTCTGGTGTGTCAGCCACCCCTCCCAGCTTTGTGTCATCAGCAAACTTGCTGAGGGTGCACTCTATCCCTTCATCCAGGTCATTGATGAATATATTGAAGAGGACTGGACCCAGTACTGACCCCTGGGGAACACCCCTTGTCATGGACCTCCAACTAGACTCTGTGCCCCTAATCACGACCCTCTGAGCTCTGTCTTTCAACCAGTTTTCTATCCACCCCACTGTCCATTCATCTATCCCACTCTTCCTAAGCTTCCCTATGAGGATGCTGTGGGAAACCGTGTCGAACGCCTTGCTGAAGTCAAGGTAGACAACATCCACTGCTAGATAAGGTGTCCCTGAGTCCATAAGAGACTTATGTTATCTAAGTGCAAGTGTTTTTCTTGCAAGCACCTGAGACTGAATAACAATTAGTGTGATATATGTGGTTTCCAGCACCCCAGGTGCGAGTCACTTTCTTCCGTTGCTTTCCCACAGACGGGAACTGGATTCCGGACCTGGATTCAGGAATGCACAGATTGGGATCAGAGGCAGATGAACAGAGTCCTCCTGGGATGCCAGCCACTGAAGAAAGAGGGCTGACCCTTTGATTCCTCAGCTTTTGCACTGGGCATGAGGCAGATGGGATGGAATTGCCATGGAGACCAGCTTCATTGCCACGGAGACCAGCTTCAGGGCAGGTAAGACTGCGCTGGGGAAGGGATCTGCAGCAAAAAGGGCCAACGAAAAGCTCTTCCTGGGGCTTTTTGAAGCTGGGAAAAGCCCTCTGCTTGTGCTGGGTGCTGTCAGGGAGGGATGGGGGCTGTCAGGGAGGGCAGGGACTAGTCCCTGCCCACAGAGCACAGAGTGAGCAACCAGTGCTTGTGTGTGTGCCGCGGCAGGTGCCTCATCTGGCTGCAGCTTGTTCGGCAGGGCGCTGAGCCTCTGCCAGTGTACGAGGTAAGTTCAATCCCTCTAAGTGGTCAGAGGACTAGGGCGCTTACCCCAACTGACCCTCGAGTCGCAAGATGTCAGTTGCTTGTAGAGATCCAGCCATGGTTGCTACCCGGTCGAAGGTTTTTGTTAGAAAAGCTGTGGGCACCCAGACAGAGGCCCCACGCAAACATGTGGGCATCCAGGCCTCTGGCTGCAGAAAGTGCCGGAGCCTGGCACTTGCAATGGAGGGTAGCGGAGACAACACCTGTGTCAGATGTGAACAGGTGAATGATCTGCTCAGCCAGGTGGCTGAGCTGAAGGATGAAGTGGAGAGGTTGAGGAGTATCAGGGAATGTGGGAGAGAGATTGACTGGTGGACCCACTCCCTGAGAGAAAGGGAACCGGTTGAGGCCCCACACAAATCAGAGGACCCCCTCCCCCCTTGTCACCAGGCAATAGGAGGGGATCGCAGAGAAGAGGGGGAATGGAAACAGGTCCCTGCTTGGGGAAGCAGGCAAATCCCCTCCCGGCCCCTCCCACCTTCCCGGTTACCCTTGCAGAACAGGTATGGAGTCCTGCAGGAGGAACTGGCTGTTGGAGAGGAGGATGGTACACCCAGGCCAGAAATGTCAGAAAGACCAAGTTGCCATAGACCCAGCATCACAACTGGCTCCAAAAGGAAAAGCAGACGGGTCATTGTTGTGGGTGACTCTGTACTGAGGGGGGCGGAGGGGCCACTATGCCGTCCTGACCCACTTCACAGGGAAGTCTGCAGCCTCCCTGGGGCACGGGTTAGGGATGTGTTGGACAAACTTCCTGCCCTAGTAAACCCCTCTGATTATTACCCCCTCTTAGTATTTCAGGTGGGTAGTGATGAAGTGGGTAGAAGGAGCCCAAAATTGATTAAAAGAGATTTTAGAGCCTTGGGATAGCTGCTTAAGGGATCAGGGATGCAAGTTGTGTTCTCCTCTATCCCTTCAGTGGCAATCATGAATAAGGAAATTAACAGGAAGAGGCAACAGGTCAACTCGTGGCTCCGGGAATGGTGTTATCGGCAGGGCTTTGGGTTTTTTGATCATAGGTTGCTATACGAGACGCCTGGCCTGCTGGTGGCAGGTGGGACGCACCTGTCCCAGAGGGGGAAAAGAATTTTGGGGCAGGAGTTAGCAAGGCTCATTGACAGGGCTTTAAACTAGATATGAGGGGGGAAGGGGAGATAACTGGGCCTGTCAGGAATAAACCCAAGGGAGGCATGCCAGGGCTTGAAGGATGGTTGACTAGCGAGGACTCTCACTCTGACATTTCATTTGAGAGAAGGGACAGACATTTAGAAATCATGGAAGCACCTGGGAGGGGTCTGGTGGGAAATGGGGCCCACACTCACAAAAAGGTGCTGGAGTCATTGGCACATCTGAAGTGCATCTATACCAATGCACACAGTATGCGCAACAAACAGGGGGAGCTTGAAGCCATGATGCACCAGGAAAACTATGACATAGTGGCTATCACAGAAATGTGGTGGGATGCCTCACACGACTGGAGTGCCACAATCAATGGCTACAAGCTCTTCAGGAGGGACAGACAGGAAAGGAGAGGCGGTGGAGTGGCCCTGTATGTTAGAGAATGCTATGAGAGCTCGGAAATCAAGTATAGTGATGATGGGGTGGAGAATGTTTGGATTAGGTTAAGGGCCGATAAAGCTGATATTGCTGTGGGAGTCTGCTATAGACCTCCCAACCAAAGCAGTGAGGTGGACGAAGCTTTCTATAAGCAGTTGGGAGAAATCTCGCGGTCACTTGCCGTTGTTCTTGCAGGGGACTTTAACCTCCCGAATATCTGCTGGGAATACAACACAGCAGAGAGGGAACAATCCAGGAGGTTCCTGGAATGTGTGGAGGATAACTTCCTCACACAGCTGGTAAGTGAGCCGACGAGGGAAGGTGCCCTCCTGGACCTGCTTCTTGTGAACAGGGAAGAACTTGTGGGGGAAGTAAAGGTTGGTGGCCGTCTAGGGCACAGTGATCATGAGATGACTGAGTTTTTGATTCTTGGAGAAACAAGGAGAGGGGTTAGTAAAACTGCCACCTTGGACTTCCAGAGAGCAAATTTTGACCTGTTCAGAAGACTGCTGGACAAAGTCCCTTGGGAGGCTGCCCTGAAGGATATAGGAGTCCAGGAAGGCTGGATATACTTCAAGAGAGAAGTCTTAAAGGCACAGGAGGAGGCTGTCCCTGTGTGCCAAAAAACAAGTAGGCAGGGAAGGAGACCGGCCTGGCTAAATAGGGACCTTTGGCTGGACCTCAAGAACAAAAGGAGAGTCTATGACCTTTGGAAGAGGGGGCATGTCTCTCATGAAGACTATAAAGATATGGTGAAGCTATGCAGGGAGAAAATTAGGAGAGCCAAAGCGCAGCTAGAGCTCAACCTAGCTACAGCTGTTAAGGATAATAAAAAAATGTTTCTATAAATTCATTAACAACAAAAGGAGGATTAGGGAAAATCTCCCTCCCTTACTGGATACAGAGGGATGAGGAGAAATAACTGGACTCCAGACGATCCAATGTGAATCAACAGAAGCCATTTATTAAGCACAGATCATCATCTTTTATACCCTGTGTTGTAGCCGTACATGCCACTTGCTTATTTCTGATTAGCTAGTTACACTGTCCCCGCGCTGTGCATGCAGATCGTTCACACATCAGATTGGTTACAAGAATTCGCATAGTAAATTGCTTAGTCATTAGCACAACATGTTTTCTACCTTCTCAGTTCCCGTTTTTCCCATGTACTAATTCCATCTTCTACCACCTGTTTTGCTCTTAATCTAATCTCTCACAGTAGGGAGGCTGGCTCACATGGCCATTTTCTCTCAGACACATTCCTACAATACCCCCTTTTTCTTCTTGAGCCAGCCAGACCTTATGCATGGCATTTTCTATCATGTCAGCCACTTTGCGGAGAACACTCGAGGCTACCATAATCAATAATAATATAACCAACAATAGCATGAGCCCTTGCTTTAGTAAGTCTGATAACCATCCCGTTATACCCCATGAGCTTAACCAATCATCGAAACCGTTTTTAACCGCTTTTAATTTGGACATGTTATCCTTCAGCTCCTGTAACTGCTTATGAATGGATGATGAGTGGTCGGAAAGGTTCATACAACACATACCTTCAAAATCTTCACATCCATGACCCTGAGCTAACAGCAAAAAAATCAATATCCGCTCAATTTTGCAACGTAGCATGCCGAATGCTATCAGCATCAGTAAGCAAGCTAGATAGGATTTCAGTTGTAAGGTTTATCTGTTTACTTGCCCAACACCCTATCTTATTCAACATATTTAATGTCGTCGCTGTTCCTAGCGAAGGAAGAATACTTAGCCCTATTCTTTGTCCGAGATTCGGGAATGTTATATGGTCATCACAGGATGGAGTGAAGGTATGAACTGTTCTCTTGGCTCTGTGGTTACTGTGTGCTCTGCTCACTGTGTCTTTGGCCGTACGCAGGCCTCTGCTCGTAGATCTGCCACATCTCCCCCTTTTTTGTTTAACACCAGACCATTTATTAACAAGGTCGCCATGACTTGTGCTTCTGCTCGTTGTGACGCTCTTAGCAGGTTATATACTAAACACAATTAAAAACAGAATCAAAAAGAACCCTGCTAAGGCAATAAATACCCAGATTCCTAAATTTAGCCCAGAAAGCCAATTTCTTTGGATTTACCCATGAGAAATCCTTTTGTAATATTTCAAATGCATTGCGGTTCATTAAGTCTTGAATCTTTAGTATTTGAGCTTTTAGCTGATCATGGAAAGGACGAATATTTTGTTGCAATGACATGTCAAAAGCACCTTGGAGATGGTGTTTAACCATTTCCCAGACATGTAGCAACGTATTCCAGGGGAGAGATGTAACACAAAGTCTTCGAGAGTTGTACTCCCAATCCCAATACAGAGAAAGACGTGTTTTTAATGCATTTTGCCGATACCCTATCCATAGTACTGCTGTTTTATACCTTACTCGCGTTAAATTTACACAATAAGATTGATTACATTCTTGTATACTTGCATTTTGAGCCGAAGCAAACATGCGGATGAGAAGTACAAATCATTACAGAATTGTCTTGCTCACAACTTC
The DNA here is from genome assembly GCF_964199755.1 of Larus michahellis. Taxonomy (NCBI): domain Eukaryota; kingdom Metazoa; phylum Chordata; class Aves; order Charadriiformes; family Laridae; genus Larus; species Larus michahellis. The sequence goes on along the minus strand of NC_133929.1, from coordinate 19,153,450 downwards.
TATTTGTTGCAGTGTTATCTGTGGTTAGCATGCACCCCGATTTAAGGTGCTTATAATACACCTTTGGTTGTTCAGGCCATTCAACAGTTCTTACGAAATGTCCATCTACTGCTGTGGATGACAAAGAAGAGATGTTTAGAAAATTTAAAACATGAGTTGCTTTATACACTCACTCTTGAGGTGTCATACCTACGGGATTCCCCCTTTTTTGTTTAGCAAGCATAGTTTTTAAAGTATGATGCATACGCTCCACAATTGCTTGCCCAGTCGGGGAATGAGGAATACTGGTGACATGTTTAATACCCCATGTCTGTAAAAAAAAAAGGCCTGTACTTTAGCAGACACATAAGCTGGTTCATTATCAGTTTTTATAGTTTTTGGTACTCCCATGACTGCAATGCATTGCAACCAATGTCGAATAACATCACAAGCCTTCTCTCCTGTATGAGCAGTAGCCACAACAAAGTGAGAAAACAAATCGACTGAAACATGTCCAAATTCCATAATGCGCGTAACATCGGATTGCCAAAGTTCATCAGGTGTAAGCCCTCGCAGGTTAACCCCCGCAAATGATGGCAGAGGAGCCAGCTGCTGACAATCAGCACAAGTTCACACAATATCATGTGCTTGTTGTTGTGTTAAAGAAAATTGCTTCCTCAATGCCTTCGCATTTTGATGAAAAAAATCATGCGACATTTTAGCTTGCTGCATAATGTTCGGAGCTGTTACCGACAGAGTGTGATAATCTGCAACTGTGTTTCCCTCAGTTAAAGGACCAAGTAAACAGCTATGAGAGCGTATGTGGACAATAAAATAAGGAAACTGTCTTTTTCATAAAAGCAACATTAATTGCAGTAAGAGACTAAATAACAATTGGTTCTCTACTTGTTTTATAAATGCTCCTTCAAGTCTTTGAACAATACCAGTAACATATTGAGATTCTGCCTACATTTAACAGTTCCTGTTGAAATAAGTCAAAAGCCTTTACTGTGTCCCTGAACCATCTACAAACACTGAACGGGTGCCAGCGAGAGGCTTTGGCCCTAGCAGGATGCGTGGCTGTAAAGGAATTTGTGAAAGTGACTGTAATAGTCTGTGCCAGGGGAAAGAATAATTTCTTTGCCCAATTTAATCTACTAAGGAGGTTAAGACTTTGTGATAACCAAGGGTCAAGGTTGTCCTTTTTGATGGGGACGTGTATGTGGCTTGGATCCATTCCAGAAAGCTGCTGACAGCACAAACGACACTGGAAAAACAATCGCAGTAACATTTCAATCATCATAGTTACTGGTTTTGAAAAGGTATGTGGCAAAAATACCCACTCTAATGCAGTCAGGCTCTTTGCGAGTGCATCATCCCACTGTCCTATCAGGGCATAAAGTTGAAATTCTTGTAGGAAGGTGTTCAATGCGTCTTGCAGCAGTAGTAGACTATATCTTATCTTGCAACATGCTGTAATGCCTTCAGAGCTGTTGGGGTTAATGAACATAGAGCTTATGGGGGGGCAGGGGCAGACACAGTGCTTCCGGGCATCCCCTGTACCTTCAAAGTGCGCTCATGTCTCTCTCCCCCTCTCTGACCCGAGACAGCCCCCCTATATCCTGCACTGGATTGAGTGGAGAAGTACAGGCTAGAGTCGCTGCACGCGTGGCCAGTGCATGCAGCAAGTCCCACCAGACTCTCCTGCACTGGACTGAGTAGAAAAGTACAGGCCAGAGTCGCTGCACACGTGGCCAGCGCATTCAGCAAGTCCCACCAGACTCTCCTGCACTGGACTGAGTAGAAAAGTACAGGCCAGAGTCGCTGCACGCGTGGCCAGCGTATGCAGCGAGTCTCACCAAACTCATGATCCAGCTTTGCTGACAGCGGCTGCCTGATACATGACTACATTGTTGTAATCCCTTCTTGTTATCTTCTTCTGTGAAGGTCAGGTTCTCATGGATACACACATAGTTTTTAGAGCAACATATTCTACAACTCATACAAGGGTACGATGCAAAGCGGCATCTACAGCTGATCGTATAATGCTTATTAAACACGGCAAACAGCATACTAAACATAACAGACAAATTCCTTCCACACAGGCGATGAGTATAATTTGCTTCAACCAACCCCACCCCCAAGTCCATCCAGCAAAGAGATTTCACCCAGTGGTCTCCACAAGTTGCTGGTTCGGTCGGTGCAGTTCCTGCAGCTGGGCATGGATGGATTTGGAGTGGTCACTTAGATTCATACAATACAGTCCTTTAAAATCTTGACAACCATGTCTGTGAGCTGAAAGCAAAAAATCAGTAGCAGCTCTGTTTTGCAGCGTCGCATATTGAATACTATCTACATCTAGCAATAACTCAGAAATAGCGGTACTAGTAGCATTGTTAAACTTATCCTTGGCAGCAAGAGAGTCCTTGTTATCACGAATCCTTGGCAGCAAAAGAGTCCTTGCTAGCAAGAGCGCATGCGGACTCCCTGTTCTTGCTGGTACTGTGCTTTGATCTTCTTCCACAACAGGCCAAGATTCTCAAGCAGCTGGATAAGGTGTCTGTGAGTCCATTACAGGCTTATGTCATCCAAATGTTTTTCTTGCCAGCACCCAAGACTGAATAACAACTGGTGTGATATATGTGTTTTCCAGCACCCAGGTGCGAGTCCCTTGAGTGTATTTACAATCCTCCTTGCCGATCTTCCGTTGCTTTCCCATATTCCACCCCCCTTGCTCAAGAGACCGCTTCTGCTGGGGTTCATTTTAGTCTTGCAGGGTATAACACAGAGCAATCTACTAAGGCATGCAATAACATAGACACATATAGGAAAAAACCAAAAACGTATCTCTATGGTACTGCTTTGAATCAGGTGTCCTATTTCTCTTTTTCTGATGCTTTCTCGTAGTGTGTATGGCATACTTTTGTGCTAACGTGGCACATTTCCCATCTAATTGGTCCTGTTTGGTTTCTTTTTTCTTTTTTCTTTTTTTTTCTTTTTTCTTTTTTTTCTTTTTTCTTTTTTCTTTTTCTCTTTTTTCTTTTTTCTTTTTTCTTTTTTCTTTTTTTCTCTTTTTTTTTTTCCTTCCATCACTTACGACTGACATAAAAGTCTGCCTTTGCAACAAGAGCTCAGTTTCTCATTTTTCCTTAAGTTTCTCATTTTCCTACAGAGCATCCTATAGATTTTGGCTCAACTCCTTTTCCCAATCAACCATGATCTTATAGACAAACAACAAACAACCAGCGATACGCCCTGCACGGGCGAGCCGTTCCCGAGACCGTAAACGTGTCGGCTCGTGAAAACTCCCCCAATATTTCAGGACTTCCATCGGTTCTACAGCCCATCCTGGTGTATCTACCTGGGGCGCGCTCGCCTTATGTCTAAACATTGTGTATACACAAACTTCTTCACTTGACGGAGTGTCAGCCCTAGTTGCATCCGAGAACAGTACCACACCGGGCAGAACACCTGCTCAAGGGGAGTCACCTAACGACACTGCACACAACAAAAAGCAAACAGTAGCACAGATGCTGATCAGCAGGTATAAGCTGGCGCCCGCACACACTTACACAGCAGACATACAAAACCAGCACTTCTATCTCAGGGAGACGACTGGGGAGGGGAGGGGGCGAGGCGGGCAATGTCAGGAGCAAACGGCTCTGGCTCTGTCCTTCTCTGCTGACATTCTGCCTCCTCCATCGGCCTCAGGTGGAGCAGAGGGGATCAGCAGGGGATCGTCCCAGACCTTCAGACCTGGCCTGTTTGATCCCCCTCCCATGGGTTGTAATGCTGCAAAAGCCCCGGCTGCCGTGGCTTGCTCCACCTTCATATCTTGTAAGGTCGATAACACCAACCACCATGTCGTCGCTAACGGTGATGCCTCTTTGTCTCCTTTACTTATCACTTCCCACAGTTTTTTCCCAACAGCCTCCCATATTTCTGGTTTAAAAGCTGTCTGGGGCTCTGGTGCAAATCCGTTCTCTCTGCACCATATTAACAACCTTCGGAGCATACGCTCATCGTATTTCACCCCTCTCTTAGAGAGGATATGCAGGAGAAGTCTTAATACAGCCCCTTTTTCTTTTGTTACTTGTTGCCCCATCTCCTGCCCCGGCTGCTCACCTCTCTCTGGGTGTCCGTGGCCATGTCGTCTGTTTATTCTGGATTGCCGCCCAATCCGCCTGGTCTCAGTCCAGCTGAGCCGTCCTCCAGCCGGTGGATCTCCTTCTGGGTCTTCCGCCCCTCGCATTCCGTTGCTCAAGCCAAGCGCCGATCGGTATCACGTCGGGGTCACCATCTGAGGAGAAATAACTGGACTCCAGATGATCCAATGTGAATCAACAGAAGCCGTTTATTAAGCACAGATCATCATCTTTTATACCCTGTGTTGTAGCCGTACATGCCACTTGCTTATTTCTGATTAGCTAGTTACACTGTCCACGCGCTGTCCATGCAGTTCATTCACAGATGAGATTGGTTACAAGAATTCGCATAGTAAATTGCTTAGTCATTAGCACAACATGTTTTCTACCTTCTCGGTTCCCGTTTTTCCCATGTACTAATTCCATCTTCTACCACCTGTTTTGCCCTTAATCTAATCTCTCACAGTAGGGAGGCTGGCTCACATGGCCATTTTCTCTCAGATACATTCCTACAGAGGGAAACAGTCACAAAGGATGAGGAAAAGGCTGAGGTGCTCAATGCCTACTTTGCCTCAGTCTTTAGCAGTGGAACTAGCTGTTCCCTGGGCACCCAGCCTCGTGAGCTAGGAGACAGGGAGGGGAAGCTGAACGAGGTCATCACAATTAAAGTGGAAGTGATCAGTGACCTGCTACGCTGCTTGGATGCGCACAAGTCTATGGGACCGGATGGGTTACATCCAAGAGTGCTGAAAGAGTTGGCAGACGTGCTCACCAAGCCACTTTCCATTATTTACCTGAAGTCATAGCTAACTGGGGAGGTCCCAATGGACTGGAGGGTAGCAAATGTAACACCCATCTACAAGAAAGGCAGAAAGGAGGATCCGGGAAACTATAGGCCTGTCAGTCTGACCTCGGTAGCAGGGAAAGTCATGGAGCAGATCATCTTGAGTGCCATTACAAGCCACATAATGGACAAGCAGGGGATCAGGCCTAGTCAGCATGGGTTTATGAAAGGCAGGTCCTGCCTGACGAACCCGATCTCCTTCTATGACAAGATGACCCGATTATTGGACGAGGGAAAGGCTGTGGACATTGTCTACCTAGACTTTCGAAAAGCATTTGACACTGTCCCCCATAGAATTCTCATGGAAAAACTGGCGGCTCATGGCCTGGATGAGCATACGATCTGCTGGATCAAGCACTGGCTGGATGGTCCCAAAGAGTGGTGGTCAAGGGAGTTAAATCCAGCTGGCAGCCGGTCACAAGTGGTGTTCCTCAGGGCTCGGTGTTGGGACCATTTCTGTTTAACATCTTTATTGATGACCTTGATAAGGACATGGAGTGTATCATCAGCAAGTTTGCAGATGACACGAAGCTAAGCGGGAGTGTTGATCTACATGAGGATAGGGAGGCTCTACAGAGAGACTTGGATAGATTGGACCGATGGGCCAATGCTAACGGTATGAGCTTCAACAAGGCCAAGTGCCGGGTCCTGCACTTGGGCCACAACAACCCCATGCATCGCTACAGGCTTGGGGAAGTGTGGCTGGAGAGCTGCCTGGCAGAAAAGGACCTGGGGGTTCTAATTGACAAGCGGCTGAACATGAGCCAGCAGTGTGCCCAGGTGGCCAAGAAAGCCAATGGCCTCCTGGCTTGTATTAGAAATAGTGTGACCAGCAGAAGGAGGGAGGTGATTGTCCCCCTGTACTCAGCACTGGTGAGGCCACACCTTGAGTATTGTGTCCAGTTCTGGGCACCTCAATACGAGAGAGATCTCGAGGTGCTGGAGCGAGTGCAGAGGAGGGCAACGAAGCTGGTGAAGGGCCTGGAGAATAAATCTTATGAGGAGCGATTGAAGGAGCTGGGACTGTTTAGTTTGAGGAAGAGGAGGCTGAGGGGAGACCTCATCGCTCTCTACAAGTACTTGAAAGGACGTTGTAGAGAGGTTGGTGCTGGTCTCTTCTCACAGGTAATTAGCGATAGAACAAGAGGGAATGGGTTCAAGCTGCAACAGGGTAGGTTTAGGCTGGACATTAGGAAAAAATTCTTCACAGAAAGAGTGGTCAGACACTGGAATAGGCTGCCTGGGGAGGTAGTGGAGTCACCATCCCTGGATGTGTTTAAGAGTCGTTTAGATGTGGTGTTGGGTGATATGGTGTAGGGGAGAACTCTGTAGAGTGGGGTTGATGGTTGGACTCGATGATCCCAAGGGTCTTTTCCAACCTGAATGATTCTATGATTCTATGAATACCCTGTTGGTCAGTTTTGGGTCACCTGTCCTGTCCGCTCCTCCCCACAGGTGCGACCCCTCTACACTTTTCCGCTTCCAACCCTCTGATGGGGCAAATAATGAAGTTAGCTGACCTTGGTTGTTATAGCAATAAGTATAAGCAAGAGCCTCTCTGCATACCATTCCTTGGCATAAATTATAATCAATCAGGTCTTATCAGTCTGGAAGCGGACACTGTCTGAAGAAGATGCTGTTAATTTCAGAGAGTTCAGTTAGTTAGAAGAGGCTTAGCTGCAAAGTAAAATTACTGAAAAGAAATTTGGTTCTGTTTTACCTCCAACCAGGACATGGGCAAAGAGGAAATACCTTATATGTAAAGTTAGGAATTTACTGTTAGTATAATTAAAATCTTCACATTCTAATCCAAGAATCACTATTAGTCCAGATGTAATTATTGCAGTAAGAGAAAGAATATGTCTATACATAATATGCTTCAATAATAATAATACAATTGTTACATACACTCCTTTTCCTAGTGTTACGCAAACCCTTCCAGTGCTCCTCTAGGTCCTAACATCAGTGGCTTCATTCTGTTGTTTGTGATGGGGGGTGTTACTGCAAGTTGTCAGCATCTAGAGTCCTTCACCTGGAGGAATCTGATATTCTTGCTGATGGGTCCTTCTTCCTTACTCTAGGATCCACTTAGGCTCAGTTGTATATGCTTGTTAACACACATTTACACCTTTGCTCTTTCTTCATTGGTCTGCAACTCCACATTATATCTGAATTTATTATCTATGACTTCTACGTATTTTAGATATTATTTATTTGTTCTCTTTGTTACCCCTTGTAGTGATCCAGACTGGAAGACCATTGTACATCGAGGAGTTAGAGATCCATATAACAGTTAACCTGAGTAGACCCAAGCCTGTGCTGTGCTGCGCTTATAGCTTGGCTTTCAGGCCTTTGTTGTGCCACACATTTTCCTTGGCCACAGGATAAACTTAGCCAGCTTATTGTAACAGAGGAGTCTGCAGGCAGCACTCGGTATCAGAGTGGCCTTGCCTTCATCTAAAAGTGCAGTAACAAGTTATAATGTGAACATCATTTCTCTTTGACAATAGAAATGACTAATAGAGTTGTTTTCATGTAAGAAAATCCTATAATACCTTGAATGAACAAAATGGGATAACCCTTTGTACTGAGTCTGTTTGAGATGGAGTTCATTTTCTTTGTAGCAGCTTGTATGGTGCTGTGTTTTAGATTTGTGACCAAAACAATGCTGATACTAATATTTTAGCTGTTGCTGAACAGTGGTTGCACTCTGTTTCTCACTCTGCTCCCCCGGTGAATAGATTGGGGGTGTGCAAGAGGTTGTGAGGGAACACAACTGGGCAGATGACCAGAACTAACCAAAGAGCTATTCCATGCCATATAACATCATGCTCAGCAATAAAAGGGGAAAGAGGGGATTTTAGGAGGGTTAGCCATCTTTTGCTTATTAACTGGTTGGGTATCGATCTACCTGTGGGAGATGGTAAGTGATTGCCTTTGCATCACTAGTTTTGTTTTCTTTCTCTCTTCTTCCATTTCTCCTTCACTTATTAAACAATTTTTATTTTGACCCATGATTTTTCTTGCTTTTACTTTTCCTTTTTTCTTCCCCCATCCCACTGGGGGTGGGGTGGGGAGTGAGCAAGCTCCCCGGCTATAGACTGGGCATGGCTTCACATGGTATGGAATACCTGTGTCGCGTGTCAGCTCCTTGGGAAAATTAACCCTAGCCCTGACAGAACCAGGACAGACAGCTATGATAAAAGCAATGGTCTTGAGCCTAATCTGGTATTCCAGCCCCGCATAGGTTTTTATAGCCTTGTTGTAATCACCTCTCAGTTCCTCGAATATCCTTGTGTAATCAGACTGTTCATACTGGTGCGTGTTGTGAACCTGATTTTGATTATTGTTTATAAGGTTAAACAACTAATTGGGATTGACACATAGGAACATGCTCTAAAACGAACAATTCCTAGGTGTCAGGGTGTATGGTAGGAGTTGGGCAGATGCATAGGGCTGTTATCACCCCCAATAGCTTTTGATTTCATGCCTGAAGAGGCATGCAATCCTGTCAAACTAATACACCATTTGAAGGAGAGCCTTACCTACCCTAATGAAACACAGCTACTTTTAATGATGTATTGGGCCTGCACCATGCCTATTAAGCTGCTGTCCAGCACCCTCAAAGGAGTAAGAGGGTATCCTGATCTAAGAGCACACAAATGGAAACTAAGAAGATCTCTTGCTCTGAGGCCACACAAACAGACACTGAGACTAAAACAGAGACCCAAACCTCCACTATAATAGTGGGGTGGGTTAACCTTGGCTGGCTGCCAGGTGCCCACCAAGCCACTCTACCACTCCCCCTCCACAACAGGATGGGGGAGAAAATAAGATGAAAAAGCTCGTTGGTGGAGATAAGGACAGGGAGATCACTCAGCAATTACCGTCACCAGCAAAACAGACTCAACTTGGGGAAATTAATTTAATTTATTGCAAATGAATAATAGAGTAGGAGAGTGAGAAATAAAAACAAAACTAAAAACACCTTCCCCCCCACACCCCCTTCTTCCCAGTCTCAACTGTATTAATAAATAAATCTTCTACCTCCTCTCCCTGAGTGACGCAGAGGGGATGGGGAATGGGGGTTGCAGTCAGTTCATAACAATTTGTCTCCTCCACTCCTTCCTCCTCATGCTCTTCCCCTGCTCTGGTGTGGGGTCCTTCATGGTCTGCAAGGTGGATATCTGCTCTGCTGTGGTCCTCCATGGACTGCAGGGGGACAACCTGCTTCGACTTGGTCCTCTCCAGGGGCTTCAGGGAAATCTCTGCTCTGGTGCCTCCTCCCTCTCCTTCTTCTCTGACCTCAGTGTCTGCAGGGTTCTTTCTTTCACTATTCTTACTCCTCTCTCTTACAGCTGCTGTGCAGCATTTTTTTGCCTTTTCTTAAATATGTTATCACAGAAGCGTTACCAGCTTCGCTGACTGGCTCATCTTTGGCCAGCGGTGGATCCATTGGGTGTGTCCCAATACACCTCCCATGATACAATAGACAAGACAATACATCACACGGCTCACAAAAAAGGAGATGGATTTTTCCAGTTCGAAGACCACTTTTGTTCAGTGGATTGTTAGGAAAACCAGCATAACAATACTCATACTGTTAGTAAAGTCTAACGGCACCCTCAATTCCATATTTAAACCGTATACAGAAGATTGGATAGAAATTCTTTTCTACCTTCTAGGGATTTTGTTTTAGCATGTTTTGAGCAAAGCTGTCAAAGAGGATCTGAACAAATTGATGAAATTCATTTTTTTAGGTTTAAACTTAAACTTTGGTCCAAATTTAGGTTTGAATGTGCTTACATGGATATAAAACATATGGCGACATCACTTATCTTTCTTGCCTTTTTCTGCAAGCAGAGAAGTGCAAATCCGCCCTCAGTCATGTTTGTACAGCCTCAAAAAAGGTAAAGAATTTTGTCTGCTTTGTCCCAGTCAGTTTAATGAGTTAAATTCTGATTCTATTACACTATTGTAAATATATATCAACTCTACTGAAGTAAATCAAATAACTTAGCACATACACAACTAGCAGAGAACAGTGTGGCCTATTATCTTCAGGACACCTTCCTGAACAACAAAAGATGTATGATTTCATGGAAAAATCCTGTTTCAGCTCACCTCTACAGTTAGCCTCCACTCTCCATTAGATTTTCGCACCGGCCATATGGGACTATTAAAGGGTGAGCGAGTCTTGCTAATCACTCCTTGGCTCTTTAGTTGATGAATCAGCTTATGGATGGGAATCAGAGAGTCTTGGTTGGTGCGATATTGCTGCTGATGCACGATTGTGATAGTGATTGACACCTGTTGTTCTTCGACCCTCAACAGCCCCACAACAGAAGGGTCCTCCGAGAGACCAGGCAAGGTAGACAACTGTTTAACTTCCTCCATCTCCAAGGCAGCTATGCCAAAGGCCCACCGGTACCCTTTTGGGTCCTTGAAATACCCTCTCCTGAGGTAATCTATACCAAGGATGCATGGAGCCTCTGGGCCAGTCACAATGGGATGCTTTTGCCACTCATTCCCAGTTAGGCTCATTTCAGCTTCCAGTACAGTTAACTGTTGGGACTCCCCCATCACTCCAGAAATAGTGACGGATTCTGCCCCTTTATGATTCGATGGCATTAGGGTGCACTGTGCACCCGTGTCCAATAGAGCCTTATACTCTTGTGGATGTCCAGACCTGGTTGTCCCTTTCCTCCACCTAGCTGGAGGCAGGGCCCTTCTAATCTTGGTCATAATATTAATTACTCACTTCATGCAAAAATGACTTAGAAGTCCCTTCAAGAGGATCAGAAGCAAGATCAGGCCTTCTGCTCTGTCTGGGGAACTGCCTGCTGGAAACTGGAGCGGCACTTTTCCTGGAATGATCCCCTTTTGTGATTGTTTTTCCTTGCAACTCATGTACCTGTGCCTCTAGGGTCGAGGTAGGTTGTCCATCCCACTTCCTCGTGTCCTCTCTGTGGTCACGCAGGTAAAACCACAGGGTGCCTCATGTTGTGTGCCCTCTATATCCTCTCTCTTGGTCAGAGAAACGCCTACTGCTATGTGGAATTTGGCTAACAGGGTAGAGTCTCTGTGCTCAAAGAACAATTAAGACTGGCTTTGCTGTCTCTTGTGCAACCCAGGGGAGTGAAGGCCTGTCCGGCTATCACAGGATACATAAATAACAGGGTAGTCTTGGGGAGCCAGGACAGCCCTGCTTTTCATCAGCAAAGACAGTAAAATCAAGATAACAGAGACTTTGTGTAGCTCTTTGTTTCCTTGAGAGTCTCCCATGCCCGGTAATTGACCTTTGCCTCATTACCTGTGAAATGCATATTCAAGTTGACACCCCTGTATATGCTAATGAAGATTTTAGAGATCATGCTAAACATATATGACTATAGCACTCGTCTCTCCACCCAAATCATACTACACGTCACCTAGGGGAGGGAAACCTCGTAACTTTGGGGATAAAAGGATGGAGAAAATGACTGTTAAATTGGGAGAGAAGAAACTTGATACCTGATGGACCAGTTGACAGGCTGCGTTCTCTTCCTCCACCCCAAGCAGGGACGCCTTTCTGGGTAAGCGCTGCGCCTTTCACCCTCTGGCGAATGTTACCCCGGGTTGTTGTACTATCGTTATTTTTGCTAGCAATATCAGCCTTAAGTAATTAGCGCTATTGCAGTTAGTGAATTTATCAACGGCAATCTCGAATCTGTTCTGTCGCTCTCAATAAACTAACTAATTTTGATTATTTGTGAATCTGATTCAGTGAAAGTCCTTTGGTGGGACTCTGATAGCAAATCAGTGAAAGTCCTGGGACTCTGACAGACAAATATCGAAACTACAGTCCTTTTAACGCGACATCCTAATAGCTGAGATACTGGTACACACAAGTGGGGAGTAGGACATATCCTTTTGGAGTTGCTGGACCTCCCTGGACAGTTTCTCCACAGCAGAGATGAAGGAGGAAGAGAGACTTTTTTCATTTTGCCGGAGTCAACCAGCCACCTCATCCACTGTTGGTCCCTCTTCGCCTTTCCAGGTCATTACTGCCAAGGAGCTGGCATACAACAGTGGTGTGCTCCATACAAAATTCTGCCACAGGGGCCTTGTGCATTGGACTTCATCAGGATCTGGGGGTAACTGCGTGTTGTCCAGGTCATAATAAATCATCTCCCGCATGGCTAATTCCCTCATGTACTGGATACCTCTCTCCATGGTGGTCCACTTGCTTGGGTGACATACAGCACCTTCACTGAAGGGATACCTTTCCCTCACACCTGACAGAAGTCTCCTCCAGAGGCTAAGGTCTTGTGTCTTTCTTCCAATCGCCTTGTCAATGCCCCCTTCCCTAGACAGGGATCCCAGCTGCCTGGCTTCCCTACCCTCTAATTCCATGTTACTGTCCCCATTATCCCAGCATCGGAACAGCCAGGTGACAATGTGCTAGCCTGGACAACGGCTGAAATCTTTTCATGTATATCGCAGCTCACTCGGGGATAGGGATTGCCTCTTCCTCCTGTTCTTGTGATGGCCCTGGTTCATCGTCATCCCTTAGTAAGTGAACTGATTTCTTTGTATCTTTCTTCTTCTGTAAAGGGGCACAGGTTGGTTCTCTGGTTCAACTGCAGTGCTGGTCACAGGGGTTGGAGTAACTGCAGTGCCTGTCACTGGGGTTGGAGTAGCCGCAGTACCTGTTGGTTCATTTTACCGCTCTTCCTGAGGGTGCTGCACAATATCGAGCAGGGTTTGATAGATACTGGCCAGGGCTCAGCACAGTGCAGTACGTTGTGCCTCTTTGGAATAGCTGCACCATTTTTCTTACAAACGTTCTATCACTTTATCAGGGTCCTGTAGTTGTTCGTGAGTGAAATTCCAGGCCACTGGAGGTGAGTAGTTCTCTAGATACCTGCCCATATTCTCACACGTGCCGTGCCATATGACCTGTGACCATAGTCTTGCGGATCCTGGGTCATATTCCTAGATTTCTTGTTAACTTTAAACAATTTCAATACCAGAAACACATTCAGGAGACATGGCTATAGGACCATGCTGGTTTGAACATCCCAGGGATATTCAAAATTCTCAAGGGCTATTGTAATTAGCTTGGAGGAGAAAGGGGAGGTGAAGGAAGGTGTCTCCCCCACAGATTGGTTCTCTGAGGAGAAAAGGTAGAAAGTGTATTTATTAATACTTTCTGCTAAATGGCTCCCGAAGTACAAAGATGATGGCAATGCTGCATACAGACACAATACCGGTCTTACTATCCATGATTTTATCATACCATAAGCCAGTGTTATACCATACAGCGAAGCGACAACCTCAATCCAACTCCCACAGATGATAAGCAGCACATAAATACTGGTAAGCAGTGTATACAGCAAGTAAGGTATTACAGAATACAACTCTGAGAACAAATGAAGTAACATTGTGACCAGCAACTATTAAACTAATATAATAAATGCTTATAACAAATATAACAAATTTGTTTTAACACGTTCTGCTCAGATCTGTCATTATCTCAACCCTTCGTGCCCCACGTTGGGTGCCAAAAAGGACTGTCATGGTTTAGCCCTAGCCAGCAACAAAAAACCAGGAGGCCGCTCTCTCAGTCCTCCCCCTCCCAGCGGGACAGGGAGGAGAATAGGAAGAAAAAGGCTAAACTCGCAGGTCGGGATAAAGACAGTGTAACAGAACAGCAAAGGAAAGGGGGGAAACAGCAGCAATAATACTGATAAAAGAATATACAAAACCGATTAATGCACAACCGCTCACCAACCAGAACCCGAAATGCCCAGCCTGCTCCCGAGCAGCGATTCCCTGCCCCCCCCCACCGGCCACCTCCCCCAGCTATATACTGAGCATGATGTCACATGGTATCGAATACCTCTTTGGCTAGTTTGGGTCAGCTGTCCTGGCCGTGTCCCCTCCCAGCTTCTTGTGAAAATTAACCCTATTCCTGCTGGAACCAGGACACCTGGTAAGCCTGTTTTCCAATGCTTGACAACACTTTTGGTGAAGAAATTTTTCCTAATGTCCAATCTAAACCTCCCCTGGCGTAACTTGAGGCCATTTCCTCTTGTCCTATCACTTGTTACTTCGGAAAAGAGACTGACACCCACCTTGCTACAACCTCCTTTCAGGTAGTTGGAGAGAGCGATAAGGTCTCCCCTCAGCTTCCTTTTCTCTAGCCTAAACAACCCCAGTTCCCTCAGCTCCTCCTCATGGGACTTGTTCTCTAGACCTTTCACCAGCTTCATTGCTCTTCTTTGGACGTGCTCCAGCACCTCAACATCTTTCCTGTAGTGAGGGGCCCAAAACGGGACACAGTATTCGAGGTGGGGCCTCACCAGTGCCGAGTACAGGGGGACGATCACTTCCCTGATCCTGCTGGCCTCACTATTTCCGATACAAATCTTCCACTTCCTTTACTGGTACTTAGTTAAATTGAACAGGAGCTTGAACAGGGAAGACATTTATTGGAAAAATAAATTATGTATAGAAGAAAAACCGGTGGTGTGTGGAAGCAGATATCAGGGAGGGATAGGACCATTGGATTGACTGAATAGAGGATGGAGATTTGAGAGATTTGAGTTCTCATAAATACATACCTTAGGTGAAAGTGGAAAAAGAAGAAAGGGAGAACAGGATCAAAATCTTCAGAATAAGGGTAGGAGAAGGAGGGTATGAGAAATGTTAATTCTATGTAGTATAGAGGGATTATTACCAAGTCCAGAAATGAGGGTCTTAATCTGGAGATTTACGCTCAGTTCCCTGCTATGTTACAGATTGTGTGCGTGGTCTGGTCTGTAGCAAATTATTCAGGCTCAGATAATCAAAGATATTTAGGGACCTAATTTGTCTTGGCTACTCTTTGGTTGCAGTTTTTAAGTATGTGAAAGCATGCAGGGTTCTTTTATTTGTTAATACCCTTTATATGATTTCATATTCTGGTATATACGTTGCTCAATTTAAAAGGAATATGACCGGGATGGTGTCCCTGCCCATGGCAGGGGGGTTGAACTAGATGATCTTTGAAGGTCCCTTCCAACTCAAGCCATTCTATGATGCTGTGAAGTTCCATCACAAGTACTCTGGTTAGGCAATCAGGTTAGTACCTAAAAGTACCTGGTTAGGTACTTTTAGTCCTTAAAGACCTGACAGCTTTCCTCAGCTCCTTTGCCCTTCAGAGCTGCTGCCCATGGGATCCCACTTTACAGTTTCTTGAATAAACCAAAATATGCTGTGAATTCCAGAAGATTTCTGGAGAGTGCCAGGTATGCCTTCTTGATTACAGGTTCTAGATGAACCAACCAGGGATGATGCACAGCTGGATCTGTGTGGTGGGTTGACCTTGGCTGTCCGCCAGGTGCCCACCAAGCCACTCTATCACTCTCCCTTCTCAACAGGACAGGGGGAGAAAATAAGATGGAAAAGCTCGTGGGTTGAGATAAGGACAGGGAGATCACTTACCACTTATCGTCACAGGCAAAACGGGCTTGACTCGTGGAAAATAAGTTTAACGTATTTCCAATTAAAATACATTTGGCTAGTGAGAAACAAAGACAAAAAGTTAAACAACATCTTCCCCCCACCTACCCCCTTTTTCCCAGTCTCAGCTTCACTCCTTCATTCCTGACTGTTACGGTTTGAGGAACCCATGAGCATTTATTGTCGTTTAGACAATTATTCTATCACCCGATGACCCTTCCCCACCCGGGAAGGGGAATTGGGAAAAACAAGGAAACCAAAGGGTTGAAATATAAACAGATTTAATAGAATAAGACTAAATAATCAACATTAATAACACTAAAGAAACAATATTGATACCGATACCAATATACAAGGATTATACTCGACCAATTATATCAGTAAGAAGCTGTGCACTCCCAGCAGTGGACAGCTAATGTCAGACACTGCAAGAGCTACGGCTTTGGGAGGAAGGGAAGGCCTCAGGGGTCCGGCACCAGGGCAAGAAGTTCTCAGGACGGCAGAGAGCACTTTGCAGCAAACTTTCTAATTTATATTGAATGTGATGTTCATGGTATGGAATAACCAGCTTGGGTCAAGTGCCCGGGTGTCGCTCCTCCTCATCCCTGCACCTGGCTAACTTGAAAACACTGAGACCTTGAAACCCACATACCATAGCTGGCTAGAAAGTAAATATTTTCACAAATTCAGACACTAGAATCTTCTAAAAATGCAGTTTTCCCAAGCATTAGAAGAGACCTTACTGAAAAGTAAAATTACTGAAAGAGAAATTAATCCTGTGTTGCTCAAACCAGAACACCGACTGTGCCTCTTTCGTCATCGTGTCCGTGTGTCGTCGTCTCCCAAGCGGCACGGGGGGGATGGGGAATGAGGGGCGGGGGTTGCGGTCAGTTCATAACAGTTCCTCTCTGCTGCTCCTTCCTCCTCACGCATTTCCCCTGCTCCAGCATGGGTCATCTCCATGAGCTGCAGTCCTTCAGGACAAACCTGCTCTGGCATGGGTCCTCTCCACAGGCTGCAGTCCTTCAAGGAAAAAAAACACCACTGCTTGAGCGTGAGTTCCCCGTGGGCTGCAGTTCCTGTAAGGAGAACCTGCTCCTGTGTGGGTGCTCCACGGGCTGCAGCTTCCTTCAGGAAATATCCAACTGCTCCAATGCGGGGACTGCCGTGGGCTTCAGTGTGGATATCTGCTTCAGTGTGGTCTCTTCCATGGGCTGCAAGGGAATATCTGCTCTGGCAGCTGGAGCACCTCCTCCCCCTCCTTCTTCTCTGACTTTGATGTTCGCGGAATTGCTTCTCGTGCTTTTTTTTTTTTTCCTGTACAGTGTTTTGCCCTTTCTTAAATATGTTTTCACAGAGGCACCACCAGCTTTGCTGATTGGCTCAGCTTCAGCCAGCAGTGGGTCAGTTGCAGAGCCAGCTGGAACCACCTGTTCCCAGCACAGGGCAGCCCCTTACCTCTTTTCACAGAGGCTAGCCCTCCAGTCCCCCACCCGGCTACCAAAACCTTGCCACATACACCTGATATACAAATCCAAACTTTTTCTTCAAAGTGGATCTTTAAATCTGATCTGGTTTGTAAATAACATGGGTAATGTTAGAATAGTAATAGATCACCATAGAAAGGCTTGTGGATACTTATCCCACCCAAATGAACTGACCGGAAAATTTTTTTTTCAACATCCTAAAGTGACTGTATTTATTTGTGTTTCCACATATTCCACCTTCATTCTGTTCTACCAAAAGTGAATCTCTAAGGTAAGTCGGTTGCAGAAAAAGTGTGTATTTATTAAGTTTTGATTTATTATACTTTTTCCTGACTTCAGTAGCCCTCTGGAGGAAAAAATGCATCTAGTTCCACAGCAAGAGATAAGCCTAAACTACTATCGCTAGTAATAAAATACTTTACAGTTAATTGTAGTTACTAGAACTACTTCAAAGCAACTCAGTTGTACTCGGTTCACTTGTTTGAACCGATGCATCCTTGGGTACATCTATGATCTTTGAGGTTTTGTCATGACCTAAAGGGTTACCCAGCCTGCGGGTGTGTAGAGATCGTGACCGTGGGTTCATAGGATTCTGTAATACACAAGAACACAGAGGCTTTTATCCTCTAAATTTCTCTCCTTTATTACAGATTACCACAAATACCATACAAATCACCACTAGCAAATATGCTGCCACAAATCACCAGTAGCAAGTATACCTATGACTAATAAAATGAATATATATATATATTAAGCCATTGCAAATTACTATCAGCAATCAATAATGCCAACAATCAATATTATAGCAATAACCAATTACAGCAACAGCCAAGTAGGTATATACTATTACAGGTTACTACAAACTTATCCTTAGTGAAGCAAACTTATCAGCAATATAAAAGCAGATATACTTATGACAGATTACTTATATGGATAATACTGGTATCAAGTGAATTAGACAGATCTCAGAAGGGGCCAAACCATCCCAGAAGTGGGAGGACAAACCGAACTGCCCCCAGAAGTGGGCCCAGAAGGGGACCAATAAAATAAAAAAGAAAGTTCATGCAGAGAGCTCAACCTGTTTAAGAAAACTATGTGCAACACAGGAAGTTCTCAGAGAGAGAAGCTCCATTTTGGTTAAAAATTAAGTCATTTTTATATCACAGAGACATAAGAGAGCGTGGGACATACATACTTTTTTGAGCAGCCAATAGATGCTGTTAATTTCTGGTTTTCACCTGAAACAGCCGATAGATGATGATATTTTCTGTTCTTTCAGACCAGTTTTTATCTTTCCAGACTGTTTTTCTGTTCTTGCAGTTAGACCAGCCAATGGCAGTTACCGATTCCTACTTCCTCAGGATGTTTTCCCCTTTTTCCAGACTATTTTTCACCTTTTCAGACAATAAATTGCCGTTACAGTTCCATGTTTATGCTCTTATCGATGGTATCGCAGGATGTCTCTGGTTTCAAGGTACCCATCTGTACTTCAAAGATGCCAGTTGCACTTTTCAAGGATGCTTTGGGTTCACAGGCCTAGTTCCCAGGCTGGCAGACGATTTCTTCTGTTCAGTAATTTCCCCCTTCTAACCGGGTCACCTTTATGGCTGTTCATATCAGGTGTAATAACTACAGTACTTGTCCCACTCAGGGTTATTTGGTGTATTGAGAGTCTTGCAGAAGATATTGTATTTGAGGAGTTAGTGATCTTGGGCAAGCCGTGTCAGCCATATTAGGCCTAGTAACCTATATGTTAGCATGAGTGACTGCTATATAGCCCTATGTATGTAACAGTGACAGAGAACATGGGATTCTTCCAAGCAGATCTTTGAAGAGGCCAAAGTCTGCTCTCCTGAAGTCCAGGGCTGTGATCTTGCTTTTTGCTCTCCTCAGGATCCTGAACTCCACCATCTCATAATCGCTGCAGCCAAGGCTGCCTTTGACCTTCACCCATAAGCTCTCAGTCGAATGCAAAAAGGCTTTACGCACAAGGAGAGACAAGCTACAAAGGTAGATTAAAGAAATATTGCCTGGGCGTGTAGAGATGGTGTCAGGAAAGCCGACTGTGGTGGGTTAACCTTGCCTGGCTGCCAGGTGCCCACCAAGCCGCGCTCTCACTCCTCCTCCTCAGCAGGACAGGGGAAGAAAATAAGATGAAAAAAAGCTCGTGGGTCAAGATAAAGACAGGAAGATTGCTCACCAACTACCGTCATGGGCAAAACAGACTCAACTTGAGGAAGATTAATTTAATTTATTGCCAATTAAAAATAGAGTAGGATGGTGAGAAACAAAGACAAAACTGAAAACACCTCTCCCCCCTCTTCTTCCCAAGGTCAACTTCACTCCTTCGTTCTTGACTCTTCTGTCTCCTCTTCCCCCCCATCTTCAAGAACTGCTCCAGTGCGGTTATGTTCCATGGGGTGCAGTCTTTCAGGAACAGATTCCTCCAGTGTGGGTCCCCCATGGGCTGCAGTTCCTGCCAGAAAACCTGCTCCTGCGTGGGCTCCTTTCCATGGGCCGCAGTTCCTGCCAGGAGCCTACTCCAGCGTGGTCTCCACAGGCTGCAGCTTCCTTCAGGGCACATGCACCTGCTCCAGCGTGGGGTCCTCCACGGGCTGCAGTATGCATATCTGCTCTGAGGTGGTCCTCCACAGGCTGCAGGGGGACAACCTGCTTCACCATGGTCTTCTCCAGGGGCTGCGGGGGAATCGCTGCTCTGGTGCCTGGAGCACCTCCCCCTTCTCTTTCTTCTCTGACCTTGATGTCTTCAGGGTTGTTTCTCTCACATTTTTTTCCTCACTTTTCTCTCTCACAACTGCTGTGCAGCATTTTTTACCTTTTCTTAAATGTTTTCACAGAGGTGCCACCAGCTGCACTGATTGGCTCATCTTTGGCCTGCAGTGGGTCCCTTTTGGAGCTGGCTGGAACTGGCTCTGTCCGATATGAGGGCAGCCCCTGGTCTCTTCTCACAGAGGCCACCCCTGCATCCCCCCCCTTCCCCTCCTGCTACCAAAACCTTGCCATGTAAACCCAATACACCAACGCTCACCTGAACTTTAGACTTGCAAGGGACATCAAGGGCAAAAAGAAGAACTTATACTGTAGGAAATATCGTAGCAACATTGTATCGACAATGTAGCAAATATCAATGTGAGACTTTATAGGAGGGGAAGGTGATTTTATTTAAAATAAAAACTGAAACAAAACAAGCGTCGGTCACAGTGTCACACTCACAAGCAGCATCGTAAGTGTCCAAGAAGTCTGTCCAGCAGTCAGGCACCTGCCAGGGTCCTGAGTGCACTAGTAGGCCTTAATGGCCGTGACCAGCCTTAACTGAGGTTTCCACCCACACCCCCTACCCATGGGCCCAGGAGCTCCATTTAAGCTCAGCCATGAGCCATGGGTCTTCTGTCCCTGCCTGAGCTACGTTGTAGAAGTGCCTCTCTCCAGCTCAGCCATAGCCATGGCTGTGCCAGGCTATGGCCCCCCATTGAACTGGACCCTGAGCCGCGGACAGACTTCCTGGCTTGACCTCAGACCTGCCCCATCATCATGAACTTGCCTGATGATCTAGACTCTTGGTTGACCCTGGCTACCCTTCTTGGGTCTGCCTTGGTTGAGTATTGTGAGACTGGGCCCTGGCTGGCAAGGCCTCTACCCTGCTGGCCTTGTTATCATGCCTAGCTCCTTGCTCCCCATCCCTCAGGGAGCAGCTAGCCCTCCTTGCTCCCTGACAGCACCAGGGCTATGCATGTTCAAGCCCGGCAGTCAGGCAGCAAGCTGCCAGATGTTAGGTGATGACATGGAGGACAAGGGATGCCAGCTGCCAAGTCCTTCTAATGCATCCTGGGTTATTCTTAGGTTAGTGACCACGTGCAGGTTTTGGATATGCCTTTTTGTACCCTTTTGGAGCTGACAGAGATCAGTGTCTCCACCCTATCCCACCCCTGTGATTGTCACAGGTGAGCAAACAACAACCCGTACTGGATCTGGATACCACAAAATTAGAGCTTTTTACCCTACTTGGTTATCTTACACACTCACTCGCTCTCCCCCCCACCCCAGCAGTACATTCACTATGTCTCTACTTCCTTTCCCATTGGGAAGATCACTGCTGGTCCAGGAAGGTTGAGCAGAAAGTCATGTTGGTTTTGTGCTGTGCGGATGCTCCCAGTTACCAGTCTCGGGCATTACTGGCCGAGGTTCCTGCATGTCCCCCCACGCATCTCCCTGATCTCCCCCACTTCCAGGATCTTTCCTTCAGCCAGGATCTTCACCTTCTTCTTTCCAGGCCCCCTTCTTCTTTTTGGTAACCCAAGCCCCCAGTTTTCCCAATTTAAATAGTCTATGTGCAGAAGCACAATACATGATCAGGCTCCTAATTGGTGGTTCTATCTCTGAATTGGAGGATTCAGGACGTGACACTTTTGTTTAGTCCAGGTGTTAGTTATCAAAATTTACAACCAGCCTGCACTGTTGCAGCTAACAAGTGGCAGGCTTGTGCTTGAGAGTTGTAAAGTTCAGTTTTGGACGTTCACCCCCACACAATCATCTGCAGCCTGTCAGCGTTCACAATTTAAGCTCACAATTTTTTCTGCCTACCACAAGAAGTCATCAGGATTTGTTCGCTGTTCTTTGTTTCCAGATCTGGATGTCTTCTGTAATAGCTGGTAGATGTGCTGGTCTTGATGACCTGCTAATCTGGGTACCATTAACACATGCAATTCTGAGAGCCTTTGTCCTGCTGCGCGTTCCTTCTGGTGTCTCCACACGCAGAGGCTCCCATTCATTCTCTATTCACACTAATCATAGAATAGTTTGGGTTGGAAGGGACTTTAAAAGGTCATCTAGTCCAACTTCCCCTGCAATGAGCAGGGACATCTTCAAGTGGATCAGGTTGCTCAGAGCCCCATCCAGCCTGACCTTGAATGTTTCCAGGGATGGGGTATCTACCACCTCTCTAGGCAACCTGTTCCAGTGTTTCACCACCCTCATTGTATAAAATGTCTTCCTTATATCTAGTCTAAATCTACCCTCTTTTAGTTTAAAGCCATTACCCCTTGTCCTGTCGCAACAGGCCCCGCTAAAATGTTTGTCCCCATCTTTCCTGTAAGCCCCCTTTAAGTACTGAAAGGCCACAATAAGGTCTCCCCGGAGCCTTCTCTTCTCCAGGCTGAACAACCCTAACTCTCTCAGCCTGTCCTCATAGGAGAGGTGCCCCATCCCTCTGATCATTTTTGTGGCCCTCCTCTGGACCCGTTCCAACAGGTCCATGTCTTTCCTGTGCTAATCTTAGCCTTTCTATCAAAACTCTCTATGCTACTGCTACAATAGTAGTAAAAGGCTGACCAAGGAAAAACTGGAGCCATTGCTGAATAGGGCAGATGATCTAGTGACCATGGACACAGATAAGGTTGAGGCACTTGGTGCCTTCTTTGCATCCGTCTTCACTAGCAAGGTCTCCCAGGCCTCTGTGCTTTGTGAAAGGGTTCAAGGAGGAGAACTACCAGCAGTGGATGAGGATTGAGTCAGGGATTATTTGCGAGAACTCTACCCATACAAGTCCGTGAGACCTGACAGGATGCATCCAAGGGTGCTGAGAGAGCTGGCTGATGTCCTTGTAAGGCCATTCCATACCATCTCTGAAAAGTCATGGCTGTGTCATTGGAAAGGGGGAGGTTCCTGATGACTAAATGAAGGCAAATGTTGCATCCATCTTCAAAAATGGACAAAAGGACAATCTGGGGAACTACAGACTGGTCAGCCTCACTTCAGTCCCTGAGAAAATCATGGAGCAAGTCCTCTTGGAAAACAGTTCTGGGCACATGAAAGAGAAGGCTACTGGAAATGGTCATCGTGGATTTACCAAAGATAAATTATGCCTGACCGACCCGATTGTCTACTGTGATTAAAATAGTTATGGTTGTGGACATTTACCTTGACTTTATCAAGGTTTTTGACACTGTCTCCCACCCTGTTTTTGTATCCAAGTTAGTACGTTCTGGTCTGGATGGGGGGGAAGGGGGGGCAACTGGATTGGTGAAAAACTAGTTGGATGATCGAGCTCAAAGGATAGCGGTTGATGGGTCCTATTCTACCTGGAGGCCAGTGACAAGCAGAGTACTGCAGGGGTCTGTCCTGGAATCTGTCCCGTTGAACATCTTTATCGGTGACCTGGAGGTGGCAACAGAGTTCACTCTTGTCAAGTTTGCAGATGATGCTCTTAAGGACAGGGCTGCCATTCAGAGACCTAGACAGGCTGGAGGAATGGGCCCACAGGAACCTCATATAATTCAACAAGAACAAGCACCTAGTCTTGCACCTGGGAAGGAAGAACCCCTTGCAAAGACAGACAGCAAGCTTAACATGAGCCGGCAGTATGCCTTGGCAGCAAAGGTGGCCAGCAGCATCCTGGTCTGTATTAACAGTAGCGCAGCCATTAGATCAAGGAAAGTTATTATCCCCCTTTACTTAGCACTCATTATACCACATCTGGAATACCTTGTCCGGTTTTGGGCCCCGTACAATACAGGAAAGACATTGATCAACTGGAGCATGTCTAGTGGAGGGACACTGAGATCATCAGGGGCCCGGAGCACATGCTCTATGAGGAGAGACTGAGGGAACCGGTCTTTTTCAGCCTGAAGAAGAGAAGGCTTTGGGGGGGACTGGGCTATCAAGAAGGCGGAGCCAGGCTCTTCACAGGGGTGCATGGTGGGAGGACAGGAGACAATGGGCATAAAGTGGAAACAAGAGGGGCCCTGACTGGACAGAAGGAGAAACTTTTTCACTATGAGGGTGGTCAAGCATGGGATCAAGGTGCCCAGAGAGGTTGTGCAGGGAAAACACGTAAGATATTTGTTATCACAAGGAGCTAGTGGCCTTCGACAAAGGTCCAGCAACATGTTTAGTGCTTCTTTGCTCTGTATAAGGAAGGGACATAAAAACAGCACATGATGGAATAAAAGTGGGGAAGCCCCTGTCAGCTTGAGCCTTGATACAGACAGGACTATGCAGCATGCTGTACACCAGAAGACAAATCCATCTGATGCCATCACCTTGGGGCCCCTAGTATCAGAAGGGATGTAAGACACCATCTAATTCAACTATCATCAGTTCCATATAGCTTCTGGTTTTGTGTCAATAAACAACCTCTTTTGCTCACATCCTGGATGTGGTATGTTGTTTCCTTGAATCCTCACTGTCTGCCCAATAGCTAGACAGAACAGCAGATAACCTGAGGATAAAACACAAGTGTTACAGACAGTAGTACCAGGGCCAAGAAAGGAGTTTCCATCAGCTGATCTATGCTCATGTTTTACTAATACTTATCCCTCTGTATACTACAACAGACTTAGACTTCACTGTATCTTAATTAGAGCCTACAAGAAAAAATAGCTAGTGTTGCATAATGGCTAGTTTGCCTGTGTCAGCAACTGCAGGTAGGCTCTATGAGAACTAGTTATACCAACTCATTTACTTGGGTTAGTCAAACACCCGTGTGTGCAATCAGAGCAATGCAGTAGAGGGCCAAGTAAACAATAGAAGATCTGGCTCAAGGAGCATGCAAATAACAGACTCCTGTAAAAACACGTGAGGCAAACATTTATACTGATATTTGAGGTACAGACTCTCCCTTGAAATAGCTCAGCTACAGAGTACATGTTTATGGACAGAGATGCTATAGAAGCAGCAAGTTTGAAAGGTTTGGTAGAAATTTTAGATTGCAGGGGCTCTGACACCAACCTTGTTCTGGGAATAGCATTTGGACCTAAGATTCTAAACCAGAAGGCTTTTAAAAATCTTCCTATTTTTCAGTTCTTAAGTTGATAATTTCAGAAATCATTCACTTAATAAAAAGACCTTTAGTTTGGCAGTGTATGGACTTACAAGTGTTTGGCTCTGGACTGTGATAAAGCTTTTTGTTGAGAGCAGAGTCTCATCCCACCCACTGTACCTGAAGGTTCTCTTTTGTTCTCTTAATCTAATACTTTTTACTCCATTACAGATCTAGCTTTAGAAAATTAGTTTTTTAAAATTAGTTAATTTAAATGAAAGAAGTCTTAAAAATGAAAAAGAAAGTTTCTCAGTGACCATACAACTCAAAGTTCGTATGTAAGCAATTGTTAGTTATATGGGGGGAGGGGAAAAACACACAAGATTTTTTTACGAAAGCAAAATGTAATATTTAAATCCTCTTAGAAGAGGTAGAGAGCCAGTGTTTTAATTGATGGCATCCAGATCTGCAGTACTGATGTCATACTGATTTATTGCTATTAATGATAAAACCAGATTTAAGAGCTATACCAGCAATATAGCATAGATCTCCAATATTCATAGAATAAGACATACCCGTATCTAATAACAATAGCAGATTCCACCAGAAATCTATCACTTATTGTAAACATTGTATTTGTGCAATTCCTTTTTCATACTTTAATTCCCAAAATCATGAAAGGCAAATTTAGTAGCATAAAATACATCCAGTTTCGTGTTTGGCAATGAGAACCCCATTCTTCATAGACAAACAAAAACCTAGCAGCACATTTTCAACCATTATTACAGGTATTTCTGGATTACCCTCCCTCCAACCCCCCCCCCACTCAAAGCACCAAAAATAAAGTGCAACACCCATAAAAATGTGTCAAGAAAATAGCCACATTCTTTTCTTTGTAATAAAAAAAGAGACTACTTTGCCTCAATCTTAACAGTGCTATACTGTGTCCATCATTTTGGATTCTTCATCTTTTTGTAGCATTGAGTTCAAATTGCAGGCACTTCTGTTTATAGAACCTTGTAGATCATTTGCATTCTGCAACAAATGAAGAACTGAAAGCTTAATCTCAATACATACATACACTTACAAAGAACTAAGTCAAGCTCTTTATTTTGTCTGTCTTAGGATGAGATAAATTCGTAATAAAATATAATTTCTTAAAAAAACCACCCAGACGGCATTATCATAATGTGAACGTAAAGAAGCTTCTTTAAATTTAGCTAGCATACTATCACCTTATTGTGCATTTACTTAGGGTTCAGTTACCACATCTTACCAAACAGGTACCTTGACCAAATTTATTTCAAAGTACTTTAAATTGTGTCTCCTTCCCCAACATCCAGCTTTTAAAAGCCTTTAAAATTTTCTCTTCAGCCCAAGATGTGATCATCACTAACATAGAAACCAAAAGATGCCAGTGTTCCAAGATAAAGATAAAAACAAGGGCAGAATATCATAACACAGTGTAAATTTTCCTTAGACTTGACTAACTGTAGGTTTCCATTAATGGGATTAGTCACTTTCAGTTGAAAGCTCATTTCACCTCCTGTGATGCAAAGTAATTAATTACAGAATATTGTAACTAAATGCATGTAACTAATTAACATATAATTAATTCTAGTACCTGAACAGGTTAACGATGCAGTTTTCCATTTAGCAGAATTATTCAAGGGCACTGAACTAACATATGCCTTTTGACACTATAAATTGTGAGAGATTTGAGAAACAATCTCTCTTGCATATTGATAATAGTGCACATTAGAACTGACAGTGCTCCAAGGATAAAGAAGCCTATTCCTAGATCTCAAAAAGTACATCTTCTCAAGAGTGTAGCAAAAATCTATTACTAATAGAGTTGCTATATTAATTTCTGGAAGTAAAAAGCCTACCTGTGACAAAGACTCCAGTCCTACAATACCAGTAGATACACTGGCTTGAAAGCCTTGAGACTGTGAACAGATTCTCACTCTTGATTTGAATGCTTCAAGCTCAGTTTTAAAAGCTTCCAAATAGCCTTCTTCCCCTGCCTGTAAAGAGAAGAATGAAATATTTTTCATCTCGGACAGATTTACTTCTAGTTGTAAGCATACATACTGATAAAAGGAAATCCTGCAGTAATGCATATTATATTCATTGAAGGATAACGGTTTGGACGAGTCAATAACAATATTAGCACCAGTCAGCTTAAAAAGAAGATTCAGGTATGCTGGTTTTTGTTTGTTTTCTTTTAAAGAGACTTTAGCATTTGATGAGTATAGGAACCGAGTTCTTCATTCATCTGAGAACACGTAAGAACAAAACAAACATGGAATGGTTTCGGTTGGAAGGGACCTTAAAGGTCATCTGGTTCCAACCCCCCTGCCGTGAGCAGGGACACCTCCCACTAGACCAGGCTGCTCAAAGCCCCATCCAGCCCGGCCTTCAACACTTCCAGGGAAAGGGCATCCACAACTTCCCTGGGAAACCTGTTCCACTGCCTCATCACCCTCACAGGAAAGAATTTCTTCCTGATATCCAATCTAAATCTACCCTCTTTCAGTTTCAAGCCGTTACCCTGTGTCCTATCGCTCGACTCCCTCATAAAGAGTCCCTCCCCATCCTTCCTGTAGGCCCCCTTTAGGTACTGGAAGGCTGCTATAAGGTCTCCCCGGAGCCTTCTCTTCTCCAGGCTGAACAACCCCAACTCTCTCAGCCTGTCCTCATAGCATAGGTCCTCCAGCCCTCTGGGTCATCTTTGTGGCCCTCTGCTGGACCCGTTCCAACAGGTCGATGTCCTTCTTGTGTTGAGGACTCCAGAGCTGGACACAGTACTCCAGGTGGGGTCTCACCAGAGCGGAGTAGAGGGGCAGAATGACCTCCCTCGACCTGCTGGCCACGCTTCTCCTGATGCAGCCCAGGATGCGGTTGGCTTTCTGGGCTGCAAGCGCGCATTGCTGGGTCATGTTTATCTTCTCATCCACCAGCACCCCCAAGTCCTTCTCCTCAGGGCTGCTCTCAAGCCATTCTCCGCCCAACCTGTATTTGTGCTTGGGATTGCCCTGACCCATGTGCAGGACCTTGCACTTGGCCTGGTTGAACTTCATGAGGTTTGCACGGGCCCACCTCTCAAGCCTGTCCAGGTCCCTCTGGATGGCATCCCTTCCCTCCAGCGTGTCGATCGTGCCACACAGCTTGGTGTCATTGGCAAACTTGCTGAGGGTGCATTCAATCCCACTGTCCATGTCACCAACAAAGATGTTAAACAGCACCGGTCCCAGTACTGACCTCTGAGGAATACCACTCGTCACTGGTTTCCATGTGGACGTTGAGCCGTTGACCACAAGCCTTTGAGTGCAGCCATCCAGCCAGTTCCTTATCCACCGAGTGGTCCATCCATCAAATCCATGCCTTTCCAATTTAGAGACCAGGATGTTGTGCGGGCCAGTGTCAAATGCTTTGCATAAGTCCAGGTAGATGACGTCGGTTGCTCTCCCCTTATCCACCAATGCTGTGGCAACATCCTAGAAGGCCACCAAATTTGTCGGGCACGATTTGCCTTTGGTGAAGCCATGTTGGCTATCACCAATCACCTCCTCATTTTCCATGTGCCTTAGCAGAGATTCCAGGAGGATCTGCTCCATGATCTTGCCAGGCACAGAGATGAGACTGACCGGTCTGTAGTTCCCCGGGTCTTCCTTTTTTCCCCTTTTTGAAAATGGGCATTATGTTTCCTCTTTTCCAGTCAGCAGGGACTTCCCCAGACTGCCATGACTTTTCAAATATAATGGAAAGCAGCTTAGCGACTTCATCTGCCAGCTCCCTCAGGACCCGTGGATGGATTTCATCAGGTCCCATGGACTTGTGCACCTTCAGGTTCCTCAGATGGTCCCGAACCTGATCTTCTCCTACAGTGGGCGGTTCTTCATTCTCATAGACCCTGCCTTTGCCTTCTGCGACTTGGGTGGTGTGGTTGGAGCCCTTGCCGGTGAAGACCGAGGTGAAAAAGTCATTGAGTACCTCAGCCTTCTCCATATCCTGGGTGACCAGGTCTCCTGTCTCCTTCCGGAGAGGGCCCACATCTTCCCTAGTCTTGCCTGATGTACTTATAGAAGTTTTTCTTGTTGTCCTTGATGTCCCTGGCCAGATTTAATTCTGTCTGGGCTTTAGCTTGCCTAACCTGGTCCCTGGCTGCTCAGACAGTTTCTTTGTATTCCTCCCAGGCTACCTGTCCTTGCTTCCACCCTCTGTAGGCCTCCTTTTTGCTTTTGAGCTTGTCCAGGAGCTCCTTGTTCATCCACGCAGGCCTCCTGGCTTTTTTGCCTGACTTCTTTCTTGGCATGCACCGCTCCTGAGCTTGGAGGAGGTGATCCTTGAATACTAACCAGCTCTCTTGGACACCTCTTCCCTCCAGTGCTTTATCCCATGTTACCCTGCCAAGCAGATCCCTGAAGAGGCCAAAGTCTGCTCTCCTGAAGTCCAGGGTAGTGAGCTTGCTGCGTACCCTCCTCGCTGCCTTAAGGATCTTGAATTCTACCATTTCACGATCACTGCAGCCGAGGCTACCCTTGAGCTTGACACTCGCCACCAGCCCCTCCTTGTTGGTAAGGACAAGGTCCAGCATAGTTCCTCTCCTTGTTGGCTCCTCTACCATTTGAAGAAGAAAGTTGTCATCAACACATTCCAAGAACTTCCTGGATTTCTTGTGCCCCGCTGTGTCATCCTTCCAACAGGTATCAGAATGCTTGAAGTCCCCCCATGAGGGCTGGGGTCTGTGAATATAATTTTAACCCTTCCTTTGTTCCATCTCAGAAGCCAATACCCTTAAGAGAAAAGGTACTCATGGCAGCACTCAATTCAAAAGCAAAGCATTAATCAAAAAGTCAGTGTCAACTTAAGTCCTTAAGGCAGTATTAAGATCAGCATGACTTGATTCTTCAGTCTTGTATAACTTAATATAGAACCTGCATCAAACCGCAGCTTCAGTCTTCTCACATCTCTCTCTCCTTCTCCCTCTCTCAGCATTCCAGAGCTAACTATGACTGACTGAAGAGAAACAGACTCCAAATTAGGCCCTGCCATGAACTGCATAGAGAGAAACTATAAGCAAAATAGGACACTCAGTCATTAAGACACATTCATGTTTGCCACTGTAATTTAGGTGGCACTTAACTATTCCACGCTCTGGTAGTTCCCATGCTGTTCTGCTTTCCCTCTGGCCTAACAAGAATCCATGGAACTTCCATTCTCAAGATCAGAACTACACAAAACATTCATCCTAGAACGAACTGCCAACAAAACAACACTTCCCCATAAGCTTGATTCAGTCAGTAACATATTTAACCTCCAACTGTCAGGAAGAAAGCTCCTTCAGAACACCGATCCCTTGGCAAGCGTATCAAGAGTTTCTCTCAGTGTTATACAAGTTCTGACTTACTTTGGCTTTTTGGAAAAATAGACGAAAACAGCCTCTTGGATCCACATTACAGCTTCTGGCCATTTCTATAATAAACTGCATCACAACTGCTTGGTGTGCTATTTGTTCCATCAGAGCTCTTTTCTGAAAAGAGAAATTACATAATTACAGAAAATATCTTTAAAAGTATTTAACTCTATCTAAAATTCAGCAACATCTTTACATTTGATTCCTGAAGAGAAAAGAACTGATGCTGACAGAAGCAAAGGGACTGTTAATTATCTGAGACTAGATCTAATGCACTAATGTGTTTTGGAGGCTTCCTTCAGTAAGATAACATGGACATGGGAAGACAGGGAGAAGAGTAATTAAATGGCTCGTCAATTTGCATGGCTTTTCTGTAGTGTAAGTGGGAAACTACGTACTTTTAAGCAGTTTAAAGGTCTTCCTAGTACCTGTTCAGCTTCCAGATGAAAACACCATAAGATGAGATATTTAGCTGTTTCTTCACATACAAGATATGGGTGGTCAGACAAAAATCTTTGACTGTCATCCCATCTGCCCAGCATACCTGATTAAAAAAAAACCCAACAACATGAATTAACACATTCAATATGGAGAAGTGATTTAATGCAGTGAAGACATTATTCAAATTTACATACTACTACATTGTCTTTATCACTTCATTGTTACCTCAGAAGAACAGCATGCAAATAAAACTGAACTCATTTTTTTTGTTGTTTTTAAAACACCTCCCAATGCTGAAAGAGCATTACCAATAACATATGCTTGGACTGTAAAGATACTGAAATATAGTTAGCTGCTACTATTAAGATCTTATTTTTATTGTATCTCTGGCAGTGTTAAAAACAGGTTTTTGGTTCTCAGGTAAATGGTTTTCATACACTGTAACAAAGTAGTATCTATACCTATTTGTTAAGAATTTGATAGTATAACTAAGTTGATGGATGGAGATTTACATTTAGTGATTTTGACAGAAAAGTTCTTTAAGTGCTTTCAAGTAAGACAAATAAAAATGAAAACATAATCACAGTCTAAAATGAATATGCTTCTGACATGGTTTGCTAGGTTTTAGGAAATACAAAGCTATTTTTATAACCAAGTTCAAGCATTAAGGTCAAAACAGGAGAGCCAACTCAGTGGTTGAAAGTTAACTAGAAGACTGAATTGTAGTAATTAGCATGAAACTACCTTCATGGAAAGAGCTGTAGGTTGAAAGTCAGAACTCAAAATTCAAGCAATGAGATCATCTCCCCCCCCCATTGTCCTTCATATGAGTTAATTGCCCTAATATACATATTAGTGATATTTTACTGCTTGCCAGTACTAGATACAAAGTTTTACCCTTCTATATATATCACTCATATAAATATATCCTTAAAAATAAAATATCGGTTCCATCTCTACATTGTTTGAACAGCTGTTTTGCAGATATTTACCTTTTATCATTCACCCCCCTCATGGACTAACAGACAGCAAAACCCCAGCTATTTATAGGAGGCAGGTACAGACAGTCCCAGGCACTTTTACATGCAGGAATTGCATCTCCATTAATACCCCTATCATTTCCCATGAAACAGCAGAAAAAGTTGCTAGAATTTTAATTTTCATGACTTGAAAAACTTTTTCAGTTCTATGTTGACTCAAGAAGTTCTCATTGATCATAGGAACCAACAGGCTTCTGCGATTTACAGTTTCCTTTGCTTTGAAATGGTTATTTGTTACGATGCCACATCTCCTGTCCTGAGAAACAAGAATCTAGATACTCTCATTGCCAGATGTTTCATTTGTTAGCATCCATTTTGTACAATAATAATAATGATGAAAAAAAGAAACAGACCTACACAAATTCTACAGGAGGTTAAACTGCAAAATGTTGGAAGCAACATACTTACCAAAGTATCTAATCTTTTGTTCATGCTTCTGTATAAATGATTTAGATATATCTTCATCTTCTCCTTCTTTTCTTTTATATTGACTAATAAAACTCTAAAGATGAGAAAAAACTATCATAGAATCTCCACATATACCTTATTTGAACTATAGGATTATTTTAATTCATTACTTCTTAAAGGGCAACGTTCTAGTTTTAAGCATAGCCCAGCAAACACATATGTATGCACTTAACGTACCGAAGAAGGTTATTTACCAAAACACAGCTCGACCAATTAATAATAGGGTGAAAAATGCCTTATCATATTCTTCTTCTGAGCAATAATCTATCTCAAAGTTCTACACACTAGTAGGAACTTACTGATCTATAAACAACGAGAAACATCTACATCATCTAGCCCTGATGAAGCTAACTCAGTGGAATTATGAAAAACGATTCATCAACAGTTCATATTCAAGTTAAGTGGCAAAACCAAAACTAGTATTTACTATGAAGACAGTTTATGTTAAAATAATTTGTATTAAGAAATTCATGTTATTAGAGGCAAACTGTGCATGTTTCAAACGTGAGAATTTGGCATGACAAAGAAGCAAACTTCGCATGAAGAACTATTGCTCAACCTTGGTTTTGGCAACAGTTGCTATAAGGGACAAATATAAGTTCTGATTCACAATTAAAGAAGTATCATACACATTTGTGATATCAATGCAACATGTCCCCTTTAATAGAGCAAAATAAGAAAGAAAAACATTCACCACATTACAGTAAGCACTATACTAGATATAGAAAACACTCAAGATGAGAAATAAATGGAATAAAAAAGGCCTATAATTGTTTTCATACACATTTTTAAGTCATACCTTATTAAATACCTCCTTACTAAAAGAATCTGTATTCCATAGATTCTGTCTTTCCCTCTGTATTAGCGCTGCTTCTTTTTTTCTCCACTCTTCCTCTCTCTGTCTCAGTTCTGAAGCTTCAGTCTGTGCTTTGGCATATTCCTGATCCATGGATTCTGAATTATGCAGTGCTAAACTACCAAGTTTCTGCTGGGCTTCTGCTAGATTCCATTTGGATTCTACAGAGCTCTTCACAAACTCTTTTTGGTTTTGACAGATTAATTCAATCTCTTGACCATAGGTCTGTGTAGAAAACAAAACATGCTGTTTACGGAAGGAAAACTGATAGATTTTATGAAGCATATAGAAATGGAAGGCTTTGACTCCCAAATAGAACACTGAGATGGAAGGCATCTTAAAAGCAACATTATATTCACAACAGTGACTAAACTTGATACTGTGCAGCTAGATTATTTTTAAAGGAAACTTCTACTTCAAGCTTTCTAAACTTAATTGAAAGATATTTACAGAATCATGGATCAAGTATTGCCACCAGTAATACAATCTCCAGACTGCATATCATAAAATTCTTTTGTAGATGAAAGGATTTTCCTCACTCCCCTCTGGTTATCTTTATTCTGCAAAATTAACAATAGACAAAATAGCAGAATACTTGTAAGACATACTTCCGAGAAGAAAGCATCTACTTTATGATGTCAAATCCTAACAATAGAGTAACTATTACTACCTAACTTCCAGGTTGGATTAAT
This sequence comes from Larus michahellis, assembly GCF_964199755.1. Lineage (NCBI taxonomy): Eukaryota > Metazoa > Chordata > Aves > Charadriiformes > Laridae > Larus > Larus michahellis. The sequence continues at coordinate 19,119,814 of NC_133929.1, read as the reverse complement.
ATTACTGTGGTGGATTGACCTTGGCTGGATGCCCGGTGCCCACCAAGCCACTCTCTCACTCCCCCTCCTCAACAGGACAGAGGAAAAAAATAAGTTGAAAGAGATAAAGACAGGAAGATCGCTCACCAATTACCGTCATAGGCAAAACAGACTTGACTTGGAGAAGATTAATTTAATGTATTGGCAATTAAAAATAGAGTAGGATGGTGAGAAACAAAGACAAAACTGAAAACACGCTCCCCTCCCCCTTTCCAAGCTCAACTTCACTCCATTGTTCCTGACTCTTCTGTCTCCTCCTCCCTGTCCTGAGACGAAGCTGGGGGGATGGGGAATGGGGGTTGCGTCAGTCTGTAACAGTTCCTCTCCTGTGCTCCTTCCTCCTCACACTTTTCCCCTGCTCCAGCGTGGGGTCCTTCCCATGGGCTGCATTTCTTCAAGAACTGCTCCAGTGTGGTTATGTTCCATGGGGTGCAGTCCTTCAGGAAAAGACCACTCAAACATGGGTCCATCACGAGCTGCAGCTCCTGACAGGACCCTGCTCCAGTGTGGGCTCTCCACCGGCTGCAGCTTCCTTCAGGGCACATCCACCCGCTCCAGTGCGGTGTCATCTATGGGCTGCAGTGTGGATATCTGCTCCAGCATGGTCCTCTCCATGAGCTGCAGGGAATACCTGCTCTGGCATGTGGTCCTCTCCATGGGTTACTGGGGGACAACCTGCTTCACCATGATCTCCACGGGTTGCAGGGGAATCGCTGCTCTGGTGCCTGGAGCACCTCCCCCTTCTCTTTCTTCTCTGACCTTGATGTCTTCAGGGTTGTTTCTCTCACATTTTTTCCTCGCTCCTCTCTCTCACAACTGCTACACCGTATTTTTTTGCCCTTTCTTAAGTATGTTTTCACAGAGGTGCCACCAGCTGCACTGATTGGCTCAGCTTTGGCCTGCAGTGGGTCCCTTTTGGAGCTGGCTGGAACTGGCTCTGTCTGACATGAGGGCAGCCCCTGGTCTCTTCTCACAGAGGCCATTCTTGCAGCCCCCCCACTACCAAAACCTTGCCATGTAAATCCAATGCATGTCCTAGCATCTTAGCCTGGACTATCAGTGAAAGTGTAATTTAAGCTATGAATTAGTTGAGGCACAACATAAGCATCCCTTTCCTTCTACCAAATATATTGAGAGGGTCACTAACAGCTAGGAGACAGAAGTGATTTCTTAAATCACAGTATTTATATTGCCTACAGGTGTACACTAGAAACTCAGCAATTTAAGAATTTTTTCTTTCTCTAAACCATCTACAGGCTACAAAGAGGATGCAGGCTCTCTCTTCACAAGGAGCCACATGGACAAGACAAATGGCAAAGGGTACAAGTTACACTAGGAGAGGTTTCATCTCGATATAAGAAATAAATTTTTTACAGCGAGAAAAATCAATCACTGGTACAACCTCCCCAGGAATGTGGTAGAGTCCCCATTACTGGAGGTTTTCAAGATGCACTTGGACAGGGTGCTAGATAGTCTCATCTGGGCTCCCTTTCCCACAATAGGTTGGACCAGATGATCTTTCAAATCCCTTCCAACCTGGACTGTTCTATAATTCTATGATCTGTTCTGCCCTCCCACCAGAAGTCAGAAATAAAATGTGTGTAATAGCTTCTCAGCCTTCCAGTGCAATATTCTGAAGTTAGTGATGGTGACCATCTTCGGTAGAGGGATAGGAAGGACACTGTAAGTTGTGAGAGTTTATCTGAAGGAAACTTCAATGCAGATTAATCAAAGCGTTCATGCCAACTTTGTTTCAGAATCACAGCAAATCTCTTTTTAAAGAACAACTGACTACTTGCAATTTGGAAAAAAATTACAACTTCTTATAAACAATGCAGTCTTCCTAATGACCTACTTATGCTATTTATAGCTATATAGTGAGGGGGGAAGGCACAGCTAGAAGTAGGTGCATCCAGCGGGTAAACACCTATCTCCAGAGGTCCCTTCCAACCTACAGTATTCTTTGATGTATCATGGGGGAATTATGAGAGATCATGTTCTGGCTTTGGGAAAATGAAGTACATATCATAGAATCATAGGGTTGGAAGGGACCTCTGGAGATCATCTAGTCCAACCCCCCTGCCAGAGCAGGGTCACCTAGAGCAGGTTGCACAGGAACACGTCCAGGTGGGTTTTGAATGTCTCCAGAGAAGGAGACTCCACCACCTCTCTGGGCAGCCTGTTCCAGTGCTCTGCCACCCTCAGGGTAAAGAAGTTCCTCCTCATGTTTAGGTGGAACTTCCTATGTTCAAGTTTGTGCCCATTGCCTCTTGTCCTGTCCCCAGGCACCACTGAAAAGAGCCTGGCCCCATCCTCCTGACACCCACCCTTTAAGTATTTATAAGTGTTGATAAGGTCACCCCTCAGACGTCTTTTTTCCAGACTGAAGAGACCCAAATCCCTCAGCCTTTCCTCATAAGAGAGGTGTTCCAGTCCCCTAATCATCTTTGTAGCTCTCTGCTGCACCCTTTCCAGCAGTTCCCTGTCCCTCTTGAACCGGGGAGCCCAGAACATGAAGTACAAATACATAAAAAGAATTTAGGTCATATTATTTTCAGCAAAAATAGTTCCCCCCCCCCACAATAAAAAATGGGTACAGTCAGTATAAAAATTTTCCTACTCCCATCTACAGAGCCACATTTTAGTAAAAACTGTAAAGGGGTCTGGCTCATAAGTGAGTTTATCAAGATGAAAAAGACTGGGGCTCTTGGCCCTTGCCTGCATTGCACTTGGAGGTGTGCTTGTAGCAAATGTAGCTAGCTCCAGTTTAACTTGCTTGGCTATCAATAGTAGCGAAGCCAGAAGCCAACAAGGAGAGGAACTATGCTGGACCTTGTCCTTACCAACAAGGAGGGGCTGGTGGCGAGTGTCAAGCTCAAGGGTAGCCTCGGCTGCAGTGATCGTGAAATGGTAGAATTCAAGATCCTTAAGGCAGCGAGGAGGGTACGCAGCAAGCTCACTACCCTGGACTTCAGGAGAGCAGACTTTGGCCTCTTCAGGGATCTGCTTGGCAGGGTAACATGGGATAAAGCACTGGAGGGAAGAGGTGTCCAAGAGAGCTGGTTAGTATTCAAGGATCACCTCCTCCAAGCTCAGGAGCGGTGCATGCCAAGAAAGAAGTCAGGCAAAAAAGCCAGGAGGCCTGCGTGGATGAACAAGGAGCTCCTGGACAAGCTCAAAAGCAAAAAGGAGGCCTACAGAGGGTGGAAGCAAGGACAGGTAGCCTGGGAGGAATACAAAGAAACTGTCTGAGCAGCCAGGGACCAGGTTAGGCAAGCTAAAGCCCAGACAGAATTAAATCTGGCCAGGGACATCAAGGACAACAAGAAAAACTTCTATAAGTACATCAGGCAAGACTAGGGAAGATGTGGGCCCTCTCCGGAAGGAGACAGGAGACCTGGTCACCCAGGATATGGAGAAGGCTGAGGTACTCAATGACTTTTTCACCTCGGTCTTCACCGGCAAGGGCTCCAACCACACCACCCAAGTCGCAGAAGGCAAAGGCAGGGTCTATGAGAATGAAGAACCGCCCACTGTAGGAGAAGATCAGGTTCGGGACCATCTGAGGAACCTGAAGGTGCACAAGTCCATGGGACCTGATGAAATCCATCCACGGGTCCTGAGGGAGCTGGCAGATGAAGTCGCTAAGCTGCTTTCCATTATATTTGAAAAGTCATGGCAGTCTGGGGAAGTCCCTGCTGACTGGAAAAGAGGAAACATAATGCCCATTTTCAAAAAGGGGAAAAAAGGAAGACCCGGGGAACTACAGACCGGTCAGTCTCATCTCTGTGCCTGGCAAGATCATGGAGCAGATCCTCCTGGAATCTCTGCTAAGGCACATGGAAAATGAGGAGGTGATTGGTGATAGCCAACATGGCTTCACCAAAGGCAAATCGTGCCCGACAAATTTGGTGGCCTTCTAGGATGTTGCCACAGCATTGGTGGATAAGGGGAGAGCAACCGACGTCATCTACCTGGACTTATGCAAAGCATTTGACACTGGCCCGCACAACATCCTGGTCTCTAAATTGGAAAGGCATGGATTTGATGGATGGACCACTCGGTGGATAAGGAACTGGCTGGATGGCTGCACTCAAAGGCTTGTGGTCAACGGCTCAACGTCCACATGGAAACCAGTGACGAGTGGTATTCCTCAGAGGTCAGTACTGGGACCGGTGCTGTTTAACATCTTTGTTGGTGACATGGACAGTGGGATTGAATGCACCCTCAGCAAGTTTGCCAATGACACCAAGCTGTGTGGCACGATCGACACGCTGGAGGGAAGGGATGCCATCCAGAGGGACCTGGACAGGCTTGAGAGGTGGGCCCGTGCAAACCTCATGAAGTTCAACCAGGCCAAGTGCAAGGTCCTGCACATGGGTCAGGGCAATCCCAAGCACAAATACAGGTTGGGCGGAGAATGGCTTGAGAGCAGCCCTGAGGAGAAGGACTTGGGGGTGCTGGTGGATGAGAAGATAAACATGACCCAGCAATGCGCGCTTGCAGCCCAGAAAGCCAACCGCATCCTGGGCTGCATCAGGAGAAGCGTGGCCAGCAGGTCGAGGGAGGTCATTCTGCCCCTCTACTCCGCTCTGGTGAGACCCCACCTGGAGTACTGTGTCCAGCTCTGGAGTCCTCAACACAAGAAGGACATCGACCTGTTGGAACGGGTCCAGCAGAGGGCCACAAAGATGACCCAGAGGGCTGGAGGACCTATGCTATGAGGACAGGCTGAGAGAGTTGGGGTTGTTCAGCCTGGAGAAGAGAAGGCTCCGGGGAGACCTTATAGCAGCCTTCCAGTACCTAAAGGGGGCCTACAGGAAGGATGGGGAGGGACTCTTTATGAGGGAGTCGAGCGATAGGACACAGGGTAACGGCTTGAAACTGAAAGAGGGTAGATTTAGATTGGATATCAGGAAGAAATTCTTTCCTGTGAGGGTGATGAGGCAGTGGAACAGGTTTCCCAGGGAAGTTGTGGATGCCCTTTCCCTGGAAGTGTTGAAGGCCGGGCTGGATGGGGCTTTGAGCAGCCTGGTCTAGTGGGAGGTGTCCCTGCTCACGGCAGGGGGGTTGGAACCAGATGACCTTTAAGGTCCCTTCCAACCGAAACCATTCTCTGTGTGATTCTGCACGCGTGTGAATGGGAGCTACTTGTGGAATTATATCCTCTGGTCTCAAGATTCCCTGTACATCTACTGCAGAAAGCCACAACTAGCACATTAAAACACTCAAGTTGATTTGAGACCAGTTCAACATTTTGTCACGTGCTGTATTCATACATTTGACTATTGTAGAAATATGCCCAAAACCTGTGGTATAAAGTCCAACCATTGGTTGATTTCCAGTGGCATCCCTCAGGGCTTGATACTGTATAACATCTTTATTAAGAAGCTAGAGAATGGAATGGAGTGCACACAACAATCTTGTGGATTATACCAAATTGGGGGGAGTGGGCAATATGCTGAAGGGACAGTCTAGAATTTATAGGGACCTGGATAGGCTGAAGAAATAAGCTGAGAGGGACCCCATGAAGTTCAACTAGGGCAAATGCCAAGTCCTGCATCTCGAATAACCCCACGGAACAGTACAAGCTAGTGGCCAACTGGCTTTGCAGAAAAGGACCTGGGGGTCCTGGCGGACAAGTTGAACATGAGGCCGCAGTGTGCCCTTACAACATGGAAGGCCAACTGCATCCTGGGCTGTATTAGCAAGAGCGTAGCCAGCAGTTCCAGAAAAAGGATCCTTCCCCTCTGTTTGGCAGGTGAGATCACACATGAAGTGCCATGTCCACTTTTGGGTTCCCCAGTACTAGATAGACAGGCATGGACATGTTGGAACAGGTCCAGCAGAGGGCTACTAAGATGGTCATGGCCTGGAGCATGTGATATATGAGGAGAGGCTGAGAGAGCTGGGTTTGTTCAGCCTTCACAAGAGAAGACCCAAGAGGAATCTTATTGTTGCCAACAACTGCTTAATAGGAGAATGTGGAGAAGATGGAGTCAGACTCTTCTCGGAGGTGCACAGGGACAGGATGAAAGGCAATGGACACAAGCTGCAACAAGGGCAATTCCAGTTAGTTTTTTTCCAGGATGGTGGGCAAACCCTGAAACCGGGGCCCAGAGAAGTTGTGAAAACTCTGTCTGTGGAGATACTCAGAACTCAGCTGAACAAGGCCCTGAGCAACCTGCTTTGAGCAGAGGGTTGGACTTGAGACCTCCAAACATCCCTTCCAACCTAGTTTGTTCTATGACTATAATTTAGTTATTTAGAGAAGATTTCTCACCTACAGAGAAATGCACTGTATCGGTGTTTATTTTTCAATCGTGAGAATGTCTGAGTAACTCCTATACTCCAGCTCTTGTAAAACGCTCAACTGTTACTGTGGGTGTATTAGGTATAAATTGCAGGGTTTCCATAGCAGTGGGTTGCAGGGGTGATCTATATGGGAGGAGGCCATGAACTGCCTTGTACCAGTCACAGCTGGTTCCAGCCAGCTCTGAAACGGATGTAAACAACCCATCGCATGCCAAAGCTTCAGCCAGTCAGAGAAACACATGAGAAGCAGCAGCTGGAGGAAGAAAAATGGATGGGACACATGGAAAAAGACATTGCTTAGGGACATGGCTGGAGATGCACCCTTGGAAGGAGGTGCTCCATGCCAGAGCAGGCACATCCCGAAAGGGACTGCAGCCTATGGAAGAACCCAGAGTAAGAAGCAAGGAACAGTAGAAAGAAACTATTACACATCAACCCCAACCTTCTGTGCCACCTGTCACCGCATCAAAGGAACTGTTAGGGACTAAGGGTAACCTGACAAAAACAACTTGGAAGAAGGGAGAAGAGGTGTTTGACTGAAGCTGAGTCTGGGGAAGGGAGAAGAAAAGTGTTTCCTTAAGTGTTTAATGGTTTATGTTTTCTTCCTTCAATATTGAATCAGTAATTAAGTTTGTGTCAATTGGCAATAAATTACATGAAGCAAAATTCCCTGAGTCAAGAGTGTTTTGCCTATGAAAGTATTGGTGGAGAATACAGGCAACACCCAGACCTGGCACGGCCTGGGATTGAAATAATTGGAGTGACTTTGAAAATTACAGTGTTTAAGCAGATCTATGCAAATGGAAGCATTGCTCCCCAGAGTGTGAGCATTCAGCAGTCCTTGACTCAGACTGAAATTATAGAAATGCAAGACACCTACAGCTGCCACCCCAGGGAGTGCTGAGAAATCAGAACTGCTGGGATACAGCCAATAGCTCAAGGAAGCAGAGTGAGTTATGGGGAGTTTGGGGTCTATGCCACTTGCAAACTCAGCCCTGTGCAAAGGAGGAGGGCTTTGAGATCGGCTGATGCTGAGCAGTGACCTGATCCTGCAAATGAAATAACCCCATGGAGGGTCTGGGAAGAAAGGAGTAATCCATTGCAGTTGCTTGGGCTGCTGGAGTGTATTTACAGGAGAGAAGGGAGGGACCCTGAAAAGGTGGTCATCACTGACACCATGGCCCAAAAGCTCTGATGGCTAGACACAGTTACTAACACCCCTCTGGTATCACCTGATAACCTGGTGGGATGCCTCATTGATCAAGGAGTGATCTATATGTACCATACTGGAGGGAGCATGTCAGAAGAACCGTGCAAGATTAGTAGCATAGCCAAGGATAATACTGAGGATCTGGTAGTATGGTTAACCTAGGGAAAAACATCAGTAAAGAATGGTAATTCTGCATACCCCCCTCCTACATGCTGGGGCTTACGGATGTTGTTGAAACAAAAGGAAGAGGATATGACAGAGCAGGATGGAAGGCCCTTTAGAGATCTATCACTGAGAGCTAAGGAACTGCAAGAACAGGGAAGAGGTCAGAGTTCAGTTAAACCATTGCCTTCCCCTACCTCCATTTCTGGACCACATACTGTTCTGACAATTGATTTGAATTTACTGCATTGGCTGGGGGGGGTGGGGGCACTGGCCTGGCAGGGGATGGGGATAACTGAATGTATTGGACTATCTGGGTAGAGTGGCCAAGCACCCCTTTGCCTCAACAATATGGTGCCCTAGTGGATACTGGCACTGAGCGCACTTTATTGCCCTCATTGTGTAGCAGCGATGAAGTGTAGTCATTCATGGAACAACTGGAGGAGAGACATGCCTAGCACTAGTGGAAGGGAGCCTCAGTTTGAATAGATAAGATTGGTACCCCCTACCTGCTGCCACTGGTCCTGCTGCTCCTGCCATCCTCAGGATTGACTTTCTTAACCACTGCAGATGGACAGATGGGACAGGAAAGCTTTGGGTTTTGGGAATAGGAAGAAGCGTGGTTTGCACAGGAGGGAACCAACTAAAGCACTCTCTACTGACCCCAATGTTGTTGCATGTACTCAGATAGACCCAGTTGTCATTCCCTTGGCAATCCAAGTAATTTGCTGAAAGCAGCAGTAATTTGCTGTATGTAGTGTATGTAGAGTTTATAATGTATGTATATTAAGATTGTGATGATATTGAAAGTAGAGTTTATAATGGATGTATGTTTAAACAGTTCTTAAATATGTGTTTCACAGAGGTAAATGGTGAAATGTATTGGGCATAAAGTAAAGGGTTTTGGTAGCAGGGAGCTGCAGGGGTGACCTGTGCAGGAAGAGGCTATGTACTCCTATGTGCCAGTCATAAACAGTTCCAGCCAGCTCTGAAAATTATGTAAACAATCCATTGCATGCCAAAACTTGGCACACCTGGTGCCTCTGCTCAAACATATTTAAGAAAGAGTTGCAGCTGCTGGTGGGAGGAGAAATGGAAGGAGACAATGTAGGTACCAGCTGGAGATGCAGTCTTGAAAGGAATTACTTCATGCCAGAGCAGCTATGCCCCAAGGGACTGCATCCTGTGGTTAAACCATGCAGAAGTAGGCACACTCTCAAAGGGCCTGCAACCCGTGGAGGAACCCATGCTAGAGCAGAGGAAAATGACTAAGAGTGTAAAAGAAAATGAGTAAGCAGCAAGGAGCTGCAGAAACCATTATGCAGATGACCCCAACCTCCTTTGTGCCACCTGTCACCAGATCATAACCCAGCAAAACCAAGGTAGAGTTGAGACTAAGAAGAAGGGAGGCATTTGATTGAAGTTGAACCTGGGGAAGAGGGGAGAAAAGGTGTTTCCCTGTTTGTTTAATTGTGGGGGGTTTTTTCCCCTCAATACCTGAATCAGTAATTGAGTTTGTATCAGTTGGCAATATATTAAATTAAATGAAATTCCACAAGTTGAGACTGTTTTGCCTGTGACAGTGGGCTGGTGACAAATTCCAATATTATCTATAACATTACTACACAAGTTGTCCTTTCTTCCAAGGATAGCTAAACAGATCCAGGATAAGCATACACTTATGCATGCCTGTTTACACCCCTACCCTCAATGCACCAGTTGGTTATTTAAGAAAAAAAAAGTTTAATCACTTCTCAGACTCACATCTTTACACCTCTTCAGTGGTTTCATTTTCTATTTTACACCACACAGTGCAAAGAAAGTACACATGTATGAGCCCAAAACATATCCGGCTCTCTGTAAGTTGTTTCTGTAAACTAATAGTCAAAAGCCCTTCCCCGAAAACCCGGAGAGCTGAAACCAGGTACAAGCCCTACAGGTGCAGGCACTGGCAACGTAGAATGCCCCAGCAGTGGGAGTCACGCGTGCTTCCACCTAAGGTTCAGTTGAGCAACGAAAACCCACGCCGCTGGCACGTGCAACCGAAGACACCCACACACACACACACCCCCACCCTCAACACACACACACACCCCCACCCCCAACACACACACACACCCGCCGGAGGAAGGAAGGAGCACGCGGAGCCCCGTACAAACTCAGCAGAAAAGAAAACGGCATGACAAGCGGTACGGGGAGAGATGTACCTGCGTTTCCGACAGGCGCTGGATAGATGTAAGAGTCAATCCCCGTTCTTCATCCTCCTCAGCCGAACCAAGACCCTGTAAGGAGGAAGACCACAACGCCATCCTCACCACAAACTACACAATACCAACCGAGCCTCCCCAACCCTGAACCGGATATTCCTGTTGCTTGAGGTCGTTACAAGCTTCCCCGGAAATGACACTACACACTACCTCCAACGGCAGACGTAAGGCTTATTTCCCCTCCCTCGCCCTGCACGTTACCCCGCTACTGGTCCAGGCCACGTGGGTAGAGCCGGCTCTGTGTCTTCCGAGCTAGGGGAGTCTCAGTTCAGTGTGACATGGGAGGTTGGGGTGTGCGTGATCTGTTTATCATTGAGGCTATTTTGTTGGATCAGTGACTCTGAAAAGTTTTTTAGGGAAATAGCCTTGCTGAAGTTGTCGCTGGGTGGAACGTGATCGGTTGTGATCTGTTTGTAAGCGGCCAAGGGAAAGCATTCAGTGCTGAAGTCCCAGGAGCAGCTCAGTCCGCTCCACCTAGTCCTCTGCCTTCTGAGCTGGTTGCTGTATGTCTATCTCAGATCTGCTTCACAATCACAGGTTTGGATGTTGTTACAGAGCAAGAGGTGATCATTGCATCACTGTGGGAAATGGTTCTTTATGCTGAATCAGTTTTGTAACATATGCAGGTCAATGTTTAGCTTTTGCTAAAAAGGAGATTTTTCTGTGTTTTCTTTTTCAGAGTTCTATGGAATTTTTCTGTAAAGATGGAGAGCCAGTTAGCAGTCTTTGCTCCCTCCTCATCTTCATCTAGAGGCTACTCCAGGAATTAATCAAATGTGTATACATGCACAGGTCTGCTCTAGTGTCGTAACATGCGCGTGCAGGTTCTTTGAAGGTGTATGCATGGACCCAAAGGATTGCCTGTGCAGACAGCACTGCTAAGCACGTTATAGATGTCCCATTGGGCTGGCAGACCTCCGAGTTTACATCTCTCCCTCTTCTCTGCCATGGCGAGCAGTGCTCAGTGAGAGCTCCCTGCACCGCGAGCGTAGTTACACGGAGCTGCAAAATCCGCGTGCCAACAGCCATGGCGTTCTGGCATGGAATGTTTGAGTCTCCATAGCAATGTGATGCGTCCCACATGAGATGCCGCAGCGGCTGTAGTGGCAGCTCAGTGAGCTGTGCGCAGGGGCTGGAGACCTGCCGGACTGAGAGCGGCCGGGGTCTTTTTTGCGCCCCCTCCTTCTATATCCCGGTCTCCTTGAGTTGCTAGGACCATCCTCCCCCCTGTGGCTGGCACCGGGACCAAGATGCCTTTGAACTACATAGTGAGCTGTAGATTAACACCATGAAGCAGTCTGAGAGAAGGAGCAGGGAGAGCATGGATGAAGTTCAGGGACAGGGGAAAGGAGCTGGGGGAAATTCTACCTCTGATACAGGTATGGTAAGGTCGTAGAAATCTACCTTCAATACTGAAATGCGACACTCCTGTGAAATGCAAGAATACACACACATATCTATGCATTTATAAATAGATGTGTGTACATATATGCACCATTGAAGAATTTCTGTCACCAAGAGCTCGTGGTGGAGTTCTCCATTTTATATCAGCTTGGTTTCTACTTGGAAATAAAAGTTAAGGTAAAACAAAAGTTTAAAGGATACTATGAGGCAGTACATTTGAGGGAATAATAACAACTGTAAATTTTACAGGGGCATATGCTTTTCTGTGCCCTAGGCAGTTTTGAAAGTCCCTTTTCAGAAGATCAATTCTATAACTGCCCCTGGCACAACTGAAGACAGAATTAGATCTGGCACCCTTGCTAACAGCTTCAATAAAGAAGCTAAGGACCTACTAGACTCCTTTCTGAGAAAGAGGATAGTTTTATAGACCTTGTTTGAGGCATGGGTGTAAGAGATATTAGAGTAAAATAATTTTGTTTCACTATAAATGTATTTTTTTTCTCAAGGTCATGTGTCATGTGTCCTGGTATGTTCCTGCCAGAGAAACATGACATTTATCTCTGTTTTATGTGCAACTTGATGACTGATATGAAGGAACAGATTTTAACATGTCTTTAAGATTTTGCAGTCTTGAATTTTTATTGATAGCAGTAGTTATGGGAGGACAGACAATAGTATGTAAGGATACTTGCTCTGGATTTATTCTGTTTCAAATTTATTTTTTGTGTGAAAAAATGGTTCTAATAAGGCTATCATCTGTTCAAGATTTGTATGATATCAGCAGGCATATGACTTAAAGATCCAAATAAATGACTAATGTTTTTACTAACATTTTACGTTCTATCATAACATGTGAAATCAGTGAAAAGACAAGTCTTCAGCTTGATTATTCCTGTATTGTATGCCTATTAGTTATGACGAGTGGTGATTTATTTTTGAAAATTGTTTTGAAAAAATGGTTTAGCACAATATGGTTTTGTCTCTAGTGGTTAGCAGAACCATGCTGAAACCATTACAAAACAGGAATAGACACAGTTTAGAACTGTGTATTTTTCTCCTTCTTTCTTTCTTTCTTACTCTTCCTCTGCTCCAATATGAGAATCCCTTCTCTTTGCAAACCACTTGCTGAGTGGCTCTGTTTCTCTAAAACTCTTTCCCTATTGCTCACAATATTCCTTTTTCTGGGGAAAGTGGTTTCTTTTCCTTTTCCTCCTGAAGCCTGTGGTTACTATTGAAGGTTGAGGATGAATCAATAGATGTAGTAACGTTGTTACTAATAAGGTAATTTATTTTTTTTTGCTAGATAACCTAAGGCACCAAATACAAGGAACATACTAATGAAGATAAATTGGTTATATTTTTAAAAGTGAAGGTAAATTTGCCTATCCTTCATTTTGATCTCCTAACACATGTAAAAAATTACAAACTGCCTATAAACCAGGTCCCCCATCTCATTCAGTAGTGGGACCATGTTTTCCCTAGTCTTCCTTTTGTCATCCATGTATTTATAGAAGCCCTCCTTGTTGCCTTTAATCTCTCTTGCCAGATTCAATTCCATCTGGGCTTTATCTTTCCTAACCTCATCCCTGCATGCTCAGACAACATCCCTGTATTCCTCCCATCTTACCTGTCCTTGCTTCTACCCTCTGTATGCTTCCTTTTTGTGTTTGAGATTGCCCAGGAGCTCCTTGTTCATCCACGCAGGCCTCCTGCATTTTTGACTTCTTACTCCTTGGGATGGACCACTCTTGAGCTTGGAGGAATTGATCTTTGAATATTAACCAGCTTTCTTGAGCCCCCCTTCACTCCAGGGCCTTATCCTATGTGATTCTTCCAAGCAGATCTTTGAAGAGGCCAAAGTCTGCTCTCCAGAAGTCCAGGGTTGTGAGCTTGTGTCCTGGTTTGAGGTAAAACAGAACCAACTTTCTGTTCAGTAATTTTACTTCTTAGCTAGGCCTCTTCTAACTCTCTGAAATTAACAGCATGTTGTGTTGAAAACAGTTCGTTCAGAGTGATAAGACAGTTTGTGCCAAGGAATGGTACGCAGAAAGGATCTTGCTTATACTTATTGCTATAACGACCAAAGTCAGCTAATTTCCTTATTTGCCCTGTTGGAGGGTTGGAAGCAGAAAAGCGTAGACGGGTCCCACCTGCAGGGAGGAGCGGACAGGCCAGGTGACCCAAAATTGACCAACAGGGGTATTCCATCCCATCTGCCCCATGCTCAGTATAAAAGCTGAGGGATCAAAGGGTCAACTCTCTTCCTTCAATGGCTGATGTCTGAGGAGGACCCTGCCTGTTCATCTGCCTTTGATCCCAATCTGTGTGTTCCTGACTTCATCTGTGGAATACAGTTCCCACCCGTCACTGAGTCCAACCTGGGACTTCCCCAGTGCCTGCCAGTGATGTCATCCTGGGAGCTTAATACGGTTTTGTATATACTGTATCTATTTCATTATTTTCCTTTTTATTTTATTATTAATATTTCATTAAAGTAGTTTAGTTTCTTCTAAGCTCGTAAATCTCTCTTTATTTCTCCTCCTCCTCCCTGTGCACGAGAGGCTTGGGGGGAGCATCTGTCACCGGCCATTGGCCAATTTGGCCAAAACCATGACACTCTTCTATCACTCGGAGGAGGAAGTTATCATCAATGCACTCCAGGAACCTCCTGGATTGCTTACGCCCTGCTGTGTTGTCCCACCAGCAGATATCAGGGTGGTTGAAGTCCCCCATGAAGAGCAGGGCCTGAGAACGTAAGGCTGCTCCTGTCTGTAGAGGGCTTCATCCACTTTTTTCTTCCTGGTCAGGTGGCCTATAGCAAACATCCACTATAATGTCACCTTTACCTGTCCTCTCTTTAATCCTTACCTAGAAGCTCTCATTTGGCTCCTCATCCGTTCCCAGGCAAAGCTCCATGCACTCCAGCTGCTCTCTGACAGCTGCAACTCGCCCTCCTCATCTTCCCGGCCTATCCTTCCTAAAGAGCTTGTCCATTGCAACACTGCAATCATGGAAGACATCCCACCACATCCCTGTGATTCTAAAAAGACTGTAGCCCTGCAACTGTACACAACTCTCCAGCTCATCATGTTTATTCCCCATAGTGCATGCATTAGTGTACAGGCACTTTAGAGAGGCACCCCAGCATGTTGAGTTCCCAGAGAGGGCTTGGGGGTTTTATCCATAATGGTGCCTTGTAGGCAGTTCCTTGCTGTACTGGTTTTGGCTGGGATAGAGTTACATTTCTTCATAGTAGCTCGTATGGGGCTATGTTTTGTATTTGTGCTGAAAACAGTGTTGATAACACACTGATGTTTTAGTTATTGCTGAGTAGTGCTGACACAGCATCAAGGCTTTTTCTTAAACCGTTAACCACTACCCTTTGAGCCCAATAATCCATCCAGACCACTCATCCAGACCATAATGTCTTAACTTGTATCCAAGTGTGCTGTGGGAGACTGTGTCAAAAGCCTTGCTGAAGTCAAGGTAGATGACATCTACCACTCTCCCCTCATTCATGTATCTAGTCATTTCATCACAGAATTCAATCAGGTCAGTCAAGCATGATTTAGCATTGATAAATCCATTTTTGCTCTTCCCAATCATCTTCTTCATGTGCCCAGAAATAGCTTCCAAGAGGACTTGGTCCACAGTTTACTCAGGGACGGGAGGGAGTTCAGCCTGCAGTTCCCTGGATTGTCCTTCTTGCCATTTTTGAAGATGGATGCAACATCTGCCTTTCCCCAGACATTGGGAACCTCCCCCAATATCCATGACCTTTCAAAGCTGATAGAGAGCAGCTTCGTAATAACATCACCCAGTTCTCTTAGCACCCTCAGATGCTTGTATGGACTTGTACAAGCCTGGGAGACCTTGTTGGTGAAGACTGGAACAAAGGAGGCACCGAGTACCTCAGCCATTCAGCAGTGGGCCCATATTTACCCTGTTTATCCTTTTACTGTTAACATTGCAACAGTAGCTCTTCTTGTTGCCTTTGACATCCCTTGCAAGTCTCAATTCCAGTTGAGCTTTGGCTTTCCTAACACCATCCCTACTTTCCCAGGCAATGTCTCTATATTCTTGCTTTGTATCCTGTCCTCACTTCCATCCTGTATACATTCTTTTTGCACTGGAGCTCAGTCAGGAATTCCCTGTTTAGCCAAGCTGGTCTCCTGATAAGTCTACTTGTTTTCAGAGTATTGGGATGCACTGTTCTTGTGCTTGGAGGAAGTTGTTCTTAAAGGCCTGACAGTTGCTTGTCTTCCTCACGCCCCTCAGGATCTTCAACTCCATTATTTCATGGTCACTGCAGCCAAGGCTACCATTATCACATCCCCAACCAATT
The DNA here is from genome assembly GCF_964199755.1 of Larus michahellis. Lineage (NCBI taxonomy): Eukaryota > Metazoa > Chordata > Aves > Charadriiformes > Laridae > Larus > Larus michahellis. The sequence continues at coordinate 19,104,072 of NC_133929.1, read as the reverse complement.
CTTCCTTGTTCCTGAGTACCAGATCCAGGAGAGCATTACCCCGGTTGGCCTATCTGCCATCTGTGTTAAGAAACTTTCCTGGTCAGCCCGTTGGCAAAGATATTCTTGCCCCACTTTGTTAGGTGTAACCCATCTCTCCTCAGCAGTCCTCATTCCCCAGACACAGTTCCATGGCCATAAAAGCCAAAGCATTGTCTGCATCACCAGCCACACAGCCAGGTGTTAGCTCATAGGATATATTCACTTCTATGCAAACCTTTCCCCTTCACCTGTAGGAAGAACACCACCACCTGGGCTCCCATGTCCTTCACCTATTCCTTCCTGAGCTCTGTAGCCCCTCTTGATTTACTCCAGGTCCCTCTTAGCAATGTCATTGGTACATATGCAGGTGGGCAATAAGGGGTAGTAGGCTAAGGGTCAGATGAGCCTTGGCTCGCTCTCAGCAGTATCCCAGATCTGGGTCCCTAGTAAGCAACAAACCTCCTGAGATGGTAAATCTTGGCAGATCAGTGCCAGCCTCTGCTCCCTGCAGAAGGGAATCTCTAACCAGTCACCCAGTGCTTTCTCTTGGTGATGATGATTGGCTCAGTCTCAGCTGGCTCTGAAGCTGTTGGGGTCCTGAGTGTACTAGCAGGTTTTAATTGCCCTGACCAGCCTGTAACCATCTTTCTCTGTAATCCTCCTCTGAAACTTCTTCCACACACACACCCCGCCCCTCACCAACATGGGTTTGCCTGCCTATGCTCAAAGGCAGCTCTGATATGGCACAGCCACGTAATGAAACCAGACTGGACCTCCCTTCATCAGGGGGCTACATTTAAACTCAGGCCCTCATCATTGGGCCTTGTCTAAGCATTGTTGCACCTGCTCATATACCTTACTGGTCCTGGCCCGGACCTGCTGATTTGGCTTCCTGGCTTTACTTCAAACCTGCCTCATCACTAAGGTCTTGCCTGGTGATCACTGGACTGTGGCTCACCCTGGTTACCTTCACTAGACCTGCTCTACTCTTCTTGCTTGGGCACTGTGGGATCACAGTGTGTTGGTGAGGACACTGCCCCTGCTTGCCTCACTGTCCTCAGCTCCTATTTTCTTGCATAGCAGCCACTCTCACTGACTCCTGACAGAAGCCTCCCTTCATGGATCTTGTTCCCCTTTCCTAGCTAGCAGAGCACTGTACTAATTCTGTAAATTCAGATCCTCAGTTAGAGAGAGAGCCTTTCTCCTGCTGCCAGAAGCCACAAACTTCCAGCTCCCCCTATCTTGAGAGCATTCATACAGCTCTCATTCAAGCATAACCGCTAGCCATCCCTCCTTCCTTGCATCATGTGGCTCAGGCTCTTGCCTCTATAGAGTCTCTGTGAAGACCCTGTCCATCTCCTGCTCGTCCTCCCTGATGCTACACAGCCTTCTCCCCTCTTCCCATAGCTCCTTCACCTGCTGACTCAGTGCCTCAACCAGAGCACATCTCTCACAGGTGATGCCGCCATCACCCCCAATCCCAGGGAGAGTCCTTAGGCACTCCCTACAGCCCCAGACCTGGGCAGCTGCATCCTCCCTCCAGGGCTCTGTGTCTGGGTCAAGCTCTCTGATGTATTAGGGGTACTTGCACCTGCCAGTGCTGGGGACCGAGTGCTGTGGCATGTCACCACCATTGTTATGAAGTCCCAAGCAGTCCCACACTGTCTCAAGGAGAGTTTCTGTGGTCCCTGCTCCATTTACTGACCAAGTATCTGTTAGTTTTATTCCTGCTTACCAGTTATGTAGCTGCTACAGAGCAGCAGTACTTGACATTCACTAGTCAGGAGTCAGTTGACAAAAATGATGTAGGCCTTTGTGGAATTTGGATAACAAGGTGGAGTCTCTGTGCTCAAAGAACAATTAAGACTGGCTTTGCTGTCTCTTGTGCAACCCAGGGGAGTGAAGACTTGTCTGGCTATCACAGGATACATAAATAACAGGGTAGTCTTGGGGAGCCAGGATAGCCCTGCTTTTCATCAGCAAAGACAGTAAAATCAAGATAACAGAGACTTTGTGTAGCTCTTTGTTTCCTTGAGAGTCTCCCATGCCCGGTAATTGACCTTTGCCTCATTACCTGTGAAATGCATATTCAAGTTGACACCCCTGTATATGCTAATGAAGATTTTAGAGATCATGCTAAACATATATGACTATAGCACTCGTCTCTCCACCCAAATCATACTACACGTCACCTAGGGGAGGGAAACCTCGTAATTTTGGGGATAAAAGGATGGAGAAAATGACTGTTAAATTGGGAGAGAAGAAACTTGATACCTGATGGACCAGTCCATGGGCTGCGTTCTCTCCCTCCACCCCAAGCAGGGACGCCTTTCTGGGTAAGCGCTGCGCCTTTCACCCTCTGGCGAATGTTACCCCGGGTTGTTGTACTATCGTTATTTTTGCTAGCAATATCAGCCTTAAGTAATTAGCGCTATTGCAGTTAGTGAATTTATCAACGTCAATCTCGAATCTGTTCTGTCGCTCTCAATAAACTAACTAATTTTGATTATTTGTGAATCTGATTCAGTGAAAGTCCTTTGGTGGGACTCTGATAGTAAATCAGTGAAAGTCCTGGGACTCTGACAGACAAATATCGAAACTACAGTCCTTTTAACGCGACAGCCTTTCCTGATCAGAAAACAGCTCCATTAGGGAACAACCAGCAGAAGCTGAAATAGGTAAATGTTCTTATTCCTCATTGGCTAGAAGCTACTATAATTTAACATATCTAAATAGCGGCACCATATGGGAAGAGGGTATTGGTTGAGAAAATTACAAACCTGCCATTTTGAGACTGTTGTTGATATTTTGAGACATAGAGTTGTTGAGACATCTTGACAGAAGATCTAGGAGTGATCTCAGAGAGCTTGCCTGCATTTCAGATAGTTAGTAGAACGGGACTGGTATCGTCAGTTTGATGTAATAATTTTATACCCACAAAAGATTTTTTTTTGCTAGTGTAGTTTAAACCAGCGTCTCAAAAGAATTAAGCTGAAAGGGAGAAAAAAGAATGATTTTACTCATCCTAACTGTATATACTATTAGGGTATGTCTGTTTAAAGTATGTTGTTTAGAGCTATGAGTTACACTTTTCTCTCCCAAACTAATCAGCATACCTCTGAAAGGAAAACTTTTAAGTATGGTCATCCTTATGCAAGAATCTGCCTTTTTTTTCTATGTCTTTTAGTCATGTAAAGTAACTAGTTTCTGGAAAGTAAGCTTGGCAAGAAGAAAGATGCTGTCATTTCTTTAAAAATTGACAGAATTAGAGACTAGAAAAGTTGATTTCCTGTTTAAGAAAATGCTCCTTAGGTGTGCGTATTAGGTTTACGGGCAAGGTTTTGATAGAAGGGTTGCCTCCATGCTGGACAGAGCCACTTCCAGCTGGCTTGGCAACAGACCCACCTCAGCCAAAGATGAGCCGATCAGCGAAGCTGGTGGCGCCTCTGTGAAAAATATATTTAAGAAAGGGTAAAAAAACCTGCACAGCAGTTGTGAGAGAGAGGAGTGAAAAACAAAAAATGTATGAGAAACAATCCTGCAGACACCAAGGTCAGTGAAGAAGGAAGGGGAGGAGGTGCATCAGGCACCAGAGCAAAGATTCCCCTGCAACCCGTGGAATTTTGGAAGAGACCAGAGTGGAACAGGTATTTCCCTGCAGCCCATGGAGAGGACCACGCCAGAGCAGATATCCACATTGCAGGCCATGGAGTACCCCACACTGCAGCAGGTAGATATGCCCTGAAGGAAGTTGTGACCCCGTGGAGAGCCCACGCTGGAGCAGGCCCCTGTCAGGAACCGTGTCCTGTGGAGAGGAGCACACACAGGGGCAGGTTTTCTGGCAGAAACCAAGGCTCATGGAGGACCCACACTGGAGCAGTTTTTTACTGAAGGACTGTAGCCCACGGAGAGGACCCACGTTGGAACAGGAGAAAAGTGTAAGGAGGAAGGAGCAGCAGAGACAATGTTATAAACTGACCGCAACCCCCCCATTCCCCATCCATTGAAGAAAGCGGGCTGACACCTCTGATCCCTCAGCTTTTATACTGAGCATGATGCAGACATGTTGACAATGTATGGGAATACATTGATGGTGCACTCTGCACAAACTTCTGCAACATAGGTCATTTGCATGGCATTTCATCAGGGTGTACATTCACTCGCTAATCACCATAATCACCTCTTTCACAGCCATTTCTCTCAGGTACTTAATACCTTTCTCCATGCTGGTCCATTTGCTTGTGTGGCATTCGATATCATCCTTAAAGGAATACCTGCCCTTCACGGCTGACACCAATTGCCTCCAGAGACCGAGGGTGTTTGACTTTCTCCCAGTTGCTTTATCAATACCTCCATCTTTGGCCAGGTTTCCCAACTGCCTAGCTTCTCTACTGTCTAAGTCCATGGTATCGACCCCATTATCCCAGCATTGGAGCAATCAGGAGATAAGTGTCTCACCTTCACGACGGCTAAAGCCCTTTCTTATATTTTGCAAGTCCTTCATACAGAAGGATTTAACAATTACCTCTGCGTCTGATTCCTCCTCCTGCATTGATGCTGCCCGAGAAGGACTCTCTTCCTGGTCTGCTTGAGAAGGACCCTTTCCCAGATCTACTTTAGAAGGACCCTCTCCTGGATCTTCATCAAAAGAATTCTCTCCCGTGCTATCTGCCTTGAGCTGGTCTTTGTCATAAGGGGCAGGGGAACCAGCCGATCTCCTTTTCTGCTTCCTGGCCACCGGGGCAACTTGTACTGGTACTGATGGAGTTTGAGTAGCAGTGGTACTCGTTGTCAAAGCAGCTGGACTAGTGACAGTGCTCGTTGTCAAGGCTGGAATAGCTTGTGCCAGTACAGGTGATGGAGTGGCTTGTGCCTCCCTTTCGAGGAGTGTAATAGTAGCAGTGGTCATTGTTGGAGCAGCTGTAGTAATGATGGTGCTCATTGTCGAGGATGGAATAGTGACAGTGGTCATTATCAAAGCAGCTGGAATAGTGACAGTGGTCATTGTCAGAGTTGCAGTAGTGGTGGTGTTCATTGTCAAAGCTGGAGTAGCTCGTGCTGGTACAGGTGATGGAGTGGCTTGTGGGATTTGAGTAGCAGCAGCATATGTCATATAATACCTACTCCTGCATCGATTCTTAATAAGAAACCACCCCTGCAACACATGCAGGAAAATTGTCAATAAAATCATGATTTTAAGAAAGTAACATTCATTTTCGAAGTCCAAAAGGTTTCCATCTCCTAGCTCTCATGGTGTCAATTTGGCATAAGCATTAAAGGGCGAAATAAATGTCCTGGGTTGAGCGACACAGGACTAACTTCTCTTCTAATGCTGGGGAAAACTCCACTTTTGGAAGACTCTACTGTCTGAATTTGTGAAAATATTTACTTTATAGCCAGCTAGGCTATGTGGGATTCAAGGTCTCAGTGTTTTCAAGCCTCGCCAGGTGCAGGGATGAGGAGGAGCGAGGCCTGGGCATTTGACCCAGGCTGGCCAACAGGATTATTTCATACCATGAATGTCACATTCAATATAAATTAGGAAGTTTGCTGCATAGTCTCTCTCTCCTTTGATGGCGGCAGCCCAGAGAACTCCTTGCCCCAGTGCCTGACCCCTGAGCCCTTCCCTTCCTCCCGAAGCCATTGTGCTCGCAGTGTCCGATGTTCGTTATCCACTGCTGGGAGTGCACAGCTTCCTACTGATATAATTGGCTGAGTATAATTCTTGTATATCTTATATTGGTATCGGGATTAATACTGATTCTTTAGTATTATTAATGTTAATTATTTAGTCTTATCCTATTAAGTCTATTTATATTTCAACCCTCGTGTTTCCTTGCTTTCCCCGATTCCCCTTTCCGGGTGGGGAGGGGTCATCGGGTTATAGTTGTCTAAACGACAATAAGTTGTTATGGGTTTTCTCAAACCATAACAGTAAACTGTCCCCAGGTAAAAATGAAAGTGTAATTAGTAAAAGAATCCATTATGTGATGCCCGAGATATGCAGGTAAAACCATTATCCAATTTATCATATTATAGATCTGTATCCCAAACCACAGCAGAATAGCACATTTAAACCACTGGATAAAAGCACAAAGAGCAAATAAACCATACAACACATTTGGCAGGTTAAGCAGCATTGCATCAACTTTAAACAAAACTCTTTAAAGACACAATATAACATTTCGCTTAAGAATGACATTATGTGAGCTGTCTGTTTTATTTTCTGAGCAAGCTGGAATTCAAACTATTCAAACAATTTATCAGAGCCCTGAGTCCCTCTCAAGCCCCACATTGGGCACCAATAAATCTGTCCTGGCTTGGGCTGGACTGGCCACTGAAATGAATGGCAGATGCTCTCTGACCTCTCTCCCTTAAGGGAAGGGAGAGCATTGCCCTTCAGGGAGAGGAGGAAGAAAGAGAAAGAGACTTAAGAGTTGAAAACAAAATTAAACTACTTTAATGAAAATATTAGAAAAATAATAAAAAGAAAATAATGAAATATAGACAAAACCGTATCAAGCTCCCAGGATGACGATCACATCACTGGCAGGCACTGGGAAAGTCCCAGACTGGAGTCAGTGACAGATGGGAAATGGATCCTGGTTCTGGATTCAGGAATGCACGGATCAGGATCAAAGGAAGACAAACAGACAGAGTCCTCCTTGGATGCCGTCCATTGAAGAAAGCGGGCTGACCCCTCTGATCCCTCAGCTTTTATACTGAGCATGAGGCAGATGGGATGGAATACCCCGTTGGTCAGTTTTGGGTCAGCTTTCCCGTCTGCTCCCCCCCGCAGGTGCGACCTCTTGTGGGAAAGCAACGGAAGATCGGCGAGAAGGATTGTAAATACGCTCAAGGGACTCGCACCTGGGGTACTGGAAAACACATATATCACACTAATTGTTATTCAGTCTCTGGTGCTTGCAAGGAAAACACTTGCACTTAGATAACAGAAGTCTGTGATGGACTCAGGGACACCTTATCTAGCTGCTTGAGAATCCTGGCCTGTTGTGGAAGAAGATCAAAGCACAGTGGGAAAACTATGCCTGTTTGAACCCTTTAAATACCAGCGAGAACAGGGAGTCTGCGCCTGCTCTTGCTAACGAGGACTCTCTCGCTGCCAAGGACTCTTGCTAACAAGGACTCTCTCTCACTCCGTGGTGCCCGCGGCCCCTGCTTGCGTGCCTCTGCCCGAGTGTTGCTTCGGAGATTCCCTGGTCTGTGAGGTATCGAGATTAAACTTGTTCTTTGCTTTCCATCCGTGGTTTTGTGGTTGTTCCTGCGTCCTGCCTGCATCGGCTCACACATTTGGCGTAGTCGGCAGCTCCAGGAACAACCATGCCATGGCTGAGGAAAAAACGGTGGGTTGGGGGGGGAAACTGAGATGTCTTCCTATATTTTGGGATGGCCCAGTACTGAATACTAGACTCCCGTTGCTGCTTTTCTGTCTCAATTGACTCTGCCGCAGGCATGGCCTGAATTAGATGACAGAGGAGTGATTACCCCCCAGGCAATTGAAATGGCTATGTGTCGGTTGCTGTGGAAAACGGCATCGTGTTCTTCATGTGAATTAGCAGGGAAATTAGGATGGCTGTTAGCTACTGGACTTAGAGCTCTTAATTGTGAAGTCGTTGCATTACGTAGTAAAGTGAGAGAGTTGGAAAAGGAATACAGGAGTTTACAGGATGAAAAGGTGATCGCGCAAGAAGTAATTACTGTTCAAGCAGAGCGGTGCCATGAGCTGCAAGATAATGTAGACCGGTTGGTAGCGGGTATTGTTAATAAACAAAGGGAGAAATATGGGAAAAGTAAGCTTTCAATTTCCCAAGTTCGTGCTCTCACCACAAAATGGTCATGGGATCCTGAGGAATGGGATGAAAATATTTGGAGTGAACCCTCAGACTCCGGGACTGAGTTTGAATTTGATGCGGACTTAAAAAGCAGTGAGGTGGTGGTAGCACGACCCCTCATTCAAATGAGGGGGGAGCGGGAACGAGCAGACAGGGGAGTGCAGATCACGCGTACTGACACTCCGAAAGAGTTAAGGGAATTTTTAGAGATTTGTCAGCAAAAGAGTGGGGAAGGTATACTGGCATGGATTCTGCCAGCTTGGGATAGTGGAGCTGCATCTATCCATTTATCAGAGAGTGAAAAAGATTTATTAAGCCCTATCCCCATTCGTGATCAGATATGAGGATATGCTCAGCTGCAAAATGTCAGAGGTCCTGATGGGCAAGACATTATTGCACCTGTGTTGTATCAGTGGTTGTGTGCAGCAGTTTTAACAGCATATACAGAACTTGTTGAATTAGTGTCGTCCCTCGGAAACTGGTGTGCAACCAAGAAAGGTATTAATTTGGTGCAGCAGATGGGGATGGCTCATGTGTTGGTTACAGGATGCAATCCGGACAGTGTAGCAGTGACGAGAAGTATCAAAATGCAGTTTTTGAGAGGAGCGCCTGCCTCACTAAACCCCTTGGTTATACCAGCAGTGACAAATGCTATGGGTAATGTAGGTGCCCTGGGAAATACCTTGAGGGAAACTGAGACTGTGATTTCGGGACCATCTGTGTGGGTGGTGAATAAAGGAGAGCCGACGAAACAGAAAGCAGTTACAGCATGGGTGACAAGGAAACAAAAGCGGAATGATTTTGTACAAGCTGTTATCCCACAATCAGAAAGAGATGGGATCACAACATCAGAAATGTTTCCCCGGTGGCAAAAGTTAGCATTTATGCAAAAAAGCCGACCGCCCCCAGCCCCACCACCAACTCCGCGCCCCCCCTCCGCCCTGCCTGACACCTCAGTGCAAGATGTGACCCGGGAACAAAAGCAATATACTTTCCAAGTATTGCCTCAGGGATACACACACAGTCCCTCCATTTGCCACCTAATGATAGCAGCTGATGTAGCAGTACAGTCGGGTACCGTTACTGTTTACTATTATATTGATGGTCTACTGATTATGGCAGAGTCACAACAAGAAAGTGAAGCAGCTGCTGAATTGCTGAAAGTGCATTTGCAGGACCGAGGCCGGGCAATTAATCCAAAGAAAATACAGGGCCCTAGTGCTACCGTACAATTTTGGGGAATAGCTTGGCATGGACAGATTAGAGAAATATCAAATCAGGTACAGCAAACAGTCCCGCGATTTCTTGTACCAATCGCAGTAAAACAGTTACAGATCTTTTTGTGACTTTTCGGGTATTGGAGAACTTTTATCCCACATTTAGTGATATTAATGTGCCTTCTGCAGAAATTAACTAGGAAGAAAGCTGTCTGGCAGGGGACCAAGCAGCAACAAGAAGCCTTTGATGCCTGCAAAAATGCTTTGATTGAGCATGCACAATTATACACTCCTAAGCAAGGATACCCTTTTGAATTAGAAGTAACAATTCCAGATGATACAGTCTCGGGATTGTGGCAGATGACTGGGATGAAAAATCAGAAAGAACCTGTAGGATTTTGGTCCAAGGCATTACAAGGTTCCCCTATACATCATAACCCAACTTCTCCTCGTACTTTACATCCTTTGTTGTTGATATCAGATTCTCGAGTTCTTGTATTTCAGGTGCCCTCGACAAGTACCTGTGCCTTATCTAGAGGAGATCGCATTGGAACGGTGTTATTGGTATCACGAGCCCAGTATCGAATTGAAGTCCAATCTGAAAAAGCACAAGCCACAGCTCCCCAGTCTGTGTGGGCAGTTACCCTGCATCAGGTCATCAAACCTGGGGTAATATTGGCTGAAGGAGCTGGAGCAATAGCGTATGTATTGCTGGAAAGTGATGACGCTCCTGTATTCCTCCTCTGTCACAGGCTGGCTTGCCGTGCTTTATAGTCTGGTACTACAAGTACACACCCTGGATACATCTCCGCAAAATCAATATGTAAATACTTGGATGTGGTTAGCCTCTACTGTACCTAACTCATTTGCCTTTTATATATTAAGGGAAGGTCAACAGCTGCAGATATTTAGATAACTTGTTTTCAGTGGTGCATCAACCCCAGCAGCTGTATTACAGAATGATACTATGCTAAGTGATTTTTGATATTAATGTCTTTCGTTGCTATCTTTTCTGAGTAGGTAACGGCTGTATGCCAATGAATATTACAATATCAACTGAAGGTGGACTATTTCCACCCCCCCCACCCCCCCCCCCGACACCAGAAATGCCGCTTTGACTGTGACGGCATGTGTTGCCTCAACATAACTGATGAAACAGCCAGCATGGAGCACGACATTCAGCATTCTCTGGGACTTAACACACCAAATGAACGAAACTATTGGTGGTGCCTGCCTGGCTGAGTGGTTTAATCCCCTAACAAGAGGAATGGGACACCTGATTCAAAGCATTATTGTAGAGATATGTTTATTCCTTTATATATATATATGTTTATTGCATGCCTTTGTAAATACGCTCAAGAGACTCGCACCTGGGGTTCTGGAAAACACATATATCACACTAATTGTTATTCAGTCTCTGGTGCTTGCAAGGAAAACACTTGCACTTAGATAACAGAAGTCTGTGATGGACTCAGGGACACCTTATCTAGCTGCTTGAGAATCCTGGCCTGTTGTGGAAGAAGATCAAAGCACAGTGGGAAAACTATGCCTGTTTGAACCCTTTAAATACCAGCGAGAACAGGGAGTCTGCGCCTGCTCTTGCTAACGAGGACTCTCTCGCTGCCAAGGACTCTCGCTAACAAGGACTCTCTCTCACTCCGTGGTGCCTGCGGCCCCTGCTTGCGTGCCTCTGCCCGAGTGTTGCTTCGGAGATTCCCTGGTCTGTGAGGTATCGAGATTAAACTTGTTCTTTGCTTTCCATCCGTGGTTTTGTGGTTGTTCCTGCGTCCTGCCTGCATTGGCTCACACACCGTCCATTGCTGAGTCCAGTCTTGGACTTTCCCAGTGCCTGACGGTGATGTGATTGTCATCCTGGGAGCTTGATATGGTTTTGTATATACTGTATCTATTTCATTATTTTCTTTTTATTATTTTATTATTAATATTTCATTAAAGTGGTTTAGTTTCTTTTGAAACTCATAAGTCTCTCTCTCTTCCTCCTCTCCCTGGAGGGCGAGGTGGGGGAGAGCATCTGTCCTTTGTTTTAGTGGCCAGTCCGGCCCAAACCACGACAGCCCATGTACTCATTTTGGCTGGGATAGAATTAATTTTCTTCATCGCAGCTTGTATGGTTCTGTGTTTTGGATTTGTGATGAAAACAGTGTTGATAACACACCGATGTTTTGGTTATTGCTGAACAGTGCTTACACAGAGTCAAGGCCTTTTCTTTTTCTCACATTGCCCCGCCAGTAAGTAGGCTGAGGGTGCACAAGAAGTTGGGAAGGGACACAGCTGGGACAGCTGACCCCAACTGATCAAAGGGTTATCCCATACCATATGATGTGCTCAGCATTAAAAGCTGCAGGGAAGAAGGAGGAAGGGAGGGACATTCAGAGTTATGGTGCTTGTCTTCCCAAGGACCCATTACACGTGATGAAGCTCTGCTTTCCTGGAGATGGCCGAATACCTGCCTGCCAATGGGAAGTAGTAAATTAATTTCTTGTTTTTCTTTGCTTGTGTGTGCAGCTTTTCCTTTACTTATTAAGCTGTCTTTATCTCAACCCACGAGTTTTTCCTCACTTTTACTCTTCTAATTCTCTTCCTCATCCCAACTGGGGAAGCGAGCAAGCGGTTGCATGGTCCTAGTTGCTAGCTGGGCTTAAACCACGACAACCCTCCTGGTCACCTGAGCCCACCATACTGGTTGAGGTTGGTGTCGTCAACAATGAAACCAAAGGAGGCTCATACTAGAACTAGAGACAGAAAAGGGTTGATGGGTTCGCTCACACCATTTTTTAACTGGGTGGCTAATGGATACCCCTCTAAGTGGTGGCAGAAATCAATGCCTAGCTCTCAAGAATCACCATTCACACAGGTTCATTCATTCATACCATATTAATACCAGAAATCAACCCAGACTTTTCCTGACTTACCTCTCCTAAATTTTACCAAAACCAGAATTACAGATTTCTTCTCTCTTTTAGCCAGCAATTTGGGTCTGAACTGATCTTTATCAAAAGTTCAGATTTGGCAGTCTCAGCATGCCACAGGAGCCTACAGATGACCATCGCCCAAAGTCCCAGTAGGGATTTAAGGCACATGGAGGACAGGGAGGTGATTCGAGACAGCCAGCATGCCTGACCAATCAGTGGACAAGGGAAGAGCTACGGATGTCGTCTATCTGGACTTCTGTAAGGCCTTTGACACGGTTCCCCACAACATCTTTCTCTCTAAATTGGAGAGATATGGATTTGATGGGTGGACTGTTCGGTGGATGAGGAATTGGCTGGATGGTCGCATCCAGAGGGTAGTGGTCAATGTTTCAACGTCCAGATGGAGACTGATGACAAGTGGTGTCCCTCAGGGGTCCATGTTGGGACCAGTACTGTTCAATATCTTCATCAATGACATAGACAGTGGGATCAAGTGCACCCTCATCAAGTTTGCGGATAACACCAAGCTGAGTGGTGCGGTTGACATGCCTGAGGGACAGGATGCTGTCCAGAGGAACCTGGACAGACTTGAGAAGTGGGCCCTGTGTGAACCTCATGAGGTTCAACAAGGCCGAGTGCAGGGTCCTGCACCCGGGCCAGGGCAAGCCCTGGTATCAGTATAGGCTGGGGGATGAAGGGATTGAGAGCAGCCTTGCTGAGAAGGACTTGGGGGTATTGGTGGATGAAAAAGATGGACATGAGCTGACAATGTGCACTCGCAGCCCAGAAAGCCAACAGTATCTTGGGCTGCATCAAAAGAAGCGTGGCCAGCAGGTCGAGGGAGGTGATTCTGCTCTTGTGAGACCCCACCTGGAGTACTGCATCCAGCTCTGGAGCCCTCAGCACAGGAAAGACATGGACCTGTTGGAGTGAGTCCAGAGGAGGGTCACAAAAATGATCAGAGGGCTGGAACACCTCTCCTATGAGGAAAGGCTGAGAGAGTTAGGGTTGTTCAGCCTGGAGAAGAGAAGGCTCCGGGGAGACCTTATTGTGGCCTTTCAGTACTTAAAGGGGGCTTACAGGAAAGATGGGGACAAACATTTTAGCGGGGCCTGTTGCGACAGGACAAGGGGTAATGGCTTTAAACTAAAAGAGGGTAGATTTAGACTACATATAAGGAAGACATTTTATACAATGAGGGTGGTGAAACACTGGAACAGGTTGCCTAGAGAGGTGGTAGATACCCCATCCCTGGAAACATTCAAGGTCAGGCTGGATGGGGCTCTGAGCAACCTGATCCACTTGAAGATGTCCCTGCTCATTGCAGGGGGGTTGGACTAGATGAAGTTTAAAGGGCCCTTCCAACTCAAACTATTCTATGATTCTATGATTTCAAAAGGTCCTGTACCTTTCTGAGTGATGCCAAGGGGTTTTGGCAGGGAGCAGTCTGTAGTCCTCCCAGATGAAGCAGGATGTGTTAAACTGACTCACGGCCCCAAATTTGTCATGGAAAAAGTGGAATACAATTTACATAAGGTCAGAACAGAAGCTATTGGAGAGAGCACAGAGCAGCAGAGAAACAGCCTCTGCTGATGTGTACTCTGTCTCTGTAAAGTGTGTACAAGTTTTATACGCTTAGAGATGCTGCAAAAGACAGATATCAGGATGTGAGTTATTCATATCTGTTACATACATAAGGCCACAGAACTGCTCAATGCTGGTCTGGAGTCTGCTTCCTTTAGCACAGGGACCGATTTATCATGAAGGTTACACAGTAATTATTGTTTCAGGAGACAGGGTGAGAGTTCAATCAAGAGGCCCATGAGACAGGATGAGAGTTGAGTCAAGAGGCCCATTCAGACCTTAGCATTTCTACTTCCACAATAGCAACGAGTAATTGTTGTAAAATTCAGAAAAAAGGATGATCTCTTAAAAAATTAAGAAGAGACATACCTTCTTTGAGAATGACTTAAGTTTAAAAAGTTTATTTTGAGAGAGGGACGGGATGCTGTCCAGAGGGACCTGGATGAGCTAGAGAGGTGGGCCCAAGCAAACCTCATGAAGTTCAGCAAGGCCAAGTGCACGGTCCTACACTTGGGTCGGGACAATCCTTGTTATCAATACAGGCTGGGGGATGATGTGATAGAGAGCAGCCCTGCGGAAAAGGACTTGGGGGTACTGGTGGATGAAAAGCTGGACATGAGCCAACAATGTGCGCTTGCAGCCCAGAAGGCCAATTGCATCCTGGGCTGCATCAAAAGAAGCGTGGCCAGCAGATCCAGAGAGGTGATTCTGCCCCTCTACTCTGCTCTCATGAGACCCCACCTGGAGTACTGCGTCCAGCTCTGGAGTCCTCAGCACAAGAAGGACATGGACCTGTTGGAACGGGTCCAGAGGAGGGCCACGAAGATGATCAGAGGGCTGGAGCACCTCTCCTCTGAAGACAGGCTGAGAGAGTTGGGGTTGTTCAGCCTGGAGAAGAGAAGGCTCCGGGGAGACCTTATAGCGGCCTTCCAGTACCTGAAGGGGGCCTACAAGAAAGCTGGGGAGGGGCTGTTTGCAGGGGCATGTAGCGATAGGACGAGGGGCAATGGTTTTAAACTGGAGCAGGGTAGGTTTAGATTGGACGTTAGGAAGAAGTTCTTTACAATGAGGTTGGTGAGGCACTGGAACAGGTTGCCCAGAGAGGTGGTGGAGGCCCCATCCCTGGAGACATTCAAGGCCAGGCTTGATGAGGCTCTGAGCAATCCGATCTAGTTGAAGATGTCCCTGCTTACTGCAGGGGGGTTGGACTAGATGACCTTTGAAGGTCCCTTCCAACCCAACACATTCTATGATATATGTGGAAGTATTTGAAGTAGAATTTCCTATTCCTATTCTAATTTCTATCAGGTGTATTAGGCCCTGATGGATCTAAGTGTCTATCATTGCAAATTAACTACATAGAAGAAAGGATTACAACTTTAAACTGATTTGATAATTTCCTTGAAACACTGGTAGCTACAACCCTCCTACCTATATAACAGCTGATTATATATTCCTAAGCTATGATGTTTCTAAAACATTCTGGAAATATGTAGAGTAAGGGAAAGAACTTCAGTCATTTCATTTTATTTCTGCCAAGTCCTGAAAGAGGTTTAATTTCTTCCTTCAAAGACAGGCACATGAAGTTCCTGGCTTGGAGAACACAAATTGACAAGCCCAGTCGACTGAGATAAAGAGCCAATTCTAAGGCTCTTACCACAGCTTATCCTGTTCATCTGTCCAAGCAAGTAAGCATTCAAATGATGCTTGACAGAAGAAATAAGAGTACAGTATCAAGAAGAAACAGCCTTCACGTCACAGAATCACAGAATGGTTGAAGTTGGAAGGGACCTTTTGAGATCATCTAGTCCAACTTCCCTGCTCAACCAGGGACACCTAGAACTGTTTTTCGAGGACCATGTCCAGATGGCTTTTAAATATCTCCAAGGCAACCACCACCACTTCTCTGGGCAACCTGTTCCAGTGCTCAGTCACCCTCATAGTAATAAAGTGCTTCCTGATGTCAGTGCTTTCTTAACCATTATGGGTAAGATGAAGTATTCTAAAGCATTACTGTGGACTTACAGTCATAGTGTTCTGGCAACAGCTTTTATGAGACAAAAATTATTTGGTGCCCAACCTTTAGAACCTTTAGAGCCTTTTCTGTCCCTTATATCATTAAAAAGGAATTTAAAATTCAATGAAAATACATCTTCCCAACACTTTCAGTGTATTATTAGCTAAATTAAACTATCTTTATTTGCTGGATAGAAAGGAAAAATATGTTTATCAAAATAATTTTTAACTTCGAAACAAATTGACTTAATGTGGAATTTGGATAATGCGACTTGGGTTGGACTGGAAAAATTAAATGAACAGCTTCAGGCAACATCAAAAATGACATTGCAAAATAGACTGGCATTAGATCTGCTATTGCTGCATGAAAATGGAGCGTGTGGATATTTAGACTTAGTGAATGATACCTGTTGTGTTCATATACCAAATGTGACTAAAGATCTTGACGAACAACTAGATCACATAAAGCTTGTGGCAAAGGCCAGCCGCGAATTGAGGATAGGGATGGAAACAACATGGTTGAATAAGCTATTACAAGGATTAGGATTTTCACTATCAGGATGGCTTGCTTCTTTATTGCAATCTGTGATTATTGTAGTCATTGTAGTAATTGTTTTTTGTATGATATTGGCTTGTGTTAAATCTATGTTGACCCGGATGTTAATTCATCAGGTGCGGATGATCTCTGGCAGGACAGAATTGAAGCTGAATCCTGAAGTGGAGAAAGAGAAGAAGTCTAATGTAAGGGATACCCCCAAAATTGATTTTATGAGAGTGTGATTTGGATTTCGATTCGAGTGACTATAGTCACAGGGTGGATAATGTGGAATGTGGATAATGAGGTGAAGTATCTGTGCTCAAAGAACAATTAAGACTGGCTTTGCTGTCTCTTGTGCAACCCAGGGGAGTGAAGGCCTGTCCGGCTATCACAGGATACATAAATAACAGGGTAGTCTTGGGGAGCCAGGACAGCCCTGCTTTTCATCAGCAAAGACAGTAAAATCAAGATAACAGAGACTTTGTGTAGCTCTTTGTTTCCTTGAGAGTCTCCCATGCCCGGTAATTGACCTTTGCCTCATTACCTGTGAAATGCATATTCAAGTTGACACCCCTGTATATGCTAATGAAGATTTTAGAGATCATGCTAAACATATATGACTATAGCACTCGTCTCTCCACCCAAATCATACTACACGTCACCTAGAGGAGGGAAACCTCGTAACTTTGGGGATAAAAGGATGGAGAAAATGACTGTTAAATTGGGAGAGAAGAAACTTGATACCTGATGGACCAGTCCATGGGCTGCGTTCTCTTCCTCCACCCCAGGCAGGGACGCCTTTCTGGGTAAGCGCTGCGCCTTTCACCCTCTGGCGAATGTTACCCCGGGTTGTTGTACTATCGTTATTTTTGCTAGCAATATCAGCCTTAAGTAATTAGCGCTATTGCAGTTAGTGAATTTATCAACGGCAATCTCGAATCTGTTCTGTCGCTCTCAATAAACTAACTAATTTTGATTATTTGTGAATCTGATTCAGTGAAAGTCCTTTGGTGGGACTCTGATAGCAAATCAGTGAAAGTCCTGGGACTCTGACAGACAAATATCGAAACTACAGTCCTTTTAACGCGACACTTATTAAAGAAAGTATCACCTACTGAGGAGAAGTAGAGAATAAATCTTTTGTTTTCCTTCGCTTCCATGCACAGCCTTTGCTTTTGCTTTATTAATCTGCCTTTATCTTGACCCACGAGGTTTTTTTTCCATCTTATTTTCTCCTCCCCCCTGTCCTGCTGAGGAGGGGAGTGATAGAGCAGCTTGGTACGCACCTGGCATCCAGCCAGGGACAACCCACCACAGGAACCTAGTGGAGAAGGTATTTGTTCAGCCTCTTGGGATTAGATTCTATAATAGAAAGTAACAAGCTATATCTTCTCCTTAAAAAAATAGCATTATTTTACTAATTTAAGATTATTCTGTCTTGCTTTTAGCAGCAATTATGCTAAGAACCCTTTCAACTTTAAACATTATGATATAAATTTTTTGGCCCTCTGTGGATGATGAACAAATGCCAGTGAAACTGCTGCAGCCTGATTTTGAGAATGGCTGCTATGTGAGAGAATACATGCAGCTCATTCAGACAGCAGCCATATGGAAGACCATTCCCTGGTGGTTGACATAAGGATTATTGAGTCCAACTCCCTGCTCCTCACAGGACTACCTAAAACTAAATCATATAACTAAGAGTGTCATCCAGATGCTCCTTGAACTTGGTTCAAGACTTGGTGCTGTGACCACTTCCCTGAGGAGCCTGTTCCAGTGACCAACCACCCTCTCAGTGAAGAACCTTTTCCTAATGTCCAACCTGAACTTCCCCTGATGCAGCTTCATACCATTTCCATGGTCAGCACCTCCCCCTCTGCTGCCCTCCTTGAGGAAGCTATAGACTGTGATGAGGTCACCCATCAGCCTTCTCTTCTCTAAGCTGAACAAGCCATGTGACTTCAGCCGCTCCTCATAAGTCTTGCCCTCAAGACCTTTCACCATCTTGGTCACCCTCCTCTGGATGCACTCTAATAGTTTGATGTCCTTATTATATTGAGGTGCCCAAAACTGCACACAGTACCCGAGGTGGGGCTGCACCAGTGCAGTGTAGAGTGAGACAATCACCTCCCTTGACTGGCTATCTATGCTGTGTTTGATGCACCCCAGGAAATGGTTGGCTCTTTTGGCTGCCAGGGCACACTGTTGACTCATATTCAACTATCCATCAACCCAACCCCCCAGATGTCTTTCCACGGGGCTGCTCTCCAGTCTCTCGTCCCCCAATTTGTATGTATAACCAGGATTACCTCATCCCAGGTGCAGAATCCGGCACTTGCTCTTGTTAAATTTCATACAGTTGGTGATGGCCCAGTTCTGTAGTCTATCCAGATCTCTCTGTAAGGCCTCTCTACCCTTGAGGGAGTCCACAGCTCCTCCTAGTTTAGTACCATCAGCAAATTTACTTAATGTACATTCGATTCCTGCGTCCAGATAATTTATAAAAACATTAAAGAGCACTGGCCCTAAAATTGAGCCCTGGGGAACCCCACTGGTGACTGGTTGCCAGCCTGATGTAACCCCATTTACTATAACTCTTTGAAACCAACCTGTTAGCCAATTGCTCACCCAACATATTATGGACTTGTCTAGCTGTGTGCTGGATGCTTTATCCAGAAGGATACTGTGAGAGACAGTATCAAAAGCTTTGCTAAAATAAAAGAAACCCACACATCTACTGGCTTCCCTTGGTCAACTAGATGGGTGACCTTGTTGTAAAAGGAAATTAAGTAGGACTTTCCCCTCATGAGCCCATGCTGGCTATGACCAATATATGTATTACAGCCAAATATTACTGGTTATGTAGATGGTAGAATGGTCTGCATACAACTATACAGTGATTTTATAGGTTACAAAAGGTGCAAAAGAGCTGCAGGTTTGCATGTATTTGGGTTACAGGGATAGATGGGATCATAGTGGCCATTAGATGTGGATGCATTGCAGAAAAATAGGTATGATGCTGTGTAAATTGTCACATTGTGTATTGTCTCCAATACACAACATGCCTTATATCCCTAAAACAAGTAGTCATCCTCAACACCTTGTAGCCCCATGACCCTAGAGGAGCAGAGAATCACTGGTGATATGGGAGATTAAGGGGAAACAGGATAAGGAAAGGAAATTAAAGAGCATTGCTGTGGTGGCAGCATGCAGAGTGAAGTGTGTTCAGGGAAGGAACAGAAGTGAAGCAGGTTGCATTCTAAGGAAAGGCATATGTGGTAGGGCTCTATGAGGAATATCGCTGGGGGGAAAGGTTATCGCGAGGTAGCTGGTAATGCACATTCTGGTTGTACGCGTGCTGAGTCCAGCAGGCCAAGTGTATACAGCAGTTACAGAAAATGTTCAGCTTTGCTAATGAGGACAGTATGTTACCAAAGACAGGCCTCTGCTTTGTTTCCAAAATAGTTGTTTCTTAATGTAATAAATAGCCAGATCCCTTAAACAGAAACGGCACTTATTTTATTATAGGGACAAAGCCAATAAAGCAAAAGCACAGCGCTGGGTGCATGACTCAAGTCAGAGGCACACCAGCTAACACTTCAGCCATGTCTTATATACATTCAGTATTGCATACGTATTCACTATTTTAGACAGAGTAATTGTTGATAATGGTTGATTATCATTAGTCCTTTTTCTCTTCTATTTGTGTGTTTCCTTCTGAATTGTTTCTGAGGATCGATGATCTTCAGCTCCCTTTTCCCATGCATCTGTTTCCTTCTGGTAGGATCGATTATCATCAACTCCCTTCTCCTATGCATCTGTTTCCTTCTGTTAATCACTTGTGGAGTCTTTTGGAGAAGTTCTCTTTTGTTTCTCTCAGATGTTTTTCTTCATGATGTTTTTCTTCATAGTTGCTGTTAGTTGTTATCTTTGAGGTTTCTCATGTTTCCTAATTTACTAAAGGTTAGTTATCCTTATAAGTCAAAGATTTATAGCCTTGTTATTATGGCGAGAGCCAACAATACCTTCACTATTTTTCACAATTCCCCCTTTTTGTCTTTTATACTACATTTGGCTTGAGCCATAACTTTCATTGTGCTTAATGTAATAAATAGAATCATGTTTGTTAATCAAATCAGGCTTTCTTAAAGGCTGGTGAAAACTTACACTGTTTCGACTCTTCACATACTTAAATCGCAGGCATCCAGCGTGTTATCTGGTGCACTTTGATACCTCAAGGCCTAAATCACAGGCATCCGGTGTGCTGTCTGGGGCACTTTGACACCTAAAGGCCTAAATCACAGGCATCTGGTGTGTTTTAACACTTCAAAGGGAAGAGCTAAGTTGTGAGATAAGCTGAAAAGAGTCTCCCCAAGGACACTGATAAAGATGAGGAGCCTTCAGCCTCACGACCATCAGGAGGCGGGACAAGACCGACCCCCTAGCAACACGTCGCTCAGACACGGAATATACCAGGATTGACACATATACGGGAACCAGAAGAGTATATAATCAACTACTTTCGGGAAGTGGGTGTGCGCCGTTGGCGGAGCAAAGACTCCCCGGCCGCCCAGCGCTGTTTTGCTTGTTGCCGCTTGCTTAATAAACTAATTTGATTAATTGGACTGGTTCCTGTCAATTATTGGGCTTCAATCTATAACAAATTTGGTGCCGTGACTCGGATAGAGGCAATTTGGCTGTAAACCTCACAGGGGGGGCGCCCCGCTGAGTAAGCGGCCCCTGTTGGGGGTTTTTACACCCAAAACCTCTACCGACGAACTCGAAATTCGGCAGCAAGCAAATAAAGGCCGGCAACCCCGTAAACTTTGTGCACGAAGACCCGAACGAAGACTCAGGAGTGAGTAAGTATAGGCCGGTGATCCGTTTGGTTGGGGTTGGGTATCCTGGAGTGTGCCTGTGTGAGACGTCCACTTGAGGACGAAGCAAGTGCGGACCCCTTAGTAGTGCGGTTCCCATCTCCCGCGAGGGACTGGGCCACGAACAGGGGGAAAAGATTGTGTGTGTGTGTGAAGGCACTCCGGAAGATGGGACAGAAGAAAAGCAAGCCTTCTGATCCCATGGGTGGGTCGGTGCCTAAGGTTAGGTTACCCCAGATACCGCCAGACAGTCCGTTAGGATTAATGATTAAATATTGGGATGATTACCCTTCTAGGCAGGTTAAGGATAAAGCAAAAATGATACATTATTGTATGGAAGTTTGGGGTGGGAAACAAATTAGAAGTGACCACCTGTATTGGCCCGTTTTTGGGTCCTCTGAAGATTGGATATGCCAGGCTTTACATATTTATGTTAATTTTAAGGAACTCTTTAGCCTGGAGGAGAGTGAATATGCACACTTGTGGATAAGGTCAGAGACGAGAGTAAATCTATATCACTTGAGAGAGAAGAAACAGGGGGGTAGGAAAAAACCCCGGGATGAGGATGAAATCCCTACCTCACCCCCCCCTTATGTACCACCAGCACCACCGCCACAGCCATCACCGCCCCCAACAGCGCCAGACTTTTTCAATACAGATTCTCCCTCTGGTTCTTCTGAAACTAGACGAGTAACTCGAAGTCAAACTAGGATGGGGGAGGATAAAAGTAACTTATATCCGCTTAGGGAAGTTGCTATGGGGGGAGCGCAACCTGGCATGGGATATGTTTCTGTCCCTCTGAACTCCGGGGACGTTAGAGAATTTAAGAAAGAAATGGGAAACTTGTTAGAGGATCCCCTAGGAGTTTCAGAACGGGTAGACCAGTTCCTAGGACCCAACATTTATACCTGGGATGAACTGCAGGCCATATTGGGCATATTGTTCACTGCAGAAGAAAGGGAAATGATCAGGAGAGCTGGGATGAGGATTTGGGACCAACAACACCAGCAGGGTCCTGTGGCAGATATTAAATGGCCTCTTCAGAGACCTAATTGGAATAACCAAAACGAAATAGACAGAGGTCATATGCAAGATCTGAGGACCATAATTGTCCAGGGGATAAGGGAATCTGTCCCTAGGGGACAGAATATAAACAAAGCCTTTAGTGAACATCAAAAGAAAGATGAAACCCCTACGGAATGGTTAGAGAGATTGAGAAAGAACCTCCAATTGTATTCAGGGCTGGACCCTAGTACACCGGTAGGGCAAGCCTTGTTAAAAACCCAATTTGTAGCTAAATCATGGACGGACATTAGAAAGAAACTGGAGAAAATGGAGGATTGGCAGGATAGGGGTTTGGATGAATTGTTAAGGGAAGCCCAGAAAGTGTATGTCCGCAGGGAGGAGGAAATACATAAGAAACAAGCCGGAATGTTGGTAGCTGCAGTCAGAGAAGGGCAAAGGACGTCAACCCCTGGAAAAGGGTTTGAAACTCGCCAGATAAGACAGGAGACCCGAAAACCTTTAAGAGGGAGAGAATGGGGAACTGTGGTTTGTTTTTATTGTGGAAGAAAAGGGCATGTTAAAAAGGCCTGCAGAAAGAGAATGATGGATGAGAAAATGTTCAAAGAAGACTAGGGGTGTCAGGGGCTCTATTTGCTGGGAACCCGAGAAAAAACAGAGCCCTTGATAAAACTAAAAGTGGGTCCCCAGCAACAAGAAATTGAGTTCCTAGTGGGCTCGGGAGCAGAAAGATCTACCGTTCAAAAATTGCCCCAAGGATGTAAAATATCCTCAGCGACTATACAGGTTATTGGAGCAAAAGGAGAACCTTTTGGAGTACCCATAATAAAGGATGTGTTTTTTGAAACCCATTCTAAGGTAGGGGTGGGGTCCCTGCTACTCATGCCTGAAGCAGACTATAATTTATTGGGCCGAGATTTGATGATTGAATTAGGAATTGGCTTAGAAGTAGAAAATGAAACACTAAAAATTAAACTGTGTCCCTTACGAGTAATAGATGAAGAGAAAATAAATCCTGAAGTCTGGTACACCCCGGAAACAGTAGGTAAATTAGATATTGAACCCTTTTCAGTAACAATAAGGAACCCAGAAATACCAGTCAGGATAAAACAATACCCCCTTCCTAGAGAAGGGAGGCTAGGTTTGAAACCTGAGATCCAAAGATGATTACTTGAAAAGGGGTTGCTAGAACCCTGTATGTCTCCTTTTAATACTCCCATCCTGCCTGTAAAAAAGCCGGATGGAAAATATAGGTTAGTACATGACTTATGAGAAATTAACCAGAGAACAATAGCTAGATTCCCGGTGCTGGCGAATCCACACACCCTCCTGAGTCAAATAGGGCCCGATAATCAATGGTATAGTGTAATAGACCTGAAGGATGCATTCTGGGCATGCCCCCTCAAAGAAGATTGCCGAGATTACTTTGCTTTTGAATGGGAAGACCCAGATAACCATCGGAAACAACAATTACGGTGGACGGTATTGCCCCAAGGGTTTACCGAATCTCCGAACTTGTTCGGACAAGCCTTAGAACAAATCCTGAAGGGGTATGAGTTAAGTGAAGGAGTCACACTGGTCCAATATGTGGATGATTTGCTCCTAGCTAGTGATAGCGAAGAAAAAGTGAGGCAGGAAAGTATTAAGTTACTACATTTTTTGAGTTTACAAGGATTGAAGGTATCAAAATCAAAACTACAATTTGTTGAGAAAGAAGTAAAATATCTGGGACACAGATTAAGCAAGGGAACTAAGAAATTAGACCCCGAAAGGGTGAATGGCATACTGTCATTACCGGCTCCTAGAACTAAAAGACAGGTTAGGCAATTATTAGGTCTCTTTGGCTATTGCAGGCAATGGATTGAGAACTATAGCAAAAAGGTGAAGTTCCTCTATACCAAATTAACTAAGGATGGATTATTGAAATGGTCGGAGGATGATGATAAACAATTAGAAACACTGAAAACTGATTTAGTAAATGCCCCAGTTTTGAGCCTGCCAGATGTAAAGAGACCATTTTATCTATTTATCAATGTTGATGAAGGGACCGCATTTGGGGTATTAGCACAAGAATGGGCAGAAAGAAAGAAACCTGTGGGATACTTATCTAAACTCCTGGACCCCGTAAGTAGGGGTTGGCCTACCTGCCTTCAAGCGGTAGTAGCCGCAGCCCTTTTGGTAGAGGAAGCCCATAAAATTACCTATGGAGGAGAATTGAGGGTATTATCACCTCACAATATCAGGGGAATTTTGCAACAAAAAGCTGACAAATGGATAACAGATGCCCGGCTCCTAAAATATGAAGGCATCCTAATCTCCTCTCCCAAACTGGAACTCGCGGTAACAAGCGTGCAGAATCCAGCACAGTTTTTGTATGGGGAGCCGAGTGACAAAATAAATCATGATTGTCTTTCCAACATTGAGGAGCAAACGAAAATCAGACCAGATTTAGATGAGGAAGAACTTGGAGAAGGAGAAAAGCTATTTGTAGATGGATCATCCCGGGTAGTTGAAGGAAAGAGAAAATCAGGCTTTGCAATCATTGATGGAAAAACATTTAGTGTAATAGAATCAGGACCTCTGAGTCCTAGTTGGTCTGCACAGGCTTGTGAACTATATGCTGTATTAAGAGCCTTGCAACTTTTAAAAGGTAAAATTGGAACCATATATACGGATTCAAAATATGCCTTTGGCGTAGTGCATACTTTTGGAAAAATTTGGGAAGAAAGAGGTTTAATAAATTCTCAAGGAAAAGGATTAATACACCAGGAATTAATAATCCAGGTCTTACAAGCATTACGAGGACCAGCGGGAATAGCCGTAGTACATTTAAAAGGACACCAAAAAGGATTAAGCCCATTAGTCAGAGGAAACAATCTTGCTGATCAAGAAGCAAAAAGAGCGGCATTAATGGTGATCCAGGCTAAAAGAACTCGGGAGGACTGTATAAATTGTGGAAAGGAATCAGACGAATTCCCATGTTATGAGTGTTGGAAGGATTTTGGAATCGATGCAGTCCCTTGCAGATGTCTAATTTATGATGAATGTGGCAACCCCAAGTATAGCCATTGCCATCTACACGGAAAAATTCACTCAATCCTGAGCTTTACAGTGCAGGAAAAAGATAAGCTGACTCAGATGGGAATCAGGGAGACAGAAAAAGGAAAGTGGACACTCCCGGATGGCCGGGAAGTTCTCCCAAAACCTCTGGCTTTGAAAATCATGCAGAAATTCCATGAGAACACCCATTGGGGAACTCAGGCGTTAGTGGATCAGTTTGCCACAAAGTATATGTGCATTGGTGTATATAATACAGCAAAGAGAATAGTTAGCGAATGTATGACATGCAAAAGGGTCAATAAACATCAGTTACGGGAAAAAGCCCTGGGGGGAAGGGAACTGGCTCACAGACCATTTGCTAAAATCCAGCTAGACTTCACTGAACTTCCAAAGGTGGGACGATATAAATACTTATTAGTAATCATAGACCACCTAACCCATTTTGTGGAAGCATTCCCTGTAGGAATGTGTCTGAGAGAAAATAGTCACGTGAGCCAGCCTCCCTACTATGAGAGATTAGATTAAGAGCAAAACAGGTGGTAGAAGATGGAATTAGTACATGGGAAAAACAGGGACTGAGAAGGTAGAAAACATGTTGTGCTAATGACTAAGCAATTTACTATGTGAATTCTTGTAACCAACCTGATCTGTGAATGAACTGCATGGACAGCGCGTGAACAGAGACTGTAAGCCAATCATATAGCTGCCGCTAGCGCGTGCTCTTATTGCCTGTCTATATATACTCTGTGTAAACTGGAATAAAGGGAGAACGATCATACTCATATTGAGACTCCATCATTACTCCGGGTCCGTCTCCCACTCCAACATCCTCCGACATCTGGTAGCAGAGGATGGTTCAGCGCGACTGAGTTCTCCGAGACTGCGGTAAGCAGCTAGAGGAGGGGAGTGGGAAACTTCGGCTGGGAGACGTGCTGCTTGGGCGCATCAGCGGGAGCAGACAACGGCGTGAGGTCGCTCCTCACCTCCCAGGCGCAGCTATGGAAACAGAAGCTGCGGCCACGCTACTCGCTGGGATCCTCTCTAAGAGAGGGATTGAAACACCAGCGAAACTGTTGCTCAAACTGATTAAGCCGGGGCAGGAGATGGGACAACAAGTAACAAAAGAAGAAGGGGCTATATTAAGACTTCTCCTGCATATCCTCTCTACGAGAGGGGTGAAATACGATGAGCGTATGCTCCGAAGGTTGTTAACCTGGTGCAGAGAGAACGGATTCGCACCAGAGCCCCAGACAGCTTTTAAACCAGAAATATGGGAGGCTGTTGGGAATAAACTGTGGGAAGCGATAAGTAAAGGAGACAAAGAGGCATCACCGTTAGCGATGACATGGCGGTTGGTGTTATCAACCTTACAAGATATGAAGGCGGAGCGAGCCACAGCAGCCGGGGCTTTTGCAGCATTACAACCCACGGGAGGGGGATCGAACAGGCCAGGTCCGAAGGTCTGGGACAATCCCCTGCTGATCCCCTCTGCTCCACCTGAGGCCGATGGAGGAGGCAGAATGTCAGGAGAGAAGGACAGAGCCGGAGCTGTTTGCTCCTGACATTGCCCACCTCACCCCCTCCCCTCCCCAGTCGTCTCCCTGAGATAAAAGTGCTGGTTTTGTATGTCTGCTGTGTAAGTGTGTGTGGGCGACGGCTTATACCTGCTGATCAGCATGTGTGCTACTGTTTGCTTTTTGTTGTGTGCAGTGTCGTTAGGTGACTCCACTTGAGCAGGTGTTCTGCCCGGTGTGGTACTGTTCTCGTATGCATCTAGGGCTGACACTCCGTCAAGTGAAGAAGTTTGTATATACACAATGTTTAGACGTAAGGCGAGCGCGCCCCAGGTAGATACACCAGGATGGGCTGTAGAACTGATGGAAGTCCTGAAATATTGGGGGAGTTTTCACCAGCCGACACGTTTACACTCTCGGGAACGGCTCGCCCGTGCAGGGCGTATCGCTGGTTGTTTGTTGTTTGTCTATAAGATCATGGTTGATTGGGAAAAGGAGTTGAGCCAAAATCTATAGGATGCTCTGTAGGAAAATGAGAAACTTAAGGAAAAATGAGAAACTGAGCTCTTGTTGCAAAGGCAGACTTTTATGTCAGTCGTAAGTGATGAAAAAAAAAAAAAAGGAAAAAAAAAGAAAAAAAGGAAAAAAAAGGAAAAAAAAGGAAAAAAGAAAAAAGGAAAAAGAAAAAAAAAGGAAAAAAAGAAGAAAAAAAAAGAAGAAAAAAGAAAAAAAGAAAAAAAAAAACAAACCAGGAACAATTAGATGGGAAATGTGCCACGTTAGCACAAAAGTGTGCCATACGCATTACGAGAAAGCATCAGAAAAAGAGAAATAGGACACCTGATTGAAAGCAGTACCATAGAGATATGTTTTTTGGGTTTTTCCTATATGTGTATATGTTATTGCATGCCTTAGTAGATTGCTCTGTGTTATACCCTGCGAGACTAAAATGAACTCCAGCAGAAGCGGTCTCTTGAGCAAGGGGGTGGAATATGGGAAAGCAACGGAAGATCGGCAAGGAGGACTGTAAATACACTCAAGGGACTCGCACCTGAGTGCTGGAAAACACAGATATCACACCAATTGTTATTCAGTCTCGGGTGCTGGCAAGAAAAACATTTGGATGACATAAGCCTGTAATGGACTCACAGACACCTTATCCAGCTGCTTGAGAATCTTGGCCTGTTGTGGAAGAAGATCAAAGCACAGTACCAGCAAGAACAGGGAGTCCGCATGCGCTCTTGCTAACGAGGACTCTTTTGCTGCCAAGGATTCGTGATAACAAGGACTCTCTTGCTGCCAAGGATAAGTTTAACAATGCTACTAGTCCAGCTATTTCTGAGTTATTGCTAGATGTAGATAGTATTCGATATGCGATGTTGCAAAACAGAACTGCTACTGATTTTTTGCTTTCAGCTCACAGACATGGTTGTCAAGATTTTAAAGGACTGTATTGTATGAATCTAAGTGACCACTCCAAATCCATCCATGCCCAGCTGCAGGAACTGCACCGACCGAACCAGCAACTTGTGGAGACCACTGGGTGAAATCTCTTTGCTGGATGGACTTGGGGGTGGGGTTGGTTGAAGCAAATTATACTCATTGCCTGTGTGGAAGGAATTTGTCTGTTATGTTTAGTATGCTGTTTGCTGTGTTTAATAAGCATTATACGATCAGTTGTAGATGCCGCTTTGCATCGTACCCTTGTACGAATTGCAGAATATGTTGCTCTAAAAACTATGTGTGTATCCATGAGAACCCGACCTTCACAGAAGAAGATAACAAGAAGGGATTACAACAATGTCGTCACGTATCAGACAGCTGCTGTTAGCAAAGCTGGATCATGAGTTTGGTGAGACTCGCTGCATACGCTGGCCACGCGTGCGGCGACTCTATCCTGTACTTTTCTACTCAGTCCAGTGCAGGAGAGTCTGGTGGGACTCGCTGCGTGCGCTGGCCATGCATGCAGCGACTCTAGCCTGTACTCCTCCACTCAATCCAGTGCAGGATATAAGGAGGCTGTCTCGGGTCAGAGAGGGGGAGAGAGACATGAGCACACTTTGAAGATACAGGGGATGCCCGGAAGCACTGTGTCTGCCCCTGCCCCCCCCATAAGCTCTATGTTCATTAACCCCAACAGCTCTGAAGGCATCACAGCATGTTGAAAGATAAGATATAGTCTACTACTGCTGCAAGACGCATTGAACACCTTCCTACAAGAATTTCAACTTTATGCCCTGATAGGACAGTGGGATGATGCAAAGAGCCTGACTGCATTAGAGTGGGTATTTTTGCCACATACCTTTTCAAAACCAGTAACTATGATGATCGAAATGTTACCACGATTGTTTTTCCAGGGTCGCTTGTGCTGTCAGCAACCGCAATGTATTTGAAATATTACAAAAGGATTTCTCGTGGGTAAATCCAAAGAAATTGGCTTTCTGGGCTAAATTTAGGAATCTGGGTATTTATTGCCTTAGCAGGGTTCTTTTTGATTCTGTTTTCAATTGTGTTTAGTATATGACCTGCTAAGAGCGTCACAACAAGGATAACATGTCCAAATTAAAAGCGGTTAAAAAGGGTTTCGATTGGTTAAGCTCATGGGGTATAACGGGATGGTTATCAGACTTACTAAAGCAAGGGCTCATGCTACTGTTGGTTATATTATTATTGATTATGGTAGCCTCGTGTGTTCTTCGCAAAGTGACTGACATGATAGAAAATGCCATGCATAAGGTCTGGCTGGCTCAAGAAGAAAAAGGGGGTATTGTAGGAATGTGTCTGAGAGAAAATGGTCACGTGAGCCAGCCTCCCTACTGTGAGAGATTAGATTAAGAGCAAAACAGGTGGTAGAAGATGGAATTAGTACATGGGTGTCCTGGTTCCGGTGGGGATAGGGCTAATTTTTCCTGGTATTCCATGCCATGTGAGCCACGCCCACCCTGAGCTGCCGGGGGAGGGGGCAGGAAGTTGCTGCTTAAAAGCGGGCTGGGGCGTCCCGGGCCTGGTCCGGCCGGCGAGCGGCAGGGAGCGGTGGTTCCGTAATCGCGTTTGTATATTCCCCTATCCGTGTTGTTGTTGTTGTTTGCCTGTTCCCTTTGCTGTCCTGTTAAACTGCCTTTGTCTCAACCCAAGAGTCTTGCCTTTTCTTACGATTCTTCCTGTATTAGGAAGACGCGAGCGAGCAGCACGTGGTTCTTTGTTGCCGTCTGAGGCTAAACCACGACAATGGGAAAAATGGGAACTGAGAAGGTAGAAAACATGTTGTGCTAATGACTAAGCAATTTACTATGCGAATTCTTGTAACCAACCTGATCTGTGAATGAACTGCATGGACAGCGCGTGAACAGAGACTGTAAGCCAATCATATAGCTGCCGCTAGCGCGTGCTCTTATTGCCTGTCTATATATACTCTGTGTAAACTGGAATAAAGGGAGAACGATCATACTCATATTGAGACTCCATCGTTACTCCGGGTCCGTCTCCCACTCCAACATCCTCCGACAATTCCCGACAGCTAGAGCCACCGCTCAAACCGTAGTGAAGACTTTGCTGGAAAATATAATCCCTAGGTATGGATCCATTGAGGTAATAGACTCTGATAGGGGCTCACATTTTGTTTCAAGAATAGCAAGTGAAGCTCTCTCCTCTTTGGGGACAAAATGGGAATATCATACTCCCTGGCATCCACAAAGCTCAGGAAAGGTAGAAAGAGTAAATGGGGAAATAAAGAAACAGCTCACAAAATTGATGTTAGAAACTAAGATGTCATGGGTAAAGTGCCTCCCCTTAGCACTACTGAATATAAGAACACAGCCCCGAACTGATGTAGGAATTTCCCCCTTTGAAATGTTATATGGGATGCCATACGATTTAGAAATTCCGCAGGACCACCCCCAACTTGAAAATTCACTAATTAGACCTTATATAATTCAACTCATGGCTAGGAGAGAAAAGCTGCGGAATAAGGGCTTAGTAGTACAGAGACCCCCCTTGGATGTAGCCATGCATAACATAAAGCCAGGAGACAAAGTGTTAATCAAATCATGGAAAGAGTCCTCATTAACACCCCCCCCCCCCCCCGTTGGGAAGGGCCCTATCTCGTTTTACTCACCACAGAAACAGCCATCCGGACAGCAGAGAGAGGCTGGACTCATGTGAGCCGCGTAAAAGGACCATTAAAAGACTGTTCTTGGGAAGTGACAAGCCCGCCTGGAGATCTGAAGATTGCCTTCAGGAGGTTGTAAATGGACACACATATAACTGTGGTACAAGTGAGCGACTACAGCATATCAGTGGAGTACGGTTACGGTGATACAGGGGACATAAGAATCAAGTGTGACATTCTGAGCTGTAATTGTTATCCTTTTTATTTGTTTTATTTGTAAAGGGTGTCGAGAACGGAGGGGGACCCATTGCCGTTACAGGATACCCCCTCGAGGGGTTTGCCAACCTTGTGGGGACAAAGAGCGTGAGCTCACCAAATTGGCTCTAAACATAAAAATATTTAATGGTGAAATCCAGGAGCAATCTAGTGAATGGCGGGAGATATTTGCACGGGGTATTAAACCCGAGTACTATTGCTATCACCCTCGCGAACCTGCTCCATTTGTAATTGACATTATTACAGTGTGTTGTCGCAAGACACTTAAAGGGGTTCAGTGCGATTCACCTGAAATGCACAGAAGCAAGCGACTAAAAATTGCATTTATTCTCCTGAAGACTACCCCTGCTGCCGAGAAGATGATACCCCTCGTGGCTCGAAGCAACCGAGTTGACGAGCGAGGCAGAGGAGTAAAAAGCTGTGGAGAACAGAACCCACAGAGTGGGACTGTACAAAGCCACTGGGAGGACTGCCTCAGTGTTAACCAAGGGAATCGCACGAAATGCCCCGGGAGGAGTGATAGCACTGAAAAGGACTGGGTAATTGGAGTGAGTGTTCAAACTAAACTTATTAGCCGGCCGGGTTTCCACCCTTCTCGCCACACTCTAATTCTGATTTTACTAAATCTTGTAGGTGTACACGGATACTCTCACCAACCATTTAAATGGACATTAAGTAGGTGGGAAGATCATCACGTGATTCAAACTGTCATGAGTCCTGGGGCACCGACATTTAAAACACACATGTGAGTTAGCTCCCATAAAACCCTGTTTAAATCTTATGGGGTATTATCTGTGTCCAAGCTCCAACTCCGGGAGAACATATTGCAATGCTCCCAACCAGTATTATTGTGCGTACTGGGGATGTGAAACGATCGCCTCAAATTGGAACCCAGTAGCAGGGCCGGATAAATACTTGACAGTTCAATGGGGCCCTCAGGGATGCAGGCCCCCACAGCGTGATCGATCTGGGGGAATTATCAATCTCGGAAATTGCATCCATCTAGAATTAACTGTACAACAACCTCTTGATGAGGGGTGGCTTCTGGGAAAAACATGGGGAATACGGTATTGGGAACCTGGAAGCGATAGAGGGGGACTCATATACATAAAGAAAGAAATAGTCCCTAATGACCCTGATCTGGTGGGACCGAATGAAGTACTAGCGGGAGAAATATCCCTCTCGTCAGATGAGGAGATACCTAATGGAACAGATACTGGGACTACTACAACAACAGCAACACATATTAACACCCAGGAACCTAGGGGCAATTCTCTTTGGAAATTGGTGCAAGCCAGTTATCAAGTATTGAATGCTACCTATCCAAACTTGACAGAGCATTGCTGGCTGTGCTATCACATTCGGCCACCTTTTTATGAGGCAATTGGGGTAACTGCTAACCCTAAACAAATCAATGGGTCAAACCCCTCACAATGTCTGTGGAAAAAGGAAATCAGTCAGAGCCAGGGAATTACATTGGCTCAAGTAACCGGGCAGGGGAGGTGCATTGGGAATGTGCCCCACAATAAGAAGCACTTGTGTAAAACCATGATCCCCTCAAATAGGAAACCACCAGCTGACTGGTTATTACCAGCAAAGAATACCAAATGGGTCTGCTCCTCCATTGGAGTAACTCCTTGCTTATCGCTGAAATTATTCAATGAAAACCAGGATTATTGTATCCAAGTGTTAATAGTTCCTAAGATTATATATCACCCAGAGGAATTTGCCTATGAATATCAAACAGTCCCAAAACATCATTTGAATAAACGAGAACCCTTTACAGCCCTAACAGTGGCTACGCTGGTAGCTTTAGGTGTAGCTGGAGTCGGTACAGGGACAGCCTCCTTAATTCAACAAAATCAACAATTCAATTCCCTTAGAGCAGCTGTAGATGAAGACCTCGAAAAAGTAGAGAAATCTATTAGTGCTTTAGAGGCCTCCCTGAGATCCTTATCAGAAGTAGCATTACAAAACCGTCGAGGATTGGACTTATTGTTTGCACAGCAAGGGGGGTTGTGTGTTGCTCTGGATGAGGAATGCTGCGTATATGCAGATCACACTGGAGTAGTTAGAGACACCATGACAAAACTACGAGAAGGATTAGAAAAAAGAAAGAAAGAAAGAGAAGCACAGCAAAGTTGGTATGAATCCTGGTTCAATTATTCCCCATGGATGACTACGCTATTATCTACCATTGCGGGACCTATGCTACTATTAATTTTGGGATTAACATTTGGCCCTTGTATATTGAACAGAGTAATTGAAATTGTAAAGGGCAGACTGGAAGCTGCCCATTTAATGCTTCTCAGGGCTAAATACGAGTCATTAGATCAGGAACCAGCAATAGAAGAAACATTAGCTTTAAGTCACGCTGAACTCCAAAGATTTGATGAACAAAATGGTAAATAAAAAAAAAAAAAAAAAAGGGGGGATTGTAATAAATAGAATCATGTTTGTTAATCAAATCAGGCTTTCTTAAAGGCTGGTGAAAACTTACACTGTTTCGACTCTTCACATACTTAAATCGCAGGCATCCAGCGTGTTATCTGGTGCACTTTGATACCTCAAGGCCTAAATCACAGGCATCCGGTGTGCTGTCTGGGGCACTTTGACACCTAAAGGCCTAAATCACAGGCATCTGGTGTGTTTTAACACTTCAAAGGGAAGAGCTAAGTTGTGAGATAAGCTGAAAAGAGTCTCCCCAAGGACACTGATAAAGATGAGGAGCCTTCAGCCTCACGACCATCAGGAGGCGGGACAAGACCGACCCCCTAGCAACACGTCGCTCAGACACGGAATATACCAGGATTGACACATATACGGGAACCAGAAGAGTATATAATCAACTACTTTCGGGAAGTGGGTGTGCGCCGTTGGCGGAGCAAAGACTCCCCGGCCGCCCAGCGCTGTTTTGCTTGCTGCCGCTTGCTTAATAAACTAATTTGATTAATTGGACTGGTTCCTGTCAATTATTGGGCCTCAATCTATAACACTTAATCCATTTGTTTTGTTCATAGATCGATTCTGCTTCTTCCAATTGTTGTGGAGTATTTCTTATTCTCCTTAATACCATTATCTTTTTAGTTGAGCCTGAGGCTGCCAATTTTGGATTCTTGGGTATGGAAACTTCTTGCATGCTTTGGACTACTGTTATAATTAAGCGTATAAAACAAGGGATTAAGCAAGGAAGAAATAATAAACCAGCAACTGAACATAAGAGAATGTAGCCTAGTTTCTTCCACCAGGTTCCCCCAAAAACATTATTCCACCAATTATCGTTTAACATAGATTCCCATTTTTGAACCGGTACATGCGCAATTTTCCGGATTTCTTCTGTTATTTCCAATATTGCATCCCCATTACCATCTATCTTTAAACAACAATCTGAAGTGTTCCATTTTCCACAAATGCCCCCTTCTTCCACCAGTAAGTAGTCTAAGGCTAATCGGTTTTGGTAGATAGCAGCCCTCACTATTTCGGCTTTTATCATATCTTGTACCCCACCTCCGTCTGATATGTCCCAATGCCCGGCTTTAGTAAAGCAGAGCCATTGCTCCCCTCTAGGACAATGTACTCCTAGTCTTGTTCCGCCTATTCCTAAATTCTTCCCAACCCAATATTCGTGTTGGTCGTATTTGCACACTGTTAACTCGTGGCGGTTATAACAGTGGCTGTTGATATGCGAATGCACTGTCATAGTGGAAACCATCTTCCTATTCCAGGAGACCTGCTGGTAACACTTCATGCATTCGTTACTGGATACTAAGGATACCGCTAATAACAATACGAGGAGTGGAGGTCCAGTATGGCTTATACTCCTACCTCTCATGCCTATTGGGGTGCTTCCAACAGCGAGTACAGTGGCCAACCTGGTCTTGCCCTCCATCCTCTTTTGATCTGGTATCCCTGGCTCTTGTAGCAGGTAGGGTTCTTATCTCTTTTTCCAAGCAAACCGGTTTTTACACTTAGAGACCACTGTTTCCCACCATTCTTCAGGAATTTCCCACAGAACCGGCACTAGCAATTCCCACCCACAAATTAATGTTACGATATTGGTATATCGTATCTGAGTTTGAGCCAAACTCGAATTTTGCTTCCGGCAATTTAAACAGAAGGGATGTCTTCGGGATGAATGGTAATACCAATTTTGCTTACAACCTAAGCATTCACATTTCACCCAACTATGATGTCTAGCATAGGGATGTATCAGACAAGGTATACTACGGGGTACTGGAGGGGGCTGTAGTTCTTCCTCAAGGTTAGGATATAGCCGACTATCTTCTTTATATAAATCACATGCAAGTGCAAACAGAGAGTTTTCAGTTTTATACAACCCTGACCCTCCTGTCTGTAACGGGAGTGCTCTTCCCCAAGGAGGATATCTAATTTTCCTTAAGGTTTGCCCCGGCCGTACCCAAAACCAACGATAAAGTTCTGGTTTCACTCCCCAAGTTTCTGTGATTTCTAAGTTATTATTCAGTTCCTCTCCCATACATCACCGCGTTGGTTGGCGTTTTAAGGTGAGTCTGGTGTCCCCAGGAGCTGAAGTCAGAGTCCAGTCTCTAGGTTCTTCTACTAGTCCTTTTGTTCTGCTGGCATGAGTCCACCCTTTTTCCTTCGTCCGTACTGCAGCTTTCGTAGTCAACAGCACCTGAAAGGGACCTTCCCATTGGGGAGTTAAAGATTGCTCTCTCCATGTTTTTACTAAAACCCGTTCTCCAATTTTCATGTTATGGATCTTAAAATCCAACAGGGTAGTTTGTGGGAGCAACCCTTTATTTCTTAGTTGTTCCAAGTTCTTTGCAATCTGCATTACATATTGTTTAATACTAGCCTCCCCTCCTTCACAAGTGAGTGATTTGAGTTTTAGGAGGGGTGTGAAAAGATTGTAACAGCTCCTCCAGAGCCTGTCCAAACAGGTTGGGAGACTCTGTAAACCCTTGAGGTAGCTTTGTCCGTCTAAGCTGCTGTTTACGTCCGGTGTTTGGGTCCTCCCGTTCAAAAGCAAAGATATCTCGACTTTCCTCAGCCAGGGGACATGCCCAAAACGCATCTTTTAAATCCACTACACTAATCCAGCTGTGTTCCGGGGGAACTTTGCTCAGAAGGATATAAGGGTTTTGTACAACAGGGTACCGAGTCAAAGTTCTCTTATTCACCTCCCGTAAGTCTTGCACCAACCTATATGTCCGCTGCAGCCCAAACTTGCTGATTAATTTTGGATTCGTCCTCCTGACTTAATATTTTTGCAATCATTTTCCCCTCTTCGGGGATTACTCCAACCCCCAGCTGGATCTGCAAGTCTCTTCCCAACAGATTGCACCCAGCTCCAGGCACTAACAAGATATTCCCTACGCCTATTTTGTCATTACCTTCAAAAACCACCTGCTTGATCACCGGGGCTTTAAAACTTTCCCCGTTTGCTCCCATTACATTAATTACTTCTTTACTTATAACGCATCCTTTAGGTATGTTACAAACACAAGTTCGCTCAGCTCCTGTATCTACTAGAAATTCTAATACTTCCTCCTGGGGGCCTACTTTTAGGTTTATCAAGGGCTCAAGGTGATAGATATCCCCCGGGAGGTAGAGCCCCTGACACCCCTAATCCTCAATTTCTTTAAACATTTTCTGATCTTTATCCCTTTGAGGACATTCCTTCTTAAAATGCCCAAGTTTCCCACAATAGAAACATCCACTTCCTTCATTCCTTTTCTCAGTTCCCGATGGTCCCCTTCTGGGAGGGATCTGATTCCATCTAAAAGTCTCCTCCTGCCTCTCAGGATTCAGTTCCATACCCCCATCACCCTGGGATTTTTCTGAATATTTCCTTCCCTCATGGTGGCTACCATGATTTTAGCTTTTGCTTTAGCCTTCTCCTCATCTCTTCGTACATATACTTTCTGAGCTTCCCTCAGTAATTCGTTCAGGCCCCGATCCTGCCAGTCCTCTAGTTTCTCTTAATTTTCTTCGAATGTCTGGCCAGGCGTGTGTAACAAATGGAACTCTCAGTAATGTTTGCCCCACGGGACTCTCTGAATCTCTTCCTGAGCACTGCCTCATGTCAGGTCGCAGCGTTTCAGGCCATTCGGTCGGGGTTTCCTCCCTTCCCTGCTGCCCATCAAATGCTTTGGTTACATTCTGCCCTCTAGGAGCGGCTTCTTTTATACCTTTAATAATTAAATTTCGATAATCACTCATGTTCCTACGACCCTCTACATCATTTTGATTCCAATTTGGGTGTACTATTGGCATCTTCTGATCCCCAGGTGGGCCTTGCTGATTCCTGCACCGTGTCTTGGTCTTCCGATTCCTTTACTTTAACAGAAGTTTTCCGCCGTAACCTAGGAGAGTTTGTAAGTGATACTTTTTCAATTAACCTCTGAGACCTGTCCGACCTTCTCCTAGCACTAGGTGTCAGCTCTTTTCCAGGAGAAGGGGGGGCTGTTGGAGGGAGGCGGTAGGGAGGGGGCAAAACTTCCAGAGGATCCCACCGCTTCTCCTTTTCTTCCCTTGAGATCTCAGATATTTTAAAGGTACTAACTCCTTTTGGCCAAATCTCCCCTTTCCAGCAGGAGGCATATTCACTCTCCTCTGGGCTGAAGGATTCTTTAGAGTTTTGTGGAATAAATACTAAATTGGCTAAAAAAATACAAAAGTACAGCATTGTTCACACCTCAAGGAAAAGTATAAAATCAAGAGGCTTCTGAGGTAGAAAATAGCCGCAGCTGGCATGAAGGACACAACATCTGTGGTTCCCTGATAAGCTACATGAGGTACGGGACGGGATGCAATTATTCCGTGGCTTTACCTTATGATGTATAGCGGATACGGGAATGGGATGATACCATGAAACAGATAAGCTGCCAATTAGCTGCCCGCTAGATGCTCAGAGCCAACATTTTGTCAAATTTTGATGAAATGCTGTCCTTTGTGCGAACTTTGCTCATTCTAATGTCATTATAATACCAAAACACACCTCCATCCCGAAGGCTACCCACCTCCAAGGTGCGACCACTCCTTCTTGAGTCTGCGCCCTGAATTTCTCGTAAACTATACCTTTAATTGTGAAGCGAGAGAAATTTACACCAGTCATGATAAAAGTATGTATGACTAAAGTCACTCAAACTCCACCTTGAAGATAACAACTAGTATAAAAATAGCCCGAGAGAGGGGGGATACCCAGGGAAGACACCATCATAAAGAATTACATCACTGACTTCTGGGATCAGTCGAAGGGCTGAGCCTCTCTTCCCCCCTCCCCCCCCCATAGGGACGCCTTTGGGTAAGACTTAGATTATACCGAGTGCTTCCTCGGGAAACTTAGAAATTTCTCTAGAGACTCTCTTTTCTACATTTAGAGCCAGGCTGTATCGTTTATAACTTTGTCGCGCGTTTTGTATATGTAACAATACTTTCATTTGCACGTGCTTTGCAGACAGTGTATTTATCACCGGCAATCCTAAGAACCTATATATCTGTTGTTTAAATAAACTGCACTTTTTTTTAAGTAGCTAGTCATTTTGGTTTCTCACTGAACGCGACCAAAGACTCGAGAGTGGCCGTGCTAGTTCAGGAGCACGACTAGACTGAAGGTGCAGTCCACTATTAGTGTATCCAAATCGTAATAGTTTAATACATATTAAACGCGATTGGACTGATAGTGCTGAATTGGGCATCACTCAGAATTTAAACCTAGCCGCACCTAGCCTCCCACCTCGGTGAGGAGTGTTAGAACGCAAGGGGGTTTATTTTCTGCCAAAACCGCTTTGCCCCTTTTCACGCAACAAGTTTACATAAAGGTTTAAAGCCTGGCACATCCACCCTTCAAAGGACCCATATCTAGGCCAATACAAATGGTCTGCTCGTATAGGTTCCTTTGTCCATTCTATCATATAATACTGAATCATTTTAACTTTATCCTTATTTTTAGTATCCGGATCGATATTCCAATTAGCCAATTTTATCCCCAAAGGACTGTCTTGGGGTATATCTGCCAGCACTTTCCCGCTCCCCTTTTCCCTGGGACTCTTTTTACTTATCTTTTGTCCCATTTCCCTGGGGCTGTCTTCCGCTCACCACAGCAGTCAAGCACCCAATTTTCCCGGGGCTGTCTTTCACTCAGTTTCTGACGCTTCGTCTCTTCACCGGCCAATTCCCTCGCGGGAGATTGGAACCGTGGTTAGAAAGACTCCACACTCGCTCCCCAGATCCGGACTGTCCGGTCCGAGTTCCACACACACAGCAATCAAGCCCCAAACCTGCCCAACCAGGCAGTACTTACAGTCCTGTTTTCTTGCCTGGGTCTTTGTGCACAAGAATTATGGGCTACCGCGGTTTTTCCTGGGGAGACTTACCCCTTTTGCTTTATGAGTCCCTCCTCTCGTGGGATTATCAGCTTGGAGTCTCAACAGGCACCAGGAAGTCCTTCGAGCAGGCCGCCGAAATCAGTGGGGTGCACCTCCTGCTCGGGGTCTCGGAGCCCACTGGGACCAAGTGAATTATCCCGGATGAGCCCCCAAATTGTAATAAATAGCCAGATCCCTTAAACAGAAATGGCACTTATTTTATTATAGGGACAAAGCCAATAAAGCAAAAGCACAGCGCTGGGTGCATGACTCAAGTCAGAGGCACACCAGCTAACACTTCAGCCATGTCTTATATACATTCAGTATTGCATACGTATTCACTATTTTAGACAGAGTAATTGTTGATAATGGTTGATTATCATTAGTCCTTTTTCTCTTCTATTTGTGTGTTTCCTTCTGAATTGTTTCTGAGGATCGATGATCTTCAGCTCCCTTTTCCCATGCATCTGTTTCCTTCTGGTAGGATCGATTATCATCAACTCCCTTCTCCTATGCATCTGTTTCCTTCTGTTAATCACTTGTGGAGTCTTTTGGAGAAGTTCTCTTTTGTTTCTCTCAGATGTTTTTCTTCATGATGTTTTTCTTCATAGTTGCTGTTAGTTGTTATCTTTGAGGTTTCTCATGTTTCCTAATTTACTAAAGGTTAGTTATCCTTATAAGTCAAAGATTTATAGCCTTGTTATTATGGCGAGAGCCAACAATACCTTCACTATTTTTCACACTTAATAACCTTCTTACTGTGTGAGAAAATAGCTAATTACTGACTTTCTTACCATGTAAAAATAGTTAGTCACTGAGCTGATGTTACAGAGAGTGATAATGAGGAGACAACCAGAAGTAGTTAATCACTTCAAGGTTCTTCTATACATCAAGTACGTACTCCTATACCAATTAGGATAGAGTTATGGCTGCTTCAAAGAACATCCTTATTATCTTCAAGAAGTTGGCAAACTTACAGCAAACTTTTACTGTCCTGACATGACTCAATACCTTAAAAGGATAATGTGAGGAAGGGTCTCCTTACCCAAATGACCACCGAGACACTCACTGCTTGCGCAGAAGCGTTTTGCCAACCCAGAAAAAATTTGATGCGCATGGGCAAAAAGGCTATTCGGTCATCCTAATGAATACGTAAGCCTAGGTGGAGTTATGTATTAGACAGGCGGAATAGTGAGAATCTTTTGTGTATAAATAATGGGTGAACATCCCCGGTAAGGTGTGCTAGATTTGTGGGTTTTCCCCCTAGCACCCGACGTCGAATAAAGCAATATCTCCTCTCTAAACTACTTTTGGTTTCGAGGGCTTTTATTTTAGGTAACAAGTACGGCTGCTGCCACAGTCTCACCTACTTTAAATGGCAGCAGTTAACAAATACCCCATCCATCAGCAGCTCTTCACTGCCATTTTCTGATGAAAGGAGGAGTGTAAATTGTGACAAGCAGTGAGCACAAAGCAGAACTTCCCGTTCTCGCTAAACCACTTCCAAGAAGCAGGAAGCAAGCAGGGTAGAAAAGCAAAGAAAACCACTGAATGGAGATCCCTGCCCCCCCCCCCCCCCCAATTTTACTCGTTAATCGGATGTGACGTCAGGATGTCGGTGAGCATGATCCACGAGGGAGACAGATATGCATATATGACCACCCCCCCTCTTCTCTCCTCCCTCCCACTCGGGTTTCGGCCTTGCGGTTGCTATCCATTTGAACAATCAGCCACCACTACAGGTTCCCTCCCTGCCCGCTCCGATGTAGTGTGATCTTACATCCATGTCCATTGTTCATTGTCATACTACTGACACTTTGCTTGCTGGGGACAGAATGCGCCCTCACACTCCCTTAGCGAGGTGGAGGAGTTAATACGTCCTTCCAACCTTCTTTTCTTTCCCCCTTGACGAAATTGATCCCTCTCCTCTCTGGCCCTAGAAGCTGTCCGTCATACGGAAGGCCCTGCCTCTTCCGGGTCTCTTCGGCTGGGCCACCGCCGCCTCCTCCTCTCTCGCTTGCTCTCTCTCTTTTGTGAGTTATAGCAACTGTTGCCTCGTGAATCAAGCGCCGTAGTCACCGTAGTCCTGGTGACTGTTACTTATCAACAACAACCGCTCTTCCGCTGCTTTCCATCTCCTTCCTCGTCGTCACCTACAACAGCCACCACCAGCAAGAACAACAACACAGCTTTCCACAGTTCAGGTGAATGTAACTGTTCTGTACAGGCTTGTGATACCGCCTTTCTATCCCTTTCTTCTTCTCTCCCTCCACCCCAACCTTTACCTCCTCCCTCCTTGCAGTATCCAGGCTGGGACTGCTCCATTGAGCTTCACTATTGATGAGGGGGGAGGGGGGAGGGAGAAGCCTCGAGCGCTTTCTCTTCCTCAGCCTTTCTTCCCTCCCATTTTATAATATGGGAAGAG
Source organism: Larus michahellis (assembly GCF_964199755.1). Taxonomy (NCBI): domain Eukaryota; kingdom Metazoa; phylum Chordata; class Aves; order Charadriiformes; family Laridae; genus Larus; species Larus michahellis. The sequence continues at coordinate 19,062,276 of NC_133929.1, read as the reverse complement.
ACATCATTTCCAAAGGGGAAAAAATAATGTAAATTGCCCTGTGGTTGTTTATTATGAAGGGTATTTATTTTTTTTTTTTGTAAGTTGTTATCTGACATGCTGCAGTACTTGTAGTGTTCCAAAGTATCTTGTATATCAATAGGGAAGGCTAGCGGGTGACACAGCAGAGGGATTAGAGATCCTTTAAAACTGTCTTGAAGGTGTGATTAGTAGTTAATAGTAGAGGTTGAAGGGCTGATTGGTACTATATAAAATCCTTTAGTGCAATTAGCTGTAATTTCCATAAACCAAGCTATCTGGTTGCAAGTGTAATTTAATTTTATGGCCGTACTTCTGAATTCCCAACTTCCTGTTCTCATCAAATAACATTTTCATTTTATTTTAAAAACATATTTGTTCCACGTGGAATTTTTGATTGTATTATTTTTCATGCACTGATTCAGAGCCTTCTTGAATTCTCCAGCTCATACTACTTGTAGAATTTAACTTGATAGTATAGAAACCACTAAATTTTCAGTAAACTCAAAGGAGTCGTGCATATTTAGAGCACACAATGCTGTGTGTTTGTCTTACTTTCTAAGAAACACGTTTGTTTCTGAAGAGCTAAAGAAGTCTTTAATGTATAGTTCCATAACCATAAGAACCATTTACCTGGGTATGTTTTCTTAATTAAGGTGGTCCAACCGTGCCATCTTATTCATCCATATGGTTTCCTGTTGTCGTTCAGTTTCTGTATCAACTTGTGTTATCTCAGTAGATGTTCTAAAATAGTTTCATAGTCCATTAACCCTAGCTTATACTGTGTTAGGAAGTGCACCTCTGCTTACAAAAAATGTATGTGTTATATTTCTTATGAACATAGTGTTTTTCTGCTACCTAATAAAAGTGCTAGGTATAAAAACAATGACAGATTGTCTCTACTGTGGGTTTTAACCTATTTTTAAATTAGTTTAAAAGAAGAAAAACACTGATACTGTGTAACTATCTAGTTCTTCACAACCCCTTAGCCAATGTTTTTTTCACCGGTTCTTAACATAAATCCTATGTGTATTTCCAATATAATTGCTTTACTTGGATTTACTCTAGTCTGTCTCTCTCTCTCACATTTAGTGTCATGATGAAATGTTTAGTTGCCTCTTATGCCCATACTTACATGGCACAAAACAGGGATATTTTTATCTTCAGTGATTCCTTTTTGTTTTGTTTTATCACATTATCAGTCCTTTTGAATTAAACCTAATTTTGAACTATCTATAATATTTTATTAGGAAAATAATGATTCATTTTTTAGAATTACTGTTTACTAGCATGCAGATACAAGCCTATGAAATGGAAGACAAAATGATAGATTTTTGCTGAATTGTTTCCTATCCACTGTTCTTTCCTTTTCCGTGTTAGATGCTTTGCTTCCGCATGGTTTAATGTTTCACAGTTTACTTGAGGTAGTGGGATGTGGCAAGGCTGGGAAGCATTGTATATCAGACATCTCTGAAGTATATCCAGCTGAGCTGCAGGGATAGCCTGCAGTTACTCTTTTGTTAATCTGTTTTCTGTTTGGGTGTAAATGTTACCTGCTTCATCTCAATATACACAAAATTGACATTTAAAATTTATTTTGAAGAAGACTCCTTCAGCCAATTGCAAATGACTAGGAAGAACGCTTATTCAGTAGTTCAGGATCTATTTTTCACACTAGCAACCTGAAGATTGGTTAAAACATCTTTAAACATACTGTGAAAATAATCATGTTGAGGAATTTGCCTTTTTGTCAAGCAGGAGAATCTGAGGAAGTTTTAAAATTATTTCTTTAGATAATTTAGAAATTATCTGTAAGTGTGCTCTGTTGACATCTGCTTAGATTTTTGCAGAACATATTAAAACCTGCCCCCTTAGTGCCTCTGTGCCTGGCTTGACATCTCTGTTGGTGTGGTAACCCTTTGCCACTTTAAATTTACCATTAAAAAAATCAGAGATTTACTAAAACTTAGTATTGGAGTAGCTGGTTTGGTTTTTTGTTTGGTTTTTTTTTTTTTTTTAGTATCTATGTTAAAATATATGTGTTATATATTTCATATATATGTATCTGTATACATTTAAATACGGGTGATTGAGCTTTTTTTTTTTTTTTCAACACGCCCTATTCTTGGAATTGCATATAAGTTAATTTTCCTGAAAGTTCTGGGTGATTGACACTATGTCCAGACAGAAAAAGAATAAATTCAGTAAAGATATGCTAAAATGAAAACTAATTTATGATGGAAAATGTTCAAAAACCTTGAGTGTTGATGGCAATATCCATTTCACTTTGTGTAGATCTTTATTGTGTACATGAGAAACAGCTATTTAGAGAGAATGAGCATCTGCCTATGTGTCAAAGCCTGCTCTACGTACTTGCATCAAGTATTTAAAAGTTTGATGCTGAGAAGGAGTGAGGGAGGAAGAAGGAATTTCAGTGGAAAAGACTAGAGGGAGCATTGAACTTGGACAATTTGTACTGTAGAAGCATGCTAGTCTCACAGATGAGGGAGATGCTCCATAGTAGTGGAGAGGGGAGTGCTAGTTTAATCTCAGTAGGGTCTGGTTCTGGTTGAATTTCTTCATGTAAGGAATATTTATTCAACCAACCTGTCTCACCAAATTTAACAGATTGAGGCTCTATCCTGTTTTATATAAACAAACCTATGTGTCTGCAGAAGTTTCATTTACTATAGTTACATTCAAAGGACTATCTTATGGTACTAATAAAGGGTTACTTATGGAACAATTGAAGTTGGACAGCATTGCAACTGCTCTTTGCTAAAGTCCCTCCTGTCTCTGGTATATCCTTGAGCAACACAGAGGAAAACACTTGCTATCAGTAGAAACTAGATCTAACAAAAATCAAGACTGGAAAATGTAGTTCAGACAATCATTAGCTAGTTTTTAAGTACAACTGTTTTTTACAGTATAATATATCTAGATATCTTTAACTGTAGCTGTGTAGATATAATAATTTTAGACTGTTTTCCAAGCTGTTTACCATCACTTTTGAGATCGCAATCAATAGGGTAGCTTTTAATGTTGCAGTGATGTGTCCTTGAAAGTAATTAAAAGTAGCAATCACTGTACTACTTAAGTCTCTATATTTATCTTTTTGCCTGTGTTGATGGAAATGGGTGTTTGATCCTGGACTCCGAGTTGCTACTGTGTTCTTTACAAGGCTAAATCCTAGAAGTGGAGGAGGTGAGGCAACTTCTCTTTGTGATTTGTCTTATAAGCCCATTATCCTAATGTAGGCAAAAACAAAAAAAAGGTTTGTTTTTGCTTTAGAAAATACATCGCAAGCTTGTGAATTCTGGAGAAAAAACAAAATGCCAGTTACAAACCAGTTCTCATTCATGAATGCTCTCTTAGGAAGAAATTTGCTCCCCCCCTTTTTTTTGCTTTCAGAGCAGTCTTCATTTTGTTATTATTTTTTGAGGTCCCTGTAGAAAACCTCATCCAAGTAGTATGAAATGTTTTATGTTTTGAGGTGCACAAACTGGGTATTGTATAGACTAGTTATCTTAGCCTTTCCTATAACTTTTGAAACATCTTTTTATTCTTGTGTTCCTAAGGAAATGGTTTCTGTGATACTGCCCTCCATCTTATTTGAGAAGAGGGGTAGCGGTTTCAAAAACACAAATTTCATCAAAATAATTATCTGGGGAAAGGTAAGATTAAATTTATGCTACTATTGAAGAAAAGGCAGTCGGTGCTCAGGTGTTATATATTCCATTTGGCAATAGACATCTGGCCAATCAGCAAACAACCACACCCTATACTCCATCTATTGTAGTATGGATACATTTAAAGAGCAAAAGGCATAAGCAAGATTTCCTAATTCCTATAGATGTCATTAATCATGCTACTATAGAATGACGTATAGGAGAAAAGCCATATTGTCCACTTCTTCTATGTGCTCTTCTCCAGTGGATTTGCTAAAATATTATTGAAAATATTGATCTTGTAGAGGTATTTGTAGATATCTAATTTGGCCTGCAGAATCTTTATGATTGAAAATAATGAGCAAAACCAGAAGAACACAGTTTGACAAAAACATCTTAGAGTCATCTTGAAGATCCATTGGGCGTACGTAGATATAAAAAGTAAATATGAAGCATCATGCTGCCATTTTTAAAGTGGTGTTTTGTTTTTTTTTAGGTTGTGAATTTATGATCCAAAATATAGATTGATATCTTGTTCTTTGTGAGTGTAAAATAAAATATCTCTACATAGCATGTTGTGCAGATGTTTTAGCTATTGAAACATTAAATTTGAGCTTTCTTGGTGTTTAAGATTTTTAATTGTCCTCCTAAATGACAAATTAGAGGAAAAACTTGGTTGTTTGCTTTCAGTTAGAATGCAGTGAAGATATGTACTGCTTTAGTTTTTCTGCTTTAATATTTATTAAATATTTGCTTGTGTGTACAAGCAAAGTAAAATAAGGAATTCATTCACTACCTTTCATCTGCAGGCAGATGTTTAGCCATTTCTAGGAAAGCAGGGCTTCATCACGCATAACGGTTCCTTGGGAAGACAAGCACCATAACTCTGAACATTCCCCCCTTCCTCCTCCTTCCCTGCAGCTTTTATTGCTGAGCACAGCATCGTATGGGATATCCCTTTGGTCAGTTGGATGGGAGCTGAACTCAGGAACTGATTCAGGAATGCATGGATTGGGATCAAAGGCAGGCAGACAGACAGGCAGAGTCCTCCTTGGATGTCGGCCATTGAAGAAAGAGGCTGACCCCTTTGATCCCTCAGCTTTTATACTGAGCATTAGGCAGATGGGGTGGCATACCCTGTTGATCAGTTTTGGGTCACCTTTCCTGTCCCCTCCTCCCCGCAGGTGCGACCCCTCTACGCTTTTCCACTTCTGACCCTCCAATGGGGCAAATAAGTTAGCTGACATTGGTTGTTATAGCAATAAGTATAAGCAAGAGCCTCTCTGCATGCCATTCTTTGGTGTCAATTATAAACATCAGGCCTTATCTCTGCTAGAAGCAGACACTGTCTGAAAAATAATGCTGTTAATTTCAGAGAGTTCAGTTAGTAGAGGCTTAGCTGCAAAGTGAAATTACTGAAAAGAAAATTGGTTCTATTTTAACTCAAACCAGGATGATAACCCTTTTAAAAAAGATATCTGGAGGTGTGTGGTGGCTATTTGAGAAGAGTTTTAAGCTCTTTAAGCAAATTGGTCAGAAATGTATAAGGAGGCCTACAGATTTATTAATGCTTCTTAACCTGAAAGCACCACATACCTTTTAGGTTGCACAGCAACTGACTCCTAGCAACAGTAGTAGATTGAATTTCTAAGAGTGACCATGTCGGATGTAATAATAAAGCAAGAGTACAAACAGTTGTCATGGTTTTCTTTTCATAATAAACTAGTTTGAATTCAAGGAACTTTTTGTCCCTCAAAAATAGAAAGCCCCTTGTAAAACAAAGGTACTTCAGAATGCTTCTGGTACCAAAGCGAATAAAGCTGTTTAGAATGAGAGTGGCTGTCATGTTTTTGGGCGTGGTTTTTTTTTCTAATTTCCTTTTTTTTCTATCATAGTACTATGAGACAAACCAGAAAATAAAAAATCATTAAATAGAGCGTTAAGTAAGACATTTAATGCTTGCTTACGGTGATTTGTAAATTTTAACTACTTTTGTAAAGTAATCTATTGTAGGGCTTCCTAAAAGTCACCAGCTAAACAAGTAAACAAAAAAATGTTTTTGAAGGAATCAAAATTCTTTTACTTTGGAGTATAAATCAAACTAATGGAGTTAGAAAGAGACTTCCCCTGAAAAGGTTATTCCATAACTGCCTACTGTAGGGATTCTTGCATCTACGTGAAGCTTATAGTATCAGCTAATCTCATTTAGACAATTTCTATGTTCCAAAATATACATGATGTTTTACCTTTTCAAATCCTTTGTGTTAAATGTATGAAAAAGGTAGAAAATACGTGGGCAGGTAGGTGGTATGGGGATGGAATGGCACACAGAAATTCTCTCACGAATAGTACAACTACAGTCAAGTTTAAAATTTCTCACCTGGCTGACTGACTTAAGAACTAGAACATTGTATTTTTTTTTAATATTTTTAAAATGCTAGTAAAATTTAAGACTAAATTAGATTAATACCCTTGTTCACTTCTTGTGTCTGCTTTTAGAACAGTTAAAGTGTAGTTCTGCTAAAGGCCAAAAACTATATTAAAAAGCCCAATTCAGTTCTTTGTGATGTGTTATATGTCATTAAAATAGCACCATTTTTTCTGAATAGCAGAGAGCTGTCCTAACAGCTTAAAACATAGAGTTTCAGTTAATAAAAGCAGTAGTTCTACCTTCATAGTGACGAACAAGAACATTGTATGGAAATATAAACTACTTTAATGTTACTAATGTTACTCATTTGACTTGGGATGTTTTAGTGTTGCATTCTAAAAAGGTCTTTGTTAAATAGGTCAGACTATGTGAATAGTATCTTCCAGCTCAAATACTCCATTTCAGAATGTGTTCTTCTGTGATATCACTAACATTACAATACTCACTGTAAAGCATATTAGTAGGTGAAGATTATATATTCAGTAAAACAAATGTTTATATTTGAATAATCATATTTATGTGGCATATTTTTCTAAACTGGGGTCTTAAAAAGCATTTATAAAGCGTATTTGAAGCAGGTATTTAGGTCTGTCTTATCTTTAGGGAAGTTGTTAAGCAAGCACTTAGTTTTAAGCATGTAAATTCAGTTAATTTAAGTGAGAGTTAAGCACTTGTATGAGCAACATTCTGAATTAGTATGATGTCATTAGGCTACCAATAAATTATTTTTGCAATAAGGAGGTATTAGTGTCGTAAACTAGCAAATACCACTAAAACTGGAGAGTTTAGAGGAAAGCTGATGAAGCAAAGATGGAAGAGAGATCTGAGACTCAGAAATTGAAGGTTTGCAATTTGGAGGTTAAATCATATTTTTTTAAAAAAAATTTCTTTGTTTTTTTGAGTAATGGAAAGTAAGTAGAAAGCAGAAATTTAAAAAAGACAAACTATAGAAAATACCTTTTATAATGTAGCTGTTCATATTTGTAGCCCATAACTTTTTAAAGGTGTTTTTACTATATAAGCAAAAAACAACTTATAGTAGTGACCTTTTCAGATGAGATTTGGGAATCTTCGTCTTCCCTTAAAAAAACTGATGGTAAGTATGTATTCTCAAATCATGTAGATTACTTTGAATTTCTGTAAGCATTTAATTTATTTTTCTAGAATGGTCTTCATTATCTTCATACAACTCCTCCCTCCACCTTCTCCCAAGTAGCTGATTTATCATATATTGTATATATACTTATCTTATAGACTATCTTCTTCTAGAATAGCCATTCCCTAATACAACTCTTATAGGACAAACCTGAGTAACTGAGTTTGCAAGTTAATGTTTCTGCTGCATCCAGAATTAACTTATTATGATGACTGCTCTATGAATGTTTAACTAAATTATGTTGTGGTGGGTTGACCTTGGCTAGGTGCCCACCCAGCTGCTCTCACATTCCCCCTCTTCAACAGGACAGGGGGAGAAAATAAGATGGAAAAGCTTGTGTGTCAAGATAAAGACAGGGAGATAACTTACCAGTTGCCATCATGGGCAAAAAATATTCGACTTAGTAAAAATTAATTTAATATACTGTCAATTGAAAAATAGATTTGGATGGTGAGAAACAAAGACAAAAAATAAAACACCTCCTCCCCTCCCCCCTTTTCCCAGGCTCAAATTCACTGCTTCAGTTCCCAACTCCTCTACCTCCTCACCCCTGCCCTAGGGGTGTTGGGGGATAGGGAATGGGGGGTTGCAGTCGGTTCTTAACAGTTCCTCTCTGCTGCTCCTTCCTCCTCACACTTTTCCAGTGCTCCATCGAAGGAGGTTCCCATGGGCTACAATCATCCAGGAAAGGACTGCTGTTGTGGGTTAACCCCGGTAGGCAGCTAAATACCACACAGTCGCTCACTCATTACTCTTACAGTGGGATGCGGGAGAAAATTAGAAGAGCAAAAGCGAGAAAACGTTTTGGTTAAGATAAAGACAGCTTAATGGGTAAAGCAAAGCTGCACACATAAGCAAAGCAAAATAAGGAATTCATTCGCTGCTTCCCGTTGGCAGGCAGATGTTTAGCCATCTCCAGAAAAGCAAGGCCTCAGCATGGGTAATGGTTACTTGATAAGATAAACACCATAACTCTGAATGTCTGCCCCCCGCCCCACCCCCCCCTTCTTTTCCCCAGCTTTTATTACTGAGCGCAACATCCTATAGTACAGAAAATCCCTTTTGTCAGTTGGGGTCAGCTGTCCCGGCTGCATCCCCTCCCAACTTCTTGCGCACCCCCAGCCTACTTGCTGGCAGAGCTGTGAGAAACAGAGAACGCCTTGACGCTGTGTAAGCACTGCTCAGCAATAGCTAAAACGCTAGTGTGTTATCAATGCTGTTTTAGTCACAAATCCAAAGCACAACACCATACAATCCACTATGAAGAAAAATAACTCCATCCCAGTCAAAACCAGTATAAGTGTGTCCCCCATTATGGGCTGCAGTTCCTGCCCGAAAACCTGCTTCTGCATGGGCTCATCTCCATGGGACGCAGTTCCTGCCAAGAGGCTGCACATGCTTTCCATGGGCTGCAGCTTTCTTCAGGGCATATCTACCTGTTCCGGTGTGGTCTTCACCACGGGCTGCAGGGGAATCTCTGCTCTGGCGTACCTCCCCCCACTCCTCCTTCATTGACCTTGGTATCTGCAGGGTTGTTTATCGCACTTCCCCCCCACCCACCTCCTCTCTCTCTCTCTGCTGTGTGGTATTTTTACCCTTTCTTAAATATGTTATCACAGAGGTGCTACTGGCTTCGCTGATTGGCTCAGTTTGGCCAGTGGTCGGTCCGTTATTGTCGCAGATGGAGTGATTCACTCGTAAGAGAGAAGCGGCGAAATATTTATTGATATAAAACAGGGATTTAGCAAAGTTTGATAGTGAATGCGACAGTGTTTTATGAGATTCGATGGCAAGGTACACTTGGTTATTTACTGCACAGAGGACAGGGTCAGACAGAACTGTCAGGGAGACCCTCCCGTTGAGTCATGGTTTCAGAAAGGACCCCCTTGCTTTCTAAACTCCTTCTCAGAGAGGAGCCTAGGTGTGGCTGGATCCAATCCTAGTCCCAGACTTGGTCAATGGTTTATGTCTAAAGGATTAGACATAGGATGTGTCTATAAAGGATGCGCAATCAGTCCTTTATATCACTTAGCTAAAGTTTCATAGTTTAGCATGCTGTTAACCACTTACCAAGGATCTGTTGCGGCAAGGAATCTCTAAACCTCAAGGAATAACCTTGAGTGGCATCCCTACCCAAGGGGAGATCCTGCCATGCAGCCCACTGCCGTGCAGGAGAGTTCAAAGGGTTCTTGGGCTGTCCACTATTTATAGAGTAAGATGATTGACCTATAGTCATATTTGCATAGCAGCGAGATATCTAGGTCCCTATTCTGGACAGCGTTTGGCTATGTTGCCATCCATTCCCCAAAGTCCAGGTGCAACCCATCATAGCTCCCACTGACAGTTATGGCTCGAGCAGGAGCTGGGGAAGAAGGGAGGGGTGAAGAGCACACCACCACAGTTATGGATCTTGCCGGAAGCACCTCTGTTAGGCACAGGGGCAGCCCCTGATCTTTTTTCACAAAGGCCACCTGTGCAACCCCCTGTGGTCTGAACACCAGTGGAGTCTGACAACACGTTATAAAACAAAGCTTTATTGAGGCAGTAAGAAAGATGAGCAATGATGCGCCCATATGGCGAGTCACCCAATCACTGCTAGCAAACACAGGATCATAAGTGAAACCATGGCTCCGGCGAACTACCAGGTACACTTGATGGCTGGGTCATCTGACAGCAACTGCTAATTGTGCAAATGTCTTTTGAGCATGGGTAAGACTTGTGCCTCCCCTTGGCTCTATCAATGGTAGTGTGATTTGAGAGAATCACAGTTTACATGAATAATGTAGGCAGCATCCTGCCTATGCTGCTGATACTGATCAAGGGGCAGGGTTTCACCCCCCCAACTACCAAAACCTTGCCGCATAAATCCAGTACTTAAGTTTTGTTTTAAACTGCGCTTTGTTAAATGTAATGAGGATGTTTCATTACTTCGTATGCCCTTAATAGAGGGCTAGTGATAGAAATTCATCTAAAAGAATGCTTTGCATGTCATAAAGCTTTATTTTATGACATAAAAGCAAAATGAAAGGTGGAGATTTAAGACGAGGTCAAAGAAGAAACAACGATATGTAGAGTCATAATGTGCTTGCTTTTTTTTTTTTGTTGTTTATTTTTGGTATTGTGTCTGTAGTGGGTTAACCTTGTCTGGCTCAGACCCCCATCCAGCCATTCTCTCACTCTCCCTCCTCAACAGCATGGGGGAGAAAATAAGATGAAAAAGCTTGTGGGTTGAGATAAAGTCAGGGAGATCAACATGGGGAAAATTTAAGTTAATTTATTGCCATTTAAAATTGATTTGGATAGAAAGAAGCAAAGACAAACCAATACCTTTCCCCTACCCCACCCCCTTTTTCCCAGGCTCAACTTCACTTCTTCATTCCCAACTCCCCTGTTGTCTCTCCCCCCTTCCCCAGCAGCACAAGAGGGGATGGGGAACAGGGGAGTTATGGTAAGTAATAACAGTTCCTCCCTGCCACCCCTTCTTCCTCACGCTTCTCCCCTGCTCCAGCATGGGTCCTCTCCATGGGCTGCATTTCCTGTCAGGAGAATCTACTAGAGTGTGGGCTTTCCACGGGCTGCAGCTTCCTTCAGGGTATATCCACTTGCTCAGGCATGGGGTCCTCCATGGGTTTTAGCGTGGATACCTGCTCCACCATGGCCTTTTCCATGGGCCGCAGGGGAATATCTGCTCTGGTGCCTGGAGTACCTCCTCTCCCTCCTTCTCTGACCTTGACATTCACAGTGGTGTTTCTCACACCTTTTTTCCCCTCACTCCTTCCACTGCTTATGCGTCCTTTTGTCCTTTCTTAAATATATTATCACAGAAGTGTCACTAGCTTTGCTGATTGGTACAGCTTTGGCCAACGGTTGTTCCATTGCAGGCCAAACCCATGCAGCCCATCGTGCTACTACAGCAATGCCACGTAAACCCAATAGTGTCCTATGATAAAACTAATAAAATCCATTTAACTGGTGTTAGTGTAAGGCTAAATAATACTACAGAATGTTTAAAAATACACTATATTTTGTGTGTGAAGGAAATTTTAAACACTAAAGGTTTATCAGTAAAAATCTACATTGGCACTAATGTAGTTCGTGAATGAATACAGGACAATTTTCTGGGGCTCATCTGCTACTTCTGTTCTACTGCAGCATGTATTATAGCCTCCTTGAATGAATTCACTCATACACAGTATTCACTCTGGGTTCATATACTGTGTTTATGGCACAATTATCTGTTAAACAGAGCAAAGAACATGAATGAGCTGTTTTTATGTTAATTAAATACTGAGGACCCAATTTTATCACAGAATCACGGAATGATACGATTTGGAAGGGACCTCTGGAGATCATCTAGTCCAACCCCCCTGCCAGAGCAGGGTCACCTAGAGCAGGTTGCACAGGAATGCATCCAGGCGGGTTTTGAATGTCTCCAGAGAACGAGACTCCACCATCTCTCTGGGCAGCCTGTTCCAGTGCTCTGTTACCCTCAAAGTAAAGAAGTTCCTCCTCATGTTGAGATGGAACTTCCTATGTTTGAGTTTGTGCCCATTACCCCTTGTCCTGTCGCTGGGCACCACTGAAAAGAGCCTGGCCCCATCCTCCTGACACCCACCCTTTAAGTATCTATAAGCATTGATAAGATCCCCCCTCAGCCGTCTTTTTTGCAGACTGAAAAGACCCAAGTCCCTCAGCCTTTCTTCATGAGAGAGGTGTTCCAGTCCCCTCATCATCTTGGTAGCCCTTTGCTGTACCCTCTCCAGCAGTTCCCTGTCCTTCTTGAACCGGGGAGCCCAGAACTGGACGCAGTACTCCAGGTGGGGCCTCACCAGGGCAGAGTAGAGGGGGAGGATGACCTCCCTCGACCTGCTGGCCACCCTCTTCTTGATGTACCTCAGGATGCCATTGGCCTTCTTGGCCACAAAGCCACAATGCTGGCTCATGGTCGTCCCGTTGTCCACCAGGACTCCCAGGTCTCTTTCCACAGAGCTGCTCTCCAGCAGGTCAGCCCCCAACCTGTACTGGTGCATGGGGTTATTCCTCCCCAGGTGCAGCACCCTACACTTGCTCTTATTGAATTTCACGAGGTTTTTCTCCACCCAGCTCTCCAACCTGTCCAGGTCTCGCTGTATGGTGGCACAGCCTTCTGGTGTGTCAGCCACCCCTCCCAGCTTTGTGTCATCAGCAATCTTGCTGAGGGTGTGCTCTATCCCCTCATCCAGGTCATTGATGAATATATTGAAGAGGACTGGACCCAGTACTGACCCCTGGGGAACACCACTCGTCACTGACCTCCAACTAGATTCTGTGCCCCTAATCATGACCCTCTGAGCTCTGTCTTTCAACCAGTTTTCTATCCACCCCACTGTCCATTCATCTATCCCACTCTTCCTAAGCTTCCCTATGAGGATGCTGTGGGAGACCGTGTCGAATGCCTTGCTGAAGTCAAGGTAGACCACATCCACTGCCCTCCCCTCATCTATCCATCCAGTCATGCCATCATAGAAGGCTATCAGATTAGTCAGACACGATTTCCCCTTGGTGAATCCGTGTTGAGTACTTCCGATAGCTTTCTTTTCCTCCACATGCCTTGAGATGACGCCCAGAACGAGCTGTTCCATCATCTTTCCAGGGATGGAGGTGAGGCTGACCAGCCTGTAGTTCCCCAGCTCCTCCTCCTTGCCCTTTTTGAAGACTGAGGGCTGGCCCGAGCAGTAAAGACTGAAGTAAAGAAGGCATTCAGTAACTCCACCTTCAACAGTGGGCCCACATTTTCTCTAGTTTTCCTTTTGCCTCCAATATACTTGAAGAAACCCTTCCTGTTGAGCTTGACATCCCTCGCCAGGTTTAATTCCAAGGAGGCCTTGGCTTTCCTCGTTTCATCCCTGCATACTCTGACGGCATTCTTGTAATCTTCCCAAGGGGTCAGTCCCTTCTTCCACGTGCTGCAAACTTCCTTCTTCCACTTGAGCTTTTTCAGAAGCTCCCTGCTCAACCATGCAGGTCTCCTGCGTCCCTTGCCCGATTTCTTGCTCTTAGGGATGCACCGATCCTGAGCTTGGAGGAAGTGGTCTTTGAATACCAACCAGCTCTCTTGAGCCCCTTTGCCTTCCAGAGCCCTAGCCCACGGGATCTCTCCAAGCAGTTTCTTGAAGAGGTCAAAGTTAGCCCTCCTGAAATCCAAGGTTGCAATACTACTTGTTGTTTTGTGCATACTACCCATGATCCTGAACTCTATCATTTCATGATCACTCCAACCTAGGGTGCCCCCAACCTTAATGTCCTCCAACAGTCCCTCTGTGTTTGTCAGTACCAGGTCCAGGAGTGCTCCTCTCCTTGTTGGCTCCTGCACCACCTGTGTCAAAAAGTTGTCATCAATACAGTGGAGGAGGACCTGTATCACATAAATCCATAGTACTTTAATAGCATTCTCTACTTTTATATGGTTATGAATTGAAACTTGGGCATAAATTGCAGAGTTTCAGTAGCAGGGGTGCTGTAGTGGTGACCTGTGTGGGAGGAGGTTGTGAACTGCCCTGTGCCAGTCACGGCCAATTCCAGATAGCTCCAAAACTAATGGAAACAACCCATCCTGTGCCAAAACTTCAACCAGAGGAGCATGTGGTGCTCCTGCTCGAATCATAGAATCGTTTAGGTTGGAAAAGATCTTTAAGATCATCAAGTCCAACCATAAACCTAGCACTGCCAAGTTCACCACTAAACCATGTCTCTAAGTGCCACACCTACATGTCTTTTAAATACCTCCAGGGATGGTGACTCCATCACTTCCCTGGGCAGCCTGTTCCAATGCTTGGTAACCCTTTCAGTGAATAATTTTTTCCTAATATCCAGTCTAAACCTCCCCTCGTGCAACTTGAGGCTATTTCCTCTCGTCCTATCAAACATATTTAAGATAGCTGAAGCTACTAGAGGCAGGAGACACACTGCTGAGGACACTACTGGAGATGTGCTGCTGAAGACTTGCTGTTGGAAACGTGGCTAGAGATATGTTCTTGGAAGGAGGTGCTCCGTGCCAAAGGGGTACACCTCAGAGGGGATTGTGGCCCACAGAGGACCCATGCTGGAGCAGGGTCACCTGTGAGAGACTGCAGCCTGTGGACAACCCATGCTGGAGCAGAGGAAAAAGAGTAAGAAGTGAAGTGCAGTAGAGGAAAATGAGTAAAGCAGTGCAGAGTGACAGACAAAACCTGTTACACAATGACCCTGATCTCCTGTGCTGCTTATTGCCTCACTGAAGGAATTGGGATGGACTGACCTGTAATGAACATAAGGGAAGTTAAGACTAGGAAGGGGGAGGATAGGTGTTTGGCTGAAGTCAAGTGTGGGAAACAGGAAGGAAAGGTATTTATTTCTGTACCTGTTTATGTTCTCTCTTTTATTCCACCTCCCATCAGTCATAAGATGTTTGTGTTACTTCACAGTATATTAAGTAGAAACTACCCAAATTGAGACTTTTTTGCCCATGACAAAGCGATATTTGAATGTGTTGCATCTCTTTTCATGACATGTGACTGGGGATTTTAAAGCTAAGATGGCTTATGCAGGAAAGGTACATGCAAGAGACTACAATGCAGTATTTCTGTGATTCAGTACTGTTTTTATCTGGAGTAAACAAACACAGGAAAATAGTCTTTGTTGATAGCTCTTATAGAGACTTGTAGTTTTCAAGTCCATAAATTTATATCTGTTGGTTTAAAAGTGACAGATAATGATAGAAGGAAGAGATGCATGTCAAAATGAGTCAGTCAGTTGTGAATCTGAGGTATATTTTTTTTCATTTTTTTTTTTTTTAAAGGGTGAACTTCCAGAATGGTTTTGGATATTTGACTAGGAAGTATTTGAAGACTCATTCCTAAATGATTTTATTTCTTAAAATAAAAAAACAAGCAAGAACAACTTTGCATTGTGATGTGCGTCTGTTTTGACCTTGAGAATTAGAGAAGCATGAGCTTGTGGAAAATATGTTTTGTGTAATGTGGATGAAGCTGGATCATAAGTAGGTTCATGTCTAGGACTACTTTTTCTGGTCAGAGTAGTAACTTGTGTTTAATTACCTCTTGGATTTTGTAATAAAAATACATAACTATTTCAATAAGTCTTCCATTCTTCTGACTTCACTGGATAGAGCAATATCTGTTTGTGCTTGAGTGCATCTGTTTCTTTTTATTTTTGTTTTTTATTTGTTCTCTACCTGATGTGGTGGGAAAGTTAGCTCGCAAAGGGAGGTGTTAAGCGTGCTAGTGCTTAACTTCTTATTTACTAAATTTAGAGAAAACACCATTTTCTTTTCTCCCCGACATTCTGCCCTAGCTTTTATAAATTGCACTGACTCAGAAGAATCTAGCTGCTTTGGTGGAATAAGAGAACAGAAGTCACGTTCTGATAGCGGCCTTGACCTGTTGTGCTGGTTTTGGCTGGGATAGAGGTAATTTTCTTCATAGTAGCTGGAATGGGGCTATGTTTTGGATTTGTGCTGAAGACAGTACTGATAATACAGGGATGTTTTAGTTATTGCTGAGCAGTGCTTACACAGCGTCAAGGCCTTTTCTGCTTCTCACGCTGCCCCACCAGCAAGTAGGCTGAGGGTGCACAAGAAGTTGGTGAGGGACACAGCTGGGACAGCTGACCCCAAATGACCAAAGGGATATCCCATACCATATGACATCATGCTCAGCAGCAATAAAAGCTGTGGGGAGGATATTCAGAATTATGGCATTTTGTTTAACCTATTAAACTCTTTATCTCAAGCCACGAGTTTTCTCACTTTTACTCTTCCAATTCTTTCCCCCATCCCACCAGGGGAAGGGGGGTGAGCAAGCAGCTGTGTGGGGCTCAGTTGCCAGCTGGGTTTAAACCATGTCACTTATCAAAGTCAAAACCAGGACTTTACAGCGTCCGTGTTGTAGGACCTGGGGCTGAACATGGACACGATATCTCTATAATTCTCTGCAGAAGTAGTGCATTATGGCCACTGCGGTCAAATCAGGCCAGAACGTTTAAAGCTTCCTAACAAGCTGAATGCTTTTTCCATCAGTGGTATCCAGGTATTTAGGATTAACACAAAGACTAAGAGACAAGTGTAAAATATTTTACCAAAAAAACCTTATTGCCACTCTTAAGTCACGTGTTTACCAATAAAGAACAAACTGACCACCCTTCCTCTAGGTGCTTATATAAGAAAAACTTTGTGAGGTCACTGCTGTTACCCCTACTTCTTTTAATGGTAACATCACTTCTTCCCCTTTCAAATTTAATATAGTTCCTGAAAAGTAACCCATGTTTTTACTTTAAGCTACTTTTTATTAATGAGCATTATAATCCCACAGAACTTATTGGCTCCGTGAGTCTTTTAAACATGTAGCCAATTGTCAGCAATGAAAAGGCTCATGATTAAAAATTTAGGCTTCCAATTGTCTGGAAAACATATGTGTAACACACCCTTTGTGGGCTGGACATTATACAAAAGGCTGAAGCATGTTTAAAAAAAATACAAATGCTCTAGTAGAAAGAGGGGATGGAGGGGGAGAGAAATTCAAAGGCACTAAAGGATGTCAGAAGAAAGTCTGTGAGATTTGAGTACATGACTTACCTTTGTCTTTGTTCCTATAAAGTTTATAGGGTGATTTTCAGAGTAACGTTTTTGAAAATATCTTAAAGCTGGAATCCAATGTTCAACTTTCAAAAAGTGACTTAAATACTGTTAAAAATCTGTCTTTAGCTACTTTAAGTCCTTTCATATCTACTATGGATTGTCCTGGTTTGAGGTAAAACAGAACCAAATTTCAGTAATTTTACATTTCAGTTAAGCCTCTTCTAACTAACTGAACTCTCTGAAATTAACAGCATATTTGTCAGACACTGTCTGCTTCCAGAGACTGATAAGACCTGATTTTTTCTAATTTATGCCAATAAATAATATGCTAAGTATAAGCTCCTGCTTATACTTATTGCTATAACAACCAAGGTCAGCTAACTGTTATTTGCCCCATTGGAGGGTCGGAAGTGGAAAAGCATAGAGGGGTCGCACCTGCGGGGAGGAGCGGACAGGACAGATGACCCAAAACTGACTAACCAGGGTATTCCATCCCATCTGCCTAATGCTCAGTATAAAAGCTGAGGGATCAAAGGGTCAGCCCCCTCTTTCTTCAATGGCCGGCGTCCAAGGAGGACTCTGTCTGCCTTTGATCCCAATCCGCGCATTGGACTCCAGAGGACTCCAGATCTGGAATCCAGCTGCCATCCATCACTGAGTCCAGTCTGGGACTTTCTCAGTGCCTGTTGGTGATGCGATCACCATCCTGGGAGCTTGATACGGTTTTGTATATATTTCATTATTTTCTTTTTATTATTTTCTTTTTAATATTTTCATTAAAGTAGTTTAGTCTCTTTTCTAAACTCATGAGTCTCTCTCTCTCTCTTCCTTCTCCCCCTTCAGGGAGAGGTGGGGGACAGCATCTGTCATTCGTCTCAGTGGCCAGTCCGGCCCAAACCATGACACAGATGCAAGCAGAAACTTAGTTAAATTGCTGAACTTTTTTTTTTTTTTTCTTTTTTTCCTGGGCACCAGAAATGGAATGGTTGACTAAGGTATGTCTCACTGGATATTCCAGCTTTCTCAGTATACATTGTGGTTGCAGGGGGTTTGTAACTTCTGACATGCGAGCAGTTCTTATTTTGGCCTCTGGCAGAATGAGGGTGCCCTGGGTGTCCCAGCCCAAACCACAACAGAGGGTAAAGTAAACAAAACCAGATGCTATGAAGTAGTAATTGCCAACTTAATCCAATTGTTTCATTGATTATTTTTTTTTGTGCTGAAGAGGTGTGTCTTTGCATTTTTGCGTGTGTGTATGTATGTGCTTCAGGATAAGTAAATATGGTGGAAAAAGCCTTTTAAACAGAGTTTCACTCCTGAATTTGAGGGGACTCTAAGGACAAGTAAGGATATATGCTACCAAGTAGGGTAATACCATAGGGTATTTCCTAAGAATATCTACATAACCTTAGGCTGCAAAATTTTATTTCAGTTATTCTAGAACTGTATGTATTTCAATACCAAAATAATTAAAAGTGTGAATAGCATGTACTTAAAAGTATGGAAAATGGCAAATGCCACACCCATCTTCAAGGAGAACAAGGATGAGGATCTGGAGAAGGTTGGTCAGTCTAACCTCAGTCCGTGGGTAGGTTATGGAGGAAATCCTCTTGTAAACTGTTTCCAGACACAAAGGACAAGAAGGTGTTTGACAACAGCCAGCATGGATTTACCAAGGGAAAGTAGTGTCTGACCAACCCGATAGCTTTCTGCGATGAGCTGACTCTGCGTGTGGACAAGGGGAGAGCAGTGGATGTTACACCTTTTACTTTAGCAAGGCCTTTGACATGGCATCTCATGGTATCCTTATGCCCAAATTGGTGAGATATGGGCTGGATAAGTGGACAATAAGGCGGGTGGAAAACTGGCTTGGCCTGCCTGTCTCAAAAGGTGTTGAGTAGTGCTACAAAGTCCGGCTGGCAACCGGTTAGCAGTGTTGTCAGGGGATTGTCTCAGGGATTGATACCAGGGCTGATACTGTTTAATGCCTTTATTAGTGACCTGGACAGTAGGATGGAGTGCACCCTTGGCAAGTTTGTGGGTGATAGCAAATTGGGGTAGAGTGGTCAGTACTCTGGAGGACAGGGGTATTGTTCAGAGGGATCTCAACAAACTGGAGACTGATCAGAATGTCATGGAGTTCAACAAAGGAAAATGCCAAGTCCTTCATCTGGGCTGGAATAACCCTATGCACCGGTACAGGCTGGGATCCAACTGACTAGAAAGCAGCCTTGCAGAACAGAAAGGACCTGGGGGTGCTGGTGGGCAACAAATTGCACATGAGCCAGAAAAACACGCCCTTGAGACAAAGGCAGCCAACAGCATCCTTGGCTGTATTAGCAAGAGTGTAACCAACAGGTCCAGGGAAGTGATCCTTCTCCTCTCTTCAATGCTGATGAAATCACATCTGGAGTCCTGTGTCCAGTTTTGGGCTCCTAGTACATGACAGACAAAGAGAGATTGGAGCAAGTCTGGGTCTGGAGAATGTGACATGAGGAGAGGCTGAGAGAACCGGGTTTGTTCAGCCTAGGAAAGAGAAGGCATGGAGAGACCTTATTGCCGCCTTTCAGCTACCTAATGGGAGGATGTAGAGAAGATGGAGCCAGACTCTTCTGGGAGGTGCACAGTGAAATGACAAGAGGCAATGGGCACAAGTTGGAACATGGGAAATTCTGACTTGATATTAGGAAAAGGTGTGTAGAAAAGGGGAAAAGGATGTGTATCAGGAGGCATTAGGTGGTGTGTTTTCACTCTCCCTATCACCTGTCTCAAAAAAAACCCCAAAGAAATCTGTACCAACCACATGATTTTTTTTTTTTTTTTTTTTTTTGAAAGGCAAGTTGTTTATTATGCTCATGGATTCCGGTTTTAGTAGTATTTATTGAAACTGGTTAGGATTTTATTCTCTTCAGTGTTATATAGGAATCTCAACTTTATATTTAACAATTATTCCTGAAAATGAAGTGGGCATAAGCAGGATCTGAAATTCTTAGTAATAGGCTACATAACATTTCAGTCTTATTTTCAGTTAAAATTACTTTCTGACACACGTTCAAGATATAGATGTTTTCTGATTCTATTTAATATGACACTCAGGAAACCTACTTGTAAAATTCAATTTTGAGTAGAAAATATATACATATTAATGTCATTTGATCACAACAAAAAAACCAAAAATAATGAATGCAGTTTAGGACAGTTTTCAGGTGGTTATACAACACCTCAAAATCAGCATATACTTCTGTATTTCTTGTTACTTACCATTAAGAGTTTATTGCAAAGTTTAGAAGTGAAGTTTGTGCAACGTTTACATTATGATGAAATATAAACTAAACTTGTGAAAAATAAAAAAGAGCAAAATATTTTTTTTTTTTTTGTCTTTGCATTGACTAATTTTGAAAAGTTAATATCAGTCATTCTGCCAGCACAAGCACTGATGTGCTTCCCGTTTTGTTTCTGTATTAGTTTTGAATCTGGTAGCTCTGTGTTGCCATTGTTCCAATCAGTCACTGTGCAGATCTGTTTTGCTGCTGGTGCTCATCTGACTGGTCTTTGTTACAAGCATACGTGTGTTCTGCCCGTTCAGTCCTGCTGACTAACTCCATACAAAATGTGTTTTATGGTGGAAGGTATAGGACAAAACGTGGCTTTGAGATGGGACCCTTGCTCCTTGATTGAAGGTGCTCATCTGCAGGGCAGAGGTTTTTTTTTTTTCATTTTCTCTCAATTGATCATGGATATAACTACAAGCCAAAGTCCACTGTTGATAACACAGAGCAACTCACTCGTTTGAGGGAAATACACAGCACGATTCTTATGCTTTTATGAATAGCAACAATAATTTATGATCATTTATGCAATTAAAACCCAACAAGTTTAATCAAAGAATCATTAGGTGGAACAATATTGTAATTTAAATGAAACTGGATAAAGCTACCTTTTCCCTTTCTGTAGAAGACATAAATTATCTTCTGGGCTTGAAGCTTGCATTCAAATAATAAAGGATTGACATTAAAATCAGTGTAGCTCCTTTGAATAGTAAATTGGCATGACAGTGCTTTTATTAAAAAAAAAAAAAACAACACAGAAAATGTTTTCAACATTGATGATGTTTATTTCAAAATGGGTATTAACACAAAGTTGCATAAAATAACATAAACTGATGTAGGTTCAGGGCCTTATCAGTCCTTTTAAACAAGACTCTTCTTCCTTGGAATTATTTGGTCAAGGTATTGTATGAAAATGTATTAATATGTCAGGGTAGGTGGACCATATCAAAGGATGGGAAGGGAGTTGGTAGTTAATGCGGATTTATTGGATAGTGTGGGACCTGAGAATGACGTAAGTGCCATGGAATAAGGGTTGGAGATTGTGCTGGGTTTTGTCTGGGTTAGAGGTAATTTTCTTCATAGTGGCTTGTATGGTGCTATGTTTTGGATTTGTGACCAAAACAGTGTTGATAACACACTGATGTTTTAGTTATTGCTGAACAGGGCTTCCACAGTGTCAAGGCCTAATCTGCTTCTCACGCTGCCCCACCAGTGAGTAGGCTGGGGGTGGGCAAGAAGTTGGGAGGGGACACAGCTGGGACAGCTGACCCCAGCTGACCAAAGGCATATTCCATACCATATGACATCACGCTCAGCAATAAAAGCTGCGGGGAAGGAGGAGGAAGGGGGGACGTTCAGAGTTATGGCATTTGTCTTCCCAAGTAACCATTATGTGCTATAAAGCCCTGCTTTCCTGGAAAATGGGTAAACATCTGCCTGCCAACGGGAAGTAGTGAATGAATTTCTTATTTTGCTTTGCTTGCGTGCGGAGGTTTTGCTTTACCTATTAAACCGTCTTTATCTCAACCCACATGTTCATGTTTTCCAATTCTCTCCCCCATCCCACTGGAGGGGGAGTGAGTAAGTGGCTGTGTGGCGCTTAGTTGCTTACCAGGGTTAAACCATGACAGTATGTTTTAACTTGTTCTTTCAAAATAAGTCATATTTTGAACTTTTGGTCTGACTGCTGTTTTTAGTATCTTTGAGAAAACTTGCATTGTTGGAAAAGTATCATCCATCGGGTAATAATGTTCTAAGACATTTTGTGTTGACCGTTACATTCTTCTGTTAATCCATTTTGACTTCATGTTGCAGTTTTTTCTTAGACATGTCAGTTTCATTCTGTATTTCTCCTTCAGTATGTAAGGTGCACGTGTCATGGATTAAGTCAACTGATTTTGAGTTTAATAATCAAAGTATCATTCAGATTGTTGCTCTCTTCACAAATCAATTACACTAAATTATATATCTGAAATGTAATTTAGAGTTTTAATAGAATCCCAGTACACTGAGGGACAGACATCAACTGTGTGAGAAACATTTGTGGTGTCATAATCTTATCCAAGAGTAAATTTGGTCACAAGGGGGAGCAGCATATATTTATAAGGAATAAGTGAGCATAAACAATCTCTTGTTGAGCTGTTAAGGGACTACTTAAATACTGAAAAGCATAAAGAGAAGAGAGAATGAAAGAGAGAATTCAGTAATCAAAGATGAGTTCTGTGAGTATAATTTCTGCTTTGAAGAGAGGTGACACTGCTTTCTGTCTCTTTAAGGGCATGATGAGACCAAATTCTACTGGTAGCTTCTGTATTTGCCCCCATGATGTATCTTTTCATTCTTTTTGAAGAGTGCGCACGCGCGCGCGCTCTCTCTCTCTCTCTCTCTCTCGATAGCTGTGCATCTTCAGAGCTGAAGATTGTATTGTTGTCTTGGCCCGTTCTCTGTGCAGTAGACTTTTTCATGTTTCCCCTTTCAATCACTTGGGGAAGGGACAGAAAGAAAGGTGTTACTTGGACAGTCAGTCGGTCTTAGCCTCTTAGTTTTTCTGATTTCATACTAGGCAGAGATAGAGCAATGTACATCTGAAACTGAATAACTGTTGTCTACTGAAAATCAATCTTTGCTGTAGTTGATTACCATTGTTAGTTTGTTGTAAAATTAGGATAAATAAGTTCCTTTCTATTTTTACACTGAAAATTTTGAAGAATTTTAATTCCTTCTGTGCAGAAAGTTGTTATGGTATACACGAAGTCACTTGTCTTTAAAACATTCTCCATTTCCTCTGTTTCCTTCTGCTAAAAGTGCACTGAGCTCTATAGATCCTTAGTCTTTTGGTAAACAATACTGATTTTGGATCCTGTAACAGAAATTGGACTTCTTACCTCTTTATTAAAAGCAACAAAAGTAAATACATGTCTCTTAGCAAGTGGAAAAGAAAAGAATCCTTTCTTCTTAGGGAACTATTGACAAAGTTTCCTCAAGGTACAAACATCAGTATGGTAAACAAACACCTACTACTATGTACTCCTTCCAAGATTTATTCTGATGTACTCTTTATCATTACTGAGTCCCTTGGCACCAGGAGGGTCAAGGTTGTTATTCATCCCTGAGGAAAGTCAGTCTTTGGCATCAATAGTACCTTTTATGGTTTATCTTACTAAATTATCTATGATTCAATAATGATCATCTTGTGCTGAGTTATCCTAAAAATGGATGCCTAAGTTGAGATAATTGCTATTAGTGTTTTGTATCCAACGTAAGGCTTTTTGGGGTTAAGCGAAAAGACACATGGGGTTTGATTTATCACTCTTAACTATTAACCAGAGCATATGTGGATAGGTAATGAGTTCTGACAGTTTATTTGTTCTAGTCAGTGCTTTCAGGCACGGAAATCAGAGTACTAATCTATTTAATGTACTATGTACTATTATCCTTTTACCATTGTATCTCAGCAGATCAGAGACTCCAGTGTAGTTCCTCTTGTGCCTACAAGGTTGAGAATTACAACTGTCTCAATTTTATAGATGGAAAACTTGGGCAAGCAAAGTGATTTAACCAAGGTCATGAAAGGAAGACTGGGAAATCGGGGTGCTGAATTTAAATCTCCAGATTCTTAGACAAGTGTCTTCACTGCATAGACCAGCATTCCTCTCAAAAGTAAGGTTTTGGTCTGCCTAGCACAAGGAATCTCAGAACTAAGGAATAAAATGTTTTATCTACTACATAGATTTGTAATTCCTTTAAAAAAGGTGAAATTCATAATATTAGCAGTTAAAATATATGGAAAGGAATATCAGTAGTTATTGTGTATACATTGGAGATTAGCACTAAAAAGAATAGAGTCCTTTCTATTGCAAGTTGAACATTTGACCCTCTAGTAAGTGATATAAGAAAGATGTTCTATATAGTGATGTTCTATAAAGCGATGAGAAAACTGTTAATTCTATTAGTTGCATTCTGAACGAACTGGTTAAAATAATCTGAATCTTTACAAGTCAGTTGGAACATCAAAAAACTAAATATCCACAGCATACCCCTACGTTAATGATCCTCAGTCATCTGGACCAGCAAATCTATTGAAGCAGGTAAACAGCCAGAAGTTGTCTTAACTTGAAGTCAGCATATACTTGGAAGGAACTAGGATTTGCAGGGCGCACTTAAACCTACAGTTTATCTGCATTCTTGGTGTATTTAGGTCTAATTCATATGTTTTAAAACCCACGTGGTCTACTATGAAGAAAATAAACTCTATCCCAGCCAGACACCATACAAAACTATAAGAAACAAACTTTACATGATCTAACAGCCACTATAAGGAGACATAAAGTCTTTCTTTATGGACAGATAACTGATTTAATAATTTTGATCTAGTTTGAGTGAGATCATCTAAATTTGGTAGCCGTGCAGTTGTCAGTGTAGTCTATTTATTTACAAGTGAAAGATCAAATTAATTCTGAAATATATTTGGATAATAGCTGTTTTATTATTTTCTTAGTAATTTCTGATCTTTTTACTACATTTCCCAACACTGCTTACTGCCACAGTAAAATGAAAGATGTGATCCAAATTAAATAAGCATTTATCATATGGCTTCAAGTTTTGCACAGGTATTGTATTGTATAGATATTGTTCTGTCTCTGACAGTAATTAGGAATGAGATGTTCAACAGATTTCCTATAGGCATACATTTCAAATTATAACAGGTGGTTAACAGGTAGTAATGTTAAAACCAAAGAGATGGGAAGCTTGATGTAGCAGCCTTTTCCTGAGTAAAATCTCTCTGTTAGCCCATTATGTCTGTTTTCTACACTCAATATAAAGATATTAAGGTGGGTTTCAGAGAGCTTAAAGACTTATTTTTGAGCTTTTACACCATAAATGATTTAGGGGTTACTTATTTAAATGTCTGCTTTTCTTTCTGTGTGCTTCTACTACAGTTATAGCACTTAGGTACTATGATGATAGATGTTTTATATATATATAAACCATTTCTTATTTTATTTTGCTTGAAACAAACCTCAGTGATTTTAGGTATTAGTAAAATACTACTAATTTATACTATTATATCATTGTTCGTAAAACAAAACCAAACCAGAAACAAGTGGAGTTTAGGAATGGGTATTTTTATTGTTAAAGGTAAATAAGTGTAGACTTTTAAAAATTATTATGAATTTAATTATTTACAAAATATTCAGATACTATGTAGAAAGTACATAGGAAATATTTTAAACTGCATGATTACTATTTTAAATATATGAATACATCCTTATACAAGATTGTGAGCATATAAAATGAACTATAGTGGATGAATTAGTATCTTCTTTCAAGTTTTATTTCTAACTGTCTTTTGTCATGTTGCTAGGTGAAGTGATATTAAAGCTATATGTTTGTCTTAATATAACTAAAGAAAATTTGTTGGATTTTTTTATGTCTCTCTTCTGACACCTTGTGGACTTGCTTATTTTAATTCTAGAGTGGGTTCTTCCTATGTTTCTTGAAAAAGATTTTTTTGTTTCTTGTTTCATTCTTCTTATTCAGAATATTCTGCTAAAAGGCTAAACTCGCAGGTCGGGATAAAGACAGTGTAACAGAACAGCAAAGGAAAGGGGGGAAACAGCAGCAATAATACTGACTCTCCTGCACTGGATTGAGTAGAAAAGTACAGGCCAGAGTCGCTGCACGCGTGGCCAGCGTATGCAGCGAGTCTCACCAAACTCATGATCCAGCTTTGCTGACAGCGGCTGCCTGATACATGACTACATTGTTGTAATCCCTTCTTGTTATCTTCTTCTGTGAAGGTCAGGTTAGTTATCCTTCAGCTCCCGTAACTGCTTATGAATGGATGATGAGTGGTCAGAAAGGTTCATACAACACATACCTTCAAAATCTTCACATCCATGACCCTGAGCCAACAGCAAAAATCAGTCATCACCCCTGTGGTGTCTCCACAAAAGTTCACTAGGGTCGTGTTAAATGTTGGGTAAACTGAATTGAATCCTGCTGTATTAAAAGAAGCCGAAATACCAAGGGTTCTCAATTTTGTGCTCAGCTGCAACTTCCAATCACAAGGATAAGCCCGACACTAATTCTCAGTGGCATCTTCAAATATCAGTACTCTTGCCCTTTCTGCGCTGTAGATGACCGAACCTGTTGCTACAGTGACGTACTACCTGTTCCCACTAGTCCTCCGGAACCGACCAAACCTCTGGCAGTAGCACTGTGTAACAGCACTGTATGCCACACCTTGACCAATCCTTGTGAATGGTAGACTTCCCTAATCTCCTGTAGCTCAGCCAGCTCGTGTTGAGGTGAACCTGACTCTATATGCTCTATTGCAATAGCTAAACGAATTAAACCCGTCACCTTACTTAGTTCTTTATTAAAACACACAGCACACCGGATTTAAAACACACAGCACACCCTGTCACCTTACTTAACTCCTTATTAAAACACACAGCACACCGGATTAAAAACAGACAGCATACCCCGTCACTTTACCTAATTCCTTATTAAAATACACAGCACACTAGAATTAAAATACACAGCACACCGGATTTAAAACACACAGCACACCGGGCCGCAGCACGTGGTCTTTCAAACCACCACCAGCCTCAACAATCCTCACAAGGCACAAGGATCTATGGGTCACAGTTCCACACCTAGGGCACTGCACTTCTTCAGCCCTCATCGTCGTTGTTGGTGTTGTGGGGTAACTCATTTGAATCCGTCTGCTCAAACCAGGGCTTTATCCACTTGGCTGGTACCCATCTGGTTACGGCATCTGTAACGACACAGGCATATCCTCGACCCCAGGTTAATAGTCTACACGGTCCTTCCCACTTCCCCGTCACACTGTTTTTAACTGCTACCATGCCATTTTCCTGCCTAAAATCTCCCAGGTCTCTCTGCAGGCCTGCGCCGTGCCGCACGATTGGAGGTACAAGGCAGTGTTGAGGAAGGCGTAGGAAGTTCAGGACGTAAACGGCTTTGTTCAGTCGATCTACTGGACTCAGCCCTTGCTCTCCCCCTTTTTGTTTTTGAAGCAAATTTTTTAAAGACTGGTTCATGCGTTCCACTATGGCTTGACCCGTCGGAGAATGTGGTGTGCCAGTCACATGTGTAATGCCCCACAGCTGTAGAAATACCTCTGTTGAACGGGCTACGTACCCTGGGCCATTATCAGTCTTTATCACACGCGGTACACCTAAGGCCGCAAACGCGGATCGCAAATGCTTTCGTACATGTTTACTAGATTCACCAGTCTGCGCAGTTGCCCAAATTGCAGTTGAATAACAGTCTACACTCAGGTGTATAAATTTCAGTTTTCCAAATTCTGACACATGGGTTACATCAGTCTGCCAGAACTCCAAAGGTCCATGCCCTCGGGGACTGACGCCTGGGTTGAAGTTAGGTATAAATGGTTGACAATCAGCACACGTTTGCACTATACCTCGGGCATCAGACTCCGAGATCCCGAATTGTCTGCGCAGCATTCGTGCAGATTGATGGAAGAATGTATGAGATGCCCGTGCCTGTGCAAACTTATCTGGAGATGGCGCGGCCCATGCAGGAGCCACAAGTTTATCAGCTCGTCTATTGCCCTCAGCTAAACCTTCTGGGAGCCCCGAATGGCTGCGAATATGGGTGATGAAATAAGGATCGTGCCATTCATTGAGTAGGAGCAACAATTCATGGAGCAGGGTGAACAGCTGCTCATCTCTGACCTCCTTCAGCAAAGCACGCTCCATTCGTTGAACGATTCCAACCACATATAAGGAGTCACATGATATTAATACCTCCTTTTGTCCACCTGCAAACACTTCTAGTACAGCACGTAATTCTAGCTTTTGTGTGGACCCCTTACAGTCCGTGATCACAATATCATGCCATTTATTGTCCATGTACCATGTTATTGCTGCTTTCTGTGTCTTTGGCCGTACGCAGGCCTCTGCTTGTAGATCTGCCACATCTCCCCCTTTTTTGTTTAACATCAGACCATTTATTAACAAGGTCGCCATGACTTGTGCTTCTGCTCGTTGTGACGCTCTTAGCAGGTTATATACTAAACACAATTAAAAACAGAATCAAAAAGAACCCTGCTAAGGCAATAAATACCCAGATTCCTAAATTTAGCCCAGAGAGCCAATTTCTTTGGATTTACCCACGAGAAATCCTTTTGTAATATTTCAAATGCATTGCAGTTCATTAAGTCTTGAATCTTTAGTATTTGAGCTTTTAGCTGATCATGTAAAGGACGAATATTTTGTTGCAATGACATGTCAAAAGCACCTTGGAGATGGTGTTTAACCATTTCTCAGCCATGTAGCAACGTATTCCAGGGGAGAGATGTAACACAAAGTCTTCGAGAGTTGTACTCCCAATCCCAATACAGAGAAAGACGTGTTTTTAATGCATTTTGCCGATTCCCTATCCATATTACTGCTGTTTTATACCTTACTCGCGTTAAATTTACACAATAAGATTGATTACATTCTTGTATACTTGCATTTTGAGCCGAAGCAAACATACGGATGAGAAGTACAAATCATTACAGAATTGTCTTGCTCAAACTTCTATTTGTTGCAGTGTTATCTGTGGTTAGCATGCACCCCGATTTAAGGTGCTTATAATACACCTTCGGTTGTTCAGGCCATTCAACAGTTCTTACAAAATGTCCATCTACTGCTGTGGATGACAAAGAAGAGATGTTTAGAAAATTTAAAACATGAGTTGCTTTATACACTCACTCTTGAGGTGTCATACCTACGGGATTCCCCCTTTTTTGTTTAGCAAGCATGGTTTTTAAAGTATGATGCATACGCTCCACAATTGCTTGCCCAGCCGGGGAATGAGGAATACTGGTGACATGTTTAATACCCCATGTCTGTAAAAAAAAAAACAACCTGTACTTTAGCAGACACATAAGCTGGTTCATTATCAGTTTTTATAGTTTTTGGTACTCCCGTGACTGCAATGCATTGCAACCAACGTCGAATAACATCACAAGCCTTCTCTCCTGTATGAGCAGTAGCCACAACAAAGTGAGAAAACAAATCGACTGAAACATGTCCAAATTCCATAATGCGCGTAACATCGGATTGCCAAAGTTCATCAGGTGTAAGCCCTCGCAGGTTAACCCCTGCAAATGATGGCAGAGGAGCCAGCTGCTGACAATCGGCAAAAATACCCACTCTAATGCAGTCAGGCTCTTTGCGAGTGCATCATCCCACTGTCCTAACAGGGCATAAAGTTGAAATTCTTGTAGGAAGGTGTTCAATGTGTCTTGCAGCAGTAGTAGACTATGTCTTATCTTGCAACATGCTGTAATGCCTTCTGAGCTGTTGGGGTTAATGAACATAGAACTTATGGGGGGGGCAGGCGGGGGCAGACACAGTGCTTCAGGGCATCCCCTGTATCTTCAAAGTGTGCTCATGTCTCTCTCCCCCTCTCTGACCCGAGACAGCCCCCCTATATCCTGCACTGGATTGAGTGGAGAAGTACAGGCTAGAGTCGCTGCATGCATGGCCAGCGCACGCAGCGAGTCCCACCAGACTCTCCTGCACTGGATTGAGTAGAAAAGTACAGGCTAGAGTCGCTGCACCCGTGGCCAGCGTATGCAGCGAGTCTCACCAAACTCATGATCCAGCTTTGCTGACAGCGGCTGCCTGATACATGACTACATTGTTGTAATCCCTTCTTGTTATCTTCTTCTGTGAAGGTCAGGTTCTCATGGATACACACATAGTTTTTAGAGCAGCATATTCTACAACTCGTACAAGGGTACGATGCAAAGCGGCATCTACAACTGATTGTATAATGCTTATTAAACACGGCAAACAGCATACTAAACATAACAGAGAAATTCCTTCCACACAGGCAATGAGTATAATTTGCTTCAACCAACCCCACCCCCAAGTCCATCCAGCAAAGAGATTTCACCCAGTGGTCTCCACAAGTTGCTGGTTCGGTCGGTGCAGTTCCTGCAGCTGGGCATGGATGGATTTGGAGTGGTCACTTAGATTCATACAATACAGTCCTTTAAAATCTTGACAACCATGTCTGTGAGCTGAAAGCAAAAAATCAGTAGCAGCTCTGTTTTGCAACGTCGCATATCGAATACTATCTACATCTAGCAATAACTCAGAAATAGCTGGACTAGTAGCATTGTTAAACTTATCCTTGGCAGCAAGAGAGTCCTTGTTATCACGAATCCTTGGCAGCAAAAGAGTCCTTGTTAGCAAGAGCGCATGCGGACTCCCTGTTCTTGCTGGTACTGTGCTTTGATCTTCTTCCACAACAGGCCAAGGTTCTCAAGCAGCTGGATAAGGTGTCTGTGAGTCCATTACAGGCTTATGTCATCCAAATGTTTTTCTTGCCAGCACCCGAGACAGAATAACAATTGGTGTGATATATGTGTTTTCCAGCACCCAGGTGCGAGTCCCTTGAGTGTATTTACAGTCCTCCTTGCCGATCTTCCGTTGCTTTCCCATATTCCACCCCCTTGCTCAAGAGACCGCTTCTGCTGGGTTCATTTTAGTCTCGCAGGGTATAACACAGAGCAAGCTACTAAGGCATGCAATAACATAGACACATATAGGAAAAAACCAAAAACATATCTCTATGGTACTGCTTTGAATCAGGTGTCCTTTTTCTGATGCTTTCTCATAGTGTGTATGGCATGCTTTTGTGCTAACGTGGCACATTTCCCATCTAATTGTTCTTGTTTGGTTTCTTTTTTTTTTTCCTTTTTTTTTTCTTTTTTTTCTCTTTTTTTCTTTTTTTCTTTTTCATTTTTTCTTTTTTATTTCTTTTCTCTTTTTTCTTTTTTTTTTTCCTTCCATCACTTACGACTGACATAAAAGTCTGCCTTTGCAACAAGAGCTCAGTTTCTCATTTTTCCTTAAGTTTCTCATTTTCCTACAGAGCATCCTATAGATTTTGGCTCAACTCCTTTTCCCAATCAACCATGATCTTATAGACAAACAACAAACAACCAGCGATACGCCCTGCACGGGCGAGCCATTCCCGAGAGTGTAAACGTGTCAGCTGGTGAAAACTCCCCCAATATTTCAGGACTTCCGTCGGTTCTACAGCCCATCCTGGTGTATCTACCTGGGGCGCGCTCGCCTTACGTCTAAACATTGTGTATATACAAACTTCTCAACTTGACGGAGTGTCAGCCCTAGTTGCATCCGAGAACAGTACCACACCGGGCAGAACGCCTGCTCAAGGGGAGTCACCTAACGACACTGCACACAACAAAAAACAAACAGTAGCACACATGCTGATCAGCAGGTATAAGCCGGCGCCCACACACACTTACACAGCAGACATACAAAACCAGCACTTCTATCCCAGGGAGGCGACTGGGGAGGGGAGGGGGCGAGGCGGGCAATGTCAGGAGCAAACGGCTCTGGCTCTGTCCTTCTCTCCTGACGTTCTGCCTCCTCCCTCGGCCTCAGGTGGAGCAGAGGGGATCAGCAGGGGATCGTCCCAGACCTTCGGACCTGGCCTGTTCGATCCCCCTCCCGTGGGTTGTAATGCTGCAAAAGCCCCGGCTGCCGTGGCTCGCTCCACCTTCATATCTTGTAAGGTCGATAACACCAACCGCCATGTCATCGCTAACGGTGATGCCTCTTTGTCTCCTTTACTT
The DNA here is from genome assembly GCF_964199755.1 of Larus michahellis. Lineage (NCBI taxonomy): Eukaryota > Metazoa > Chordata > Aves > Charadriiformes > Laridae > Larus > Larus michahellis. The sequence continues at coordinate 19,030,405 of NC_133929.1, read as the reverse complement.
ATCACTTCCCACAGTTTTTTCCCAACAGCCTCCCATATTTCTGGTTTAAAAGCTGTCTGGGGCTCTGGTGTGAATCTGTTCTCTCTGCACCATATTAACAACCTTCGGAGCATACGCTCATCGTATTTCACCCCTCTCTTAGAGAGGATATGCAGGAGAAGTCTTAATACAGCCCCTTCTTCTTTTGTTACTTGTTGCCCCATCTCCTGCCCCGGCTGCTCACCTCTCTCTGGGCGTCCGTGGCCATGTCGTCTGTTTATTCCGGATTGCCACCCAATCCGCCTGGTCTCAGTCCAGCTGAGCCGTCCTCCAGCCGGTGGATCTCCTTCTGGGTCTTCCGCCCCTCGCATTCCGTTGCTCAAGCCAAGCGCTGATGTCTTCCTGAGGGTGCTGCACAATATCGAGCAGGGTTTGATAGATACTGGCCAGGGCTCAGCACAGTGCAGTACGTTGTGCCTCTTTGGAATAGCTGCACCATTTTTCTTACAAACGTTCTATCACTTTATCAGGGTCCTGTAGTTGTTCGTGAGTGAAATTCCAGGCCACTGGAGGTGAGTAGTTCTCTAGATACCTGCCCATATTCTCACACGTGCCGTGCCATATGACCTGTGACCATAGTCTTGCGGATCCTGGGTCATATTCCTAGATTTCTTGTTAACTTTAAACAATTTCAATACCAGAAACACATTCAGGAGACATGGCTATAGGACCATGCTGGTTTGAACATCCCAGGGATATTCAAAATTCTCAAGGGCTATTGTAATTAGCTTGGAGGAGAAAGGGGAGGTGAAGGAAGGTGTCTCCCCCACAGATTGGTTCTCTGAGGAGAAAAGGTAGAAAGTGTATTTATTAATACTTTCTGCTAAATGGCTCCCGAAGTACAAAGATGATGGCAATGCTGCATACAGACACAATACCGGTCTTACTATCCATGATTTTATCATACCATAAGCCAGTGTTATACCATACAGCGAAGCGACAACCTCAATCCAACTCCCACAGATGATAAGCAGCACATAAATACTGGTAAGCAGTGTATACAGCAAGTAAGGTATTACAGAATACAACTCTGAGAACAAATGAAGTAACATTGTGACCAGCAACTATTAAACTAATATAATAAATGCTTATAACAAATATAACAAATTTGTTTTAACACGTTCTGCTCAGATCTGTCATTATCTCAACCCTTCGTGCCCCACGTTGGGTGCCAAAAAGGACTGTCATGGTTTAGCCCTAGCCAGCAACAAAAAACCAGGAGGCCGCTCTCTCAGTCCTCCCCCTCCCAGCGGGACAGGGAGGAGAATAGGAAGAAAAAGGCTAAACTCGCAGGTCGGGATAAAGACAGTGTAACAGAACAGCAAAGGAAAGGGGGGAAACAGCAGCAATAATACTGATAAAAGAATATACAAAACCGATTAATGCACAACCGCTCACCAACCAGAACCCGAAATGCCCAGCCTGCTCCCGAGCAGCGATTCCCTGCCCCCCCCCACCGGCCACCTCCCCCAGCTATATACTGAGCATGATGTCACATGGTATCGAATACCTCTTTGGCTAGTTTGGGTCAGCTGTCCTGGCCGTGTCCCCTCCCAGCTTCTTGTGAAAATTAACCCTATTCCTGCTGGAACCAGGACACCTGGTAAGCCTGTTTTCCAATGCTTGACAACACTTTTGGTGAAGAAATTTTTCCTAATGTCCAATCTAAACCTCCCCTGGCGTAACTTGAGGCCATTTCCTCTTGTCCTATCACTTGTTACTTCGGAAAAGAGACTGACACCCACCTTGCTACAACCTCCTTTCAGGTAGTTGGAGAGAGCGATAAGGTCTCCCCTCAGCTTCCTTTTCTCTAGCCTAAACAACCCCAGTTCCCTCAGCTCCTCCTCATGGGACTTGTTCTCTAGACCTTTCACCAGCTTCATTGCTCTTCTTTGGACGTGCTCCAGCACCTCAACATCTTTCCTGTAGTGAGGGGCCCAAAACGGGACACAGTATTCGAGGTGGGGCCTCACCAGTGCCGAGTACAGGGGGACGATCACTTCCCTGATCCTGCTGGCCTCACTATTTCCGATACAAATCTTCCACTTCCTTTACTGGTACTTAGTTAAATTGAACAGGAGCTTGAACAGGGAAGACATTTATTGGAAAAATAAATTATGTATAGAAGAAAAACCGGTGGTGTGTGGAAGCAGATATCAGGGAGGGATAGGACCATTGGATTGACTGAATAGAGGATGGAGATTTGAGAGATTTGAGTTCTCATAAATACATACCTTAGGTGAAAGTGGAAAAAGAAGAAAGGGAGAACAGGATCAAAATCTTCAGAATAAGGGTAGGAGAAGGAGGGTATGAGAAATGTTAATTCTATGTAGTATAGAGGGATTATTACCAAGTCCAGAAATGAGGGTCTTAATCTGGAGATTTACGCTCAGTTCCCTGCTATGTTACAGATTGTGTGCGTGGTCTGGTCTGTAGCAAATTATTCAGGCTCAGATAATCAAAGATATTTAGGGACCTAATTTGTCTTGGCTACTCTTTGGTTGCAGTTTTTAAGTATGTGAAAGCATGCAGGGTTCTTTTATTTGTTAATACCCTTTATATGATTTCATATTCTGGTATATACGTTGCTCAATTTAAAAGGAATATGACCGGGATGGTGTCCCTGCCCATGGCAGGGGGGTTGAACTAGATGATCTTTGAAGGTCCCTTCCAACTCAAGCCATTCTATGATGCTGTGAAGTTCCATCACAAGTACTCTGGTTAGGCAATCAGGTTAGTACCTAAAAGTACCTGGTTAGGTACTTTTAGTCCTTAAAGACCTGACAGCTTTCCTCAGCTCCTTTGCCCTTCAGAGCTGCTGCCCATGGGATCCCACTTTACAGTTTCCTGAATAAACCAAAATATGCTGTGAATTCCAGAAGATTTCTGGAGAGTGCCAGGTATGCCTTCTTGATTACAGGTTCTAGATGAACCAACCAGGGATGATGCACAGCTGGATCTGTGTGGTGGGTTGACCTTGGCTGTCCGCCAGGTGCCCACCAAGCCACTCTATCACTCTCCCTTCTCAACAGGACAGGGGGAGAAAATAAGATGGAAAAGCTCGTGGGTTGAGATAAGGACAGGGAGATCACTTACCACTTATCGTCACAGGCAAAACGGGCTTGACTCGTGGAAAATAAGTTTAACGTATTTCCAATTAAAATACATTTGGCTAGTGAGAAACAAAGACAAAAAGTTAAACAACATCTTCCCCCCACCTACCCCCTTTTTCCCAGTCTCAGCTTCACTCCTTCATTCCTGACTGTTACGGTTTGAGGAACCCATGAGCATTTATTGTCGTTTAGACAATTATTCTATCACCCGATGACCCTTCCCCACCCGGGAAGGGGAATTGGGAAAAACAAGGAAACCAAAGGGTTGAAATATAAACAGATTTAATAGAATAAGACTAAATAATCAACATTAATAACACTAAAGAAACAATATTGATACCGATACCAATATACAAGGATTATACTCGACCAATTATATCAGTAAGAAGCTGTGCACTCCCAGCAGTGGACAGCTAATGTCAGACACTGCAAGAGCTACGGCTTTGGGAGGAAGGGAAGGCCTCAGGGGTCCGGCACCAGGGCAAGAAGTTCTCAGGACGGCAGAGAGCACTTTGCAGCAAACTTTCTAATTTATATTGAATGTGATGTTCATGGTATGGAATAACCAGCTTGGGTCAAGTGCCCGGGTGTCGCTCCTCCTCATCCCTGCACCTGGCTAACTTGAAAACACTGAGACCTTGAAACCCACATACCATAGCTGGCTAGAAAGTAAATATTTTCACAAATTCAGACACTAGAATCTTCTAAAAATGCAGTTTTCCCAAGCATTAGAAGAGACCTTACTGAAAAGTAAAATTACTGAAAGAGAAATTAATCCTGTGTTGCTCAAACCAGAACACCGACTGTGCCTCTTTCGTCATCGTGTCCGTGTGTCGTCGTCTCCCAAGCGGCACGGGGGGGATGGGGAATGAGGGGCGGGGGTTGCGGTCAGTTCATAACAGTTCCTCTCTGCTGCTCCTTCCTCCTCACGCATTTCCCCTGCTCCAGCATGGGTCATCTCCATGAGCTGCAGTCCTTCAGGACAAACCTGCTCTGGCATGGGTCCTCTCCACAGGCTGCAGTCCTTCAAGGAAAAAAAACACCACTGCTTGAGCGTGAGTTCCCCGTGGGCTGCAGTTCCTGTAAGGAGAACCTGCTCCTGTGTGGGTGCTCCACGGGCTGCAGCTTCCTTCAGGAAATATCCAACTGCTCCAATGCGGGGACTGCCGTGGGCTTCAGTGTGGATATCTGCTTCAGTGTGGTCTCTTCCATGGGCTGCAAGGGAATATCTGCTCTGGCAGCTGGAGCACCTCCTCCCCCTCCTTCTTCTCTGACTTTGATGTTCGCGGAATTGCTTCTCGTGCTTTTTTTTTTTTTCCTGTACAGTGTTTTGCCCTTTCTTAAATATGTTTTCACAGAGGCACCACCAGCTTTGCTGATTGGCTCAGCTTCAGCCAGCAGTGGGTCAGTTGCAGAGCCAGCTGGAACCACCTGTTCCCAGCACAGGGCAGCCCCTTACCTCTTTTCACAGAGGCTAGCCCTCCAGTCCCCCACCCGGCTACCAAAACCTTGCCACATACACCTGATATACAAATCCAAACTTTTTCTTCAAAGTGGATCTTTAAATCTGATCTGGTTTGTAAATAACATGGGTAATGTTAGAATAGTAATAGATCACCATAGAAAGGCTTGTGGATACTTATCCCACCCAAATGAACTGACCGGAAAATTTTTTTTTCAACATCCTAAAGTGACTGTATTTATTTGTGTTTCCACATATTCCACCTTCATTCTGTTCTACCAAAAGTGAATCTCTAAGGTAAGTCGGTTGCAGAAAAAGTGTGTATTTATTAAGTTTTGATTTATTATACTTTTTCCTGACTTCAGTAGCCCTCTGGAGGAAAAAATGCATCTAGTTCCACAGCAAGAGATAAGCCTAAACTACTATCGCTAGTAATAAAATACTTTACAGTTAATTGTAGTTACTAGAACTACTTCAAAGCAACTCAGTTGTACTCGGTTCACTTGTTTGAACCGATGCATCCTTGGGTACATCTATGATCTTTGAGGTTTTGTCATGACCTAAAGGGTTACCCAGCCTGCGGGTGTGTAGAGATCGTGACCGTGGGTTCATAGGATTCTGTAATACACAAGAACACAGAGGCTTTTATCCTCTAAATTTCTCTCCTTTATTACAGATTACCACAAATACCATACAAATCACCACTAGCAAATATGCTGCCACAAATCACCAGTAGCAAGTATACCTATGACTAATAAAATGAATATATATATATATTAAGCCATTGCAAATTACTATCAGCAATCAATAATGCCAACAATCAATATTATAGCAATAACCAATTACAGCAACAGCCAAGTAGGTATATACTATTACAGGTTACTACAAACTTATCCTTAGTGAAGCAAACTTATCAGCAATATAAAAGCAGATATACTTATGACAGATTACTTATATGGATAATACTGGTATCAAGTGAATTAGACAGATCTCAGAAGGGGCCAAACCATCCCAGAAGTGGGAGGACAAACCGAACTGCCCCCAGAAGTGGGCCCAGAAGGGGACCAATAAAATAAAAAAGAAAGTTCATGCAGAGAGCTCAACCTGTTTAAGAAAACTATGTGCAACACAGGAAGTTCTCAGAGAGAGAAGCTCCATTTTGGTTAAAAATTAAGTCATTTTTATATCACAGAGACATAAGAGAGCGTGGGACATACATACTTTTTTGAGCAGCCAATAGATGCTGTTAATTTCTGGTTTTCACCTGAAACAGCCGATAGATGATGATATTTTCTGTTCTTTCAGACCAGTTTTTATCTTTCCAGACTGTTTTTCTGTTCTTGCAGTTAGACCAGCCAATGGCAGTTACCGATTCCTACTTCCTCAGGATGTTTTCCCCTTTTTCCAGACTATTTTTCACCTTTTCAGACAATAAATTGCCGTTACAGTTCCATGTTTATGCTCTTATCGATGGTATCGCAGGATGTCTCTGGTTTCAAGGTACCCATCTGTACTTCAAAGATGCCAGTTGCACTTTTCAAGGATGCTTTGGGTTCACAGGCCTAGTTCCCAGGCTGGCAGACGATTTCTTCTGTTCAGTAATTTCCCCCTTCTAACCGGGTCACCTTTATGGCTGTTCATATCAGGTGTAATAACTACAGTACTTGTCCCACTCAGGGTTATTTGGTGTATTGAGAGTCTTGCAGAAGATATTGTATTTGAGGAGTTAGTGATCTTGGGCAAGCCGTGTCAGCCATATTAGGCCTAGTAACCTATATGTTAGCATGAGTGACTGCTATATAGCCCTATGTATGTAACAGTGACAGAGAACATGGGATTCTTCCAAGCAGATCTTTGAAGAGGCCAAAGTCTGCTCTCCTGAAGTCCAGGGCTGTGATCTTGCTTTTTGCTCTCCTCAGGATCCTGAACTCCACCATCTCATAATCGCTGCAGCCAAGGCTGCCTTTGACCTTCACCCATAAGCTCTCAGTCGAATGCAAAAAGGCTTTACGCACAAGGAGAGACAAGCTACAAAGGTAGATTAAAGAAATATTGCCTGGGCGTGTAGAGATGGTGTCAGGAAAGCCGACTGTGGTGGGTTAACCTTGCCTGGCTGCCAGGTGCCCACCAAGCCGCGCTCTCACTCCTCCTCCTCAGCAGGACAGGGGAAGAAAATAAGATGAAAAAAAGCTCGTGGGTCAAGATAAAGACAGGAAGATTGCTCACCAACTACCGTCATGGGCAAAACAGACTCAACTTGAGGAAGATTAATTTAATTTATTGCCAATTAAAAATAGAGTAGGATGGTGAGAAACAAAGACAAAACTGAAAACACCTCTCCCCCCTCTTCTTCCCAAGGTCAACTTCACTCCTTCGTTCTTGACTCTTCTGTCTCCTCTTCCCCCCCATCTTCAAGAACTGCTCCAGTGCGGTTATGTTCCATGGGGTGCAGTCTTTCAGGAACAGATTCCTCCAGTGTGGGTCCCCCATGGGCTGCAGTTCCTGCCAGAAAACCTGCTCCTGCGTGGGCTCCTTTCCATGGGCCGCAGTTCCTGCCAGGAGCCTACTCCAGCGTGGTCTCCACAGGCTGCAGCTTCCTTCAGGGCACATGCACCTGCTCCAGCGTGGGGTCCTCCACGGGCTGCAGTATGCATATCTGCTCTGAGGTGGTCCTCCACAGGCTGCAGGGGGACAACCTGCTTCACCATGGTCTTCTCCAGGGGCTGCGGGGGAATCGCTGCTCTGGTGCCTGGAGCACCTCCCCCTTCTCTTTCTTCTCTGACCTTGATGTCTTCAGGGTTGTTTCTCTCACATTTTTTTCCTCACTTTTCTCTCTCACAACTGCTGTGCAGCATTTTTTACCTTTTCTTAAATGTTTTCACAGAGGTGCCACCAGCTGCACTGATTGGCTCATCTTTGGCCTGCAGTGGGTCCCTTTTGGAGCTGGCTGGAACTGGCTCTGTCCGATATGAGGGCAGCCCCTGGTCTCTTCTCACAGAGGCCACCCCTGCATCCCCCCCCTTCCCCTCCTGCTACCAAAACCTTGCCATGTAAACCCAATACACCAACGCTCACCTGAACTTTAGACTTGCAAGGGACATCAAGGGCAAAAAGAAGAACTTATACTGTAGGAAATATCGTAGCAACATTGTATCGACAATGTAGCAAATATCAATGTGAGACTTTATAGGAGGGGAAGGTGATTTTATTTAAAATAAAAACTGAAACAAAACAAGCGTCGGTCACAGTGTCACACTCACAAGCAGCATCGTAAGTGTCCAAGAAGTCTGTCCAGCAGTCAGGCACCTGCCAGGGTCCTGAGTGCACTAGTAGGCCTTAATGGCCGTGACCAGCCTTAACTGAGGTTTCCACCCACACCCCCTACCCATGGGCCCAGGAGCTCCATTTAAGCTCAGCCATGAGCCATGGGTCTTCTGTCCCTGCCTGAGCTACGTTGTAGAAGTGCCTCTCTCCAGCTCAGCCATAGCCATGGCTGTGCCAGGCTATGGCCCCCCATTGAACTGGACCCTGAGCCGCGGACAGACTTCCTGGCTTGACCTCAGACCTGCCCCATCATCATGAACTTGCCTGATGATCTAGACTCTTGGTTGACCCTGGCTACCCTTCTTGGGTCTGCCTTGGTTGAGTATTGTGAGACTGGGCCCTGGCTGGCAAGGCCTCTACCCTGCTGGCCTTGTTATCATGCCTAGCTCCTTGCTCCCCATCCCTCAGGGAGCAGCTAGCCCTCCTTGCTCCCTGACAGCACCAGGGCTATGCATGTTCAAGCCCGGCAGTCAGGCAGCAAGCTGCCAGATGTTAGGTGATGACATGGAGGACAAGGGATGCCAGCTGCCAAGTCCTTCTAATGCATCCTGGGTTATTCTTAGGTTAGTGACCACGTGCAGGTTTTGGATATGCCTTTTTGTACCCTTTTGGAGCTGACAGAGATCAGTGTCTCCACCCTATCCCACCCCTGTGATTGTCACAGGTGAGCAAACAACAACCCGTACTGGATCTGGATACCACAAAATTAGAGCTTTTTACCCTACTTGGTTATCTTACACACTCACTCGCTCTCCCCCCCACCCCAGCAGTACATTCACTATGTCTCTACTTCCTTTCCCATTGGGAAGATCACTGCTGGTCCAGGAAGGTTGAGCAGAAAGTCATGTTGGTTTTGTGCTGTGCGGATGCTCCCAGTTACCAGTCTCGGGCATTACTGGCCGAGGTTCCTGCATGTCCCCCCACGCATCTCCCTGATCTCCCCCACTTCCAGGATCTTTCCTTCAGCCAGGATCTTCACCTTCTTCTTTCCAGGCCCCCTTCTTCTTTTTGGTAACCCAAGCCCCCAGTTTTCCCAATTTAAATAGTCTATGTGCAGAAGCACAATACATGATCAGGCTCCTAATTGGTGGTTCTATCTCTGAATTGGAGGATTCAGGACGTGACACTTTTGTTTAGTCCAGGTGTTAGTTATCAAAATTTACAACCAGCCTGCACTGTTGCAGCTAACAAGTGGCAGGCTTGTGCTTGAGAGTTGTAAAGTTCAGTTTTGGACGTTCACCCCCACACAATCATCTGCAGCCTGTCAGCGTTCACAATTTAAGCTCACAATTTTTTCTGCCTACCACAAGAAGTCATCAGGATTTGTTCGCTGTTCTTTGTTTCCAGATCTGGATGTCTTCTGTAATAGCTGGTAGATGTGCTGGTCTTGATGACCTGCTAATCTGGGTACCATTAACACATGCAATTCTGAGAGCCTTTGTCCTGCTGCGCGTTCCTTCTGGTGTCTCCACACGCAGAGGCTCCCATTCATTCTCTATTCACACTAATCATAGAATAGTTTGGGTTGGAAGGGACTTTAAAAGGTCATCTAGTCCAACTTCCCCTGCAATGAGCAGGGACATCTTCAAGTGGATCAGGTTGCTCAGAGCCCCATCCAGCCTGACCTTGAATGTTTCCAGGGATGGGGTATCTACCACCTCTCTAGGCAACCTGTTCCAGTGTTTCACCACCCTCATTGTATAAAATGTCTTCCTTATATCTAGTCTAAATCTACCCTCTTTTAGTTTAAAGCCATTACCCCTTGTCCTGTCGCAACAGGCCCCGCTAAAATGTTTGTCCCCATCTTTCCTGTAAGCCCCCTTTAAGTACTGAAAGGCCACAATAAGGTCTCCCCGGAGCCTTCTCTTCTCCAGGCTGAACAACCCTAACTCTCTCAGCCTGTCCTCATAGGAGAGGTGCCCCATCCCTCTGATCATTTTTGTGGCCCTCCTCTGGACCCGTTCCAACAGGTCCATGTCTTTCCTGTGCTAATCTTAGCCTTTCTATCAAAACTCTCTATGCTACTGCTACAATAGTAGTAAAAGGCTGACCAAGGAAAAACTGGAGCCATTGCTGAATAGGGCAGATGATCTAGTGACCATGGACACAGATAAGGTTGAGGCACTTGGTGCCTTCTTTGCATCCGTCTTCACTAGCAAGGTCTCCCAGGCCTCTGTGCTTTGTGAAAGGGTTCAAGGAGGAGAACTACCAGCAGTGGATGAGGATTGAGTCAGGGATTATTTGCGAGAACTCTACCCATACAAGTCCGTGAGACCTGACAGGATGCATCCAAGGGTGCTGAGAGAGCTGGCTGATGTCCTTGTAAGGCCATTCCATACCATCTCTGAAAAGTCATGGCTGTGTCATTGGAAAGGGGGAGGTTCCTGATGACTAAATGAAGGCAAATGTTGCATCCATCTTCAAAAATGGACAAAAGGACAATCTGGGGAACTACAGACTGGTCAGCCTCACTTCAGTCCCTGAGAAAATCATGGAGCAAGTCCTCTTGGAAAACAGTTCTGGGCACATGAAAGAGAAGGCTACTGGAAATGGTCATCATGGATTTACCAAAGATAAATTATGCCTGACCGACCCGATTGTCTACTGTGATTAAAATAGTTATGGTTGTGGACATTTACCTTGACTTTATCAAGGTTTTTGACACTGTCTCCCACCCTGTTTTTGTATCCAAGTTAGTACGTTCTGGTCTGGATGGGGGGGAAGGGGGGGCAACTGGATTGGTGAAAAACTAGTTGGATGATCGAGCTCAAAGGATAGCGGTTGATGGGTCCTATTCTACCTGGAGGCCAGTGACAAGCAGAGTACTGCAGGGGTCTGTCCTGGAATCTGTCCCGTTGAACATCTTTATCGGTGACCTGGAGGTGGCAACAGAGTTCACTCTTGTCAAGTTTGCAGATGATGCTCTTAAGGACAGGGCTGCCATTCAGAGACCTAGACAGGCTGGAGGAATGGGCCCACAGGAACCTCATATAATTCAACAAGAACAAGCACCTAGTCTTGCACCTGGGAAGGAAGAACCCCTTGCAAAGACAGACAGCAAGCTTAACATGAGCCGGCAGTATGCCTTGGCAGCAAAGGTGGCCAGCAGCATCCTGGTCTGTATTAACAGTAGCGCAGCCATTAGATCAAGGAAAGTTATTATCCCCCTTTACTTAGCACTCATTATACCACATCTGGAATACCTTGTCCGGTTTTGGGCCCCGTACAATACAGGAAAGACATTGATCAACTGGAGCATGTCTAGTGGAGGGACACTGAGATCATCAGGGGCCCGGAGCACATGCTCTATGAGGAGAGACTGAGGGAACCGGTCTTTTTCAGCCTGAAGAAGAGAAGGCTTTGGGGGGGACTGGGCTATCAAGAAGGCGGAGCCAGGCTCTTCACAGGGGTGCATGGTGGGAGGACAGGAGACAATGGGCATAAAGTGGAAACAAGAGGGGCCCTGACTGGACAGAAGGAGAAACTTTTTCACTATGAGGGTGGTCAAGCATGGGATCAAGGTGCCCAGAGAGGTTGTGCAGGGAAAACACGTAAGATATTTGTTATCACAAGGAGCTAGTGGCCTTCGACAAAGGTCCAGCAACATGTTTAGTGCTTCTTTGCTCTGTATAAGGAAGGGACATCCTTGATGTTTGGTTCACAAATATTTCTTGTATTATCTCCATCCAGTTTACAACCAGATTATAGATAGTCCTTTGATTACCTGTCATTTTTCTGACTTCTGTTCTCGTCAATAGTAATACTTTACTATTTTTCATTCTACTCACCTGTTTACCTTATTTTATTTACTTAAAATCAGGAGTGGAGATTACATGAATCTTTCCCAACCTTCTTTCCTCATTTTGTATTTTAAAGCTCTTAAGAATGTTAGACTAAATAATGCAATGCTGTTTTTCAGTTATTTGGTCCATAATTTAAAAAGAGTCCACTCTCAGTGAATTGATGGTAGTGATCAAATGTCCTAGCAACTTGATCACAGAACCAGTCCTGAAGCTATTATTTTACCGTGCTCTTGGCCTTCCTCTGTACAAAGAAGAAAAATTCCAGGTTCAGTTCTGTATCCACCTGGTAGCCTAGAACAGTGGCTGACAAACTTTTTGATCACACGCCTCTATCAGTACAAAAGTTTTTGAGCATGCATCCCCACTATATGTATATTTATTTACTTATAAATTATATGCATGTATTACTGTGTTAATATATTATGTGCATTGTAAAACATACACATAAAAAGAAATTAAAGAAGGATGAGAGAAAGGTGAAAGGAACAATATTTTAAAATATTTTTTATTTACTAATGGTACAAAAAACATTTTTGCTCTTGCTAAAAAAATACTATTAATAATTTTTAGTGAGAGCAATGTGATTGAATATGCTTCATTATTTTTTAAAATCTTGTTTTAACATTGTGTGATATAGCGATTCAAAGGTCTGTTTCTAAGTTCAATTTATTTCCGATACTTGGTTTTAATGGCTTGTCATAGCTGGAAAACATACCTCACAAAGATACATGGATCTGAATGGAAGAAGCGCATTGTTGACTGCGCTTACTAAATCATGATACTCATTTTTCAATCACATCCACCAGTTATACAAAGTTTTTTGTTGAAATTTGGTGTTGTGGTTTAACCCCGGAAGGCAGCTAAGCACCACACAGCCACTCGCTCACTCCCCCTCCAGTGGGATGGGGGAGAGAATTGGAAAGGTAAAAGTGAGAAAACTCGCGGGTTGAAATAAGGACATTTTAATAGGTAAAGCAAAACCTGCACATGCAAGCAAAGCAAGACAAGGAATTCATTCACTACTTCCCGTCGGCAGGCAGATGTTTAGCCATTTTCCAGGAAAGCAGGGCTTCATCACGCATAATGGTTCCTTAGGAAGACAAGTGCCATAACTCTGACCATCCCTCCTTCCTCCTTCTTCCCCGCAGCTTTTGTTGCTGAGCATGACATCATATGGTATGGAATATGCCTTTGGTCAGCTGGGGTCAGCTGTCCCGGCTGTGTCCCCTACCAACTTCTTGTGCACCCCCAGCCTACTCCCTGTCAGGGCGGTGTGAGAAGCATAAAAGGCCTTGACACTGTGGAAGCCCTGTTCAGCAATAACTAAAACATCAGTGTGTTATCAACACTGTTTTAGTCACAAATACAAAATATATCCCCATACCAGCTACTATGAACAAAATTAACTCTATCCCAGCCAAAACTAGTACATTCGGCTAGTAAATTTTCATCTTCCCTGATGTCAATCAGTTGTTCTTGCAAATTCATAGGAAGGTGTTACAGTTTTATAGTTTTGACAAATGGGTTCAAAACCTACTGAAACTCTTCATTTGGAAGATTTTTAAACAGGTTAGAGAATTCTGTTTCCAAATTTTTAAGGGCACGAATATGAGAGTTTTTATAGGTGACACACTTGCACTGTTTTTGTCAACAAAATCACATAATGATGGAAACATTTCCAAACACCTGTTTTCAAAATGCTCTCTGCATAGCACAGGTTTCTTCTGAAAAGCAGTTGCTTTCTCACTCCTTGTTAAAATGTCACCTTTACCTTGAAAGGACAGATTAAGTGTGTTTATTTATTTGAAAATATCTGCATAAGCAGATAATAAGCAGCAAATACACTTATGATCAATTACCTATATGCGCATATATATATATATTATTCAAAACCGTACTGGTACAGTGCTCACCAAACCAGCTCCCAGGAGTGGGGACTTGAAATCGACAACAGACTGTCTCACTTTGAAGGCAGTCTGCGTCACGGAGGCTGGAGTCAGCCAGGTGTCCCCCACGAGGGTCCAATAACTTGTCTAGGAGATCTCATAGAAAAGTTCATGCAGGGGGAGTTTTCAGAGAGGCTTCATTTTGGGTAGAAAATAAGTAATTTTTATATCGCTGTATTGGGTTGTGTGGCAAGGTTTTGGTAGCGGGGATGCTACAGGGGTGGCTTCTGTGAGACGATGCCAAAACTTCCTCCATGTCTGACAGAGCCAGTTCCAGCTGGCTCCAAGACAGATCTGCCACTGGCCAAAGCTGAGCCAATCAATCAGCAACATTGGTAGCACCTCTGTGATAGCATATTTAAGAAGGGGAAAAAACTGCTGTGCAACAGCAGCTGGAAGAGAGGAGTGAGAATATATGAGAGAAACAACTATGCAGACACCAAGGTCAGTGAAGGAGGGGGAGGAGGTGCTCTGGGCACCAGAGCAGAGATTCCTTTGCAGACTGTGGAGAAGACCATGGTGAAGCAGGCTGTTCCCCTGCAGCCCATGGAGCAGGTGGATGCACCCGAAGGAGGTTGTGACCACATGGAGAACCTGTGCTGGAGCAGACTCCTAGCAGGAACCTGTGGCCTGTGGAGAGGAGCCCATGCTGGAGCAGGTTTGCTGGCAGGACTTGTGACCCTGCAGGGAACCCATGCTGGAGCAGTCTGTTTCTGAAGGACCGCACCCCGTGGAAAGGACCCATGCTGGAGCGCAGTTTGTGAAGAACTGCAGCCTGTGGGAAGGACTCATGTTGGAGAGGTTTGTGAAGGACTGTATCTCATGTGTGGGATCCCACACTGGAGCAGGGAAAGAGCGTAAGGAGGAAGGAGAGGCAGAGACAATACATAATGAACTGATTGCAACTCCCATTCCCTGTCCCCCTGTGTCACTCGGGGGGAGGAGGTAGAAAAGTCAGGACTGATTGGTCAGTAATTGGTGAGCGATCTCCCTGTCCTTATCTCAACCCATGAGCTTTTTGTTATATTTTTTTCTCTCCCTGTCCAGTTGATGCAGGGGGAGTGATAGAGCTGCTTGATGAGCACCTGTTTGCCAGCCAAGGTCAACCCACCACAGTTGCAGAGACATAAGGAGGTATAGGACACCACCACCTAGAGCAGCCAATAGATATTCTGTTTTTTACCTGGGACAGTCAATAAGTAATGATGTTTTCCTAATCTCTCATACCAATTTTTATTTGTCCAGACTGTTTTCCTGTTTTTGCAGTTAGACCAGGCAGTTACTGATTCCTTGTTTTTCAGGACGTTTTCCCTCTTTTACAGACTATTTTTTCACCTTTCCAGACAATAAGTTGCTGTTACAGTTTCTTGGTTTTGTGCTTATCGATGGCATCTCAGGATGTCTCCGATTTCTAGGTACTCAGCTGCACTTCAAAGATGCCAGTTGCACTTAAGGATGCTTCTGGTTCCCAGGCCTAGTTCCCAGGCTAGCATTTCCCAGGCTGACAGGCATTTTCTCTGTTGGTATTTCAGCAGTCTTTCTGAGCAGTCAGCTCACTTTCTCCCTCTCCGTGTGTGCTCTCAGTGTGCTCAATTGACGCACTTGCTCGGCTTTCTAGCTTGATCCTATCGACACTCTCACTGGACCTGCCTGCCCAGCTCCATGTCAGTGCTCTCAGCTCACTCAGCGCATCTGCTCTTCTCCCTCTCTCCTGTCAGCACTCCCTCTCGCTTCTCAGCATGCTCTTTACTCTCATTGCTCTCAGGTCTTGGCTCACTCAGTGCTCTGCTCTTGACTCTCAGCACTCCCTCTCAACTGTCAAATCTTGATACTCTTGTGTCTCTTGACTTACTTGGTGCTCCATCTGTCAAATCACACAATCTCTCAACTCTCGGTGCTCCCTCTCTTGACGCTGGCTCTTTTGGCACTCTTGGTTCTTAGCACACTGTCTTGGGGCTCTCACTTTGCTATTGGCTCTTTCTCTGCTCTCTTGTGGCTTTCTCTTGGTGCTCTGTCTGCTCTGGATGCTTGCTCAGCTCTCTGTCTGCTCTGGGCACTCTCTTGGCTTGCTCTCGACTATCCGCGCTCTTGACTCTTCGTGCTCCCATTCCTGACTCTTGCTCTGCTTTCTACTCTCTTGATGTTTGGATCTCTCTGGAACTCACTTGGCACTCTGGGCACTCTCTCTCCACTTCCTCCTGACTTTCATCTCGCCCTCCTCTCTTGACTCCCCTCCCTCAGTCCTCCTCTCTCAATCCCCTCTTGCCTCCCACTCTTGGCTCTTGCTCTTGGCCCCTCCAGCCCCCTCTCCAGTCTTGGCCCTTGCAAGATCCTCTCTCTGCCCCTTCTAGGCACTAGAAGGATCCTCTCTCAGCCCTCTCTGCTCTCACTCTCCTCTTTCTCGATCCCTGCTTGTCTCGCTCACCCCTCTCTCAGCCCTTTTTTCTCAGCCCTTGTTCCCTTCTTGCTTTCCTCTCTCTTGTCCCTCACTCCTCAAGCACACCTCCCCCCCACGGCCCTCTCTCCTCTTGCACACCTGTCGCTCTCCTCTCTTGGCCCTCACTCCTCTCATTCTCCCCTCTCTTGGGTCCTGCTCCCCTTTCACTCTCCTCTTGCTCTGCCCTTGCTCTCCTCTCGCCCGGCCCTCACTCCTCTCCCCTCCTTGCTTTATCTGCCCTCATCCTCCTTTTGCTCCCCCCCATTGGCCCTTGCTCCTCTCTCCCTCTTCTCACTCTCACCTCACTCTCCCCACACCCGTTTTGTTTACCTATTGCTCCCTTCTCTCGACTGTCACCCTCCCACACTTCTCATCCCTCACTCCTCCCAACCTCCTCGCCCCTCTCGCTCTCATGTCTCTTGGCCCTCACCCCTCTCGTTCTCCCCTCTCTTGGCCCTCTTGCTCCCCTCTCTCTGGGTCCTCTCTCACTCCTCTCGGCTGTATGCTAATCTCTCTTGACTTCTCATTTCTTGTTGTGCTCTCTCAGCTCTTGCTCCCTGCTCCTCAGCTCTCCCTCCTGGTTCTTCACTTTCAGCTCTCATCTCTGCCACCCACTCCTCTCCTCTCTCCTTGCTCTTCTCTCCTCTCGGTCCTCGCTCTTCTCACTCCCCTTTCTCAGTCCTTGCTCCTTGCTCGTGGCCCTCGACCTCAGTCCTAGCTCTCTGCCCTCTCTCACTCCTCTCTCCTCTCAGCCATAGCTCCTCTCTCTTGGCTCTGTGCTCCTCACTCTTGGCTGCTCACTCCTTTATTGTCTTGCTCAGCTCTCACTCCTTGGTGCTCAGTCATGCTTCCTTGCTCTTGGCACTCTCTGCCCCGCCCTGGTCCTTGTTTCCCTCTCTCACTCCTCACTCCACTCTCTCAGCTCTTGTCCCTTGCTACTTGCTCCCCTTTCCCTTGGCCCTTCCTTGCTCCTTTCTCATCTTGGCCCTTGCTCTTTGCCCTCAGGCTCTCTGCTCCTTGGTCATCGCTCTTGCCTGCTCATTCTTGGCTCTTGTTCCTTGCTGCTCTCTCCCACTACTCCTTGCTCTCACTCCTCGTTCCTGGCTCTTACTTCTCACTCTCAGACTGTGTTCCTCTCAGTCCTTGCTTCTCTCTCCTTTTGCTCTCCTCTCTTGGCTTTCGCTCCTCTCTTGGCCCTTGCTCCTCTGGCTCATCTTGGCTCTCACGCCTCTCTTCTCTTGTGCCTCTATCCTCATCCCCCTCTCCCCTCCGCTTGGCTCTTGCTCCCCTCTCCCCTTGGCTCGCCTTTCCCCTTGGCTCTTGCTCCTTGCTCTTCTCTTTTGGCACTCGCTCTTGTCCCTCTCTCATTCTTCGCAGCTCTGTGCTCCTCACTCTCAGCCCTCGCTCCTTTCACTCCACTCTACTCCCCCCTCTCTCAGCCCTTGCTCCTCTGTCACTCCTCTCACTCCCCCCACTTCGGTCCTCGCTCCTTGCTCTTCTCATTCCCCTCTCAGTGTTCTTTGCTCCTCTTGCTCTCCTCTCTCAGCCCTCTCACTGCTTGTTCTTCTCTGTCTTGCCCTCTCACTCCTTACTCTTTGCACACCCCTCTCAGCCCTCACCCCTCTAGCTCTCCTCTCTCTCAGCCCTTGGTCCTCTTATTCTCCCTGCTCTCATTTCTTCTCCACAATGCTCCCCTCTCGCTCTTCTCTCTCTTGGCCTGTGGTCCCATCATGTGCACCTCTTGCTCCTTTCTCTTTCAGCCCTAGGTCATCTCACTTCTTCCTCCCTCAGCCCCTGCTCCCCTCTCTCTTGGCCCTCGCTCCTTTCATTCCCCTCCCTCTCTCTTGGCCCTCATGCCCCTCTCCTCTCGCTCCTCTCTCGCTCCTCTCTTTATTGGCCCTCACATGTTGCACTCCCCTCTTGCTCTCCCCCTCCTCAGCTCTCGCTTCTCTCACTTCCCTCTCTCTTGGATGCTCCCGGCCCTTGCTCTTCTCACTCTCTTCTCTCTTGTGCCTCACTCACCTCACTTCCCTTTTGCTCTACTCCCTCTCAGCCCTTGTTCCTTTTGCTCTCCTATCTCACAGCCCTCGCTCTCCCTTTTCACTCCCCCCTCTATTGGCTCTTGTGCCTCTGGCTCTCCTCTTGTTCCCCCCTCTCTCAGCCCTTGGTCATTTGGCTCTCCTCCTGCTCTCCTCTCTCTTGGTCCTTGGTCCCATCGCAATAATCTCTTGCTCCTTTCTTTCTTGGCCTTTGCGTTTTTTGCTCCCCTCTCTCTTGGCCCTCACACCTCTCTCTTCTTTCTCCCTTGCTCCTCGCTCATCTCACTCTCTCTCAGCCCTCAATCCCCAAGCTCTCCTCTCTCAGCCCTCGCTTCTTGCTCCCCCTCTCTCTTGGCCCTTGGTCCTTGTGCTTTCCTCTCTCTTGGCCCTTGCACATCTCGCCCTCCTCTCCCTTGACCCCCGCTCCTTTTGCTCTCTTCTTGCTCCCCTACTCTCACTACTCACTGCTCTCTCCTCCCTCTCATCCCTCTCGACTCATGCTCACCTCTCTTGTCCCTTGCTCCTCTTGCTCCCCCCCCATCCCTCTCTCCTTGTATACCTCCTCTGGGCTCTTCCCCTTGCTCCTGTCTTTCATCCCTCATTCCCCTGGCTCCCCTCTCTCACCCCTTGCTCTCTCCCCTTACACCTCGCTCCCCTCTATCTCATCTTTTGCTTCTCTTGCTCCCCTTCCTCTCAGCCATAGACTCTCGCTCCCCTCTGTCAGTTGTCACTACTTGCTCCCCTGTCTCAGCTCTTGCTCCACACCCTCCCATGGCTCTCGCTCCCTTCACGCCCCTTAATCTTACTCTGGGTTCTCAGCCCTTGCTCCCCACTCTCTCGCCACTCGCTCCCCCCTCATCTGTTGCCCCATGCTCCTTGCTTCCCTCTGTCTTGGCCCTTGCACCCCACTCCCTCTTTCTCGTGTCTTGCTCCCCTTCCTATCAGCCATAGGTTCTTGCTCCCCTCTGTCAGCTCTCACTCCTCACTCCCCTCTTTCGGCTCTTGTTCTTACTCTCTTTGCTCATGGCTCTTGCTCCCCTTGCTCTCAGCTCTCGCTCATCTCTTACCCCTCGCTCCAGGCTCTCGCTCATCTTGCTCTTGGCTCTCGTGCCCCTCGTTCACACCTCTCCCTCCCCTCCGTCGTTCCCCTCCTTCGTTCCTTGCTGTTGGCTCACTCCCCTTGTTCTTCATGATCCCAGCTCTTCCCATCGTTCCCCTCTCTTGCACCTCTCACTCCTGGCTCCTGCCCCCCCCCCCGCTCAGCTCTCGCCCCTCGCTGCCCTCACTCTTATCCCATGCTCTTGCCCCTCACTCCCTTCTCTCTCGCCCCACCCCACGCCCCTCTCACTTCTTGGTCCTCGCACCCCTTCCTCTTGTCCCTCCCTCTTTGCCCCACCTAGCTCTTCCCCCTTGCCTCTCACTCCCCTCTCACAACCCTCCCATCTCTCTCGCTCCTCGCTCTCTCAGCTTTTGCATTCTTCACTTGCGGATCATGCTCCCCTTGCTCCTTTCTCACCCCTCTACTCTGGGCTCTTGCTTATCTTGCTCTCAGATATCACTCCCCTCGTTCTTGACCCTCGCTCTTGCTCTTGGCCTTCTCTCCCTTCACTCTCACCTCTTGCTCTCCCCCCTCTCAGCTGTCACCCCTTGCTCCTCCACTCCCCTCTCTCTTGGCTCTCACACCTCGCTCCTCTTGCCTCCCTTTATCTTTTCTCTCACTCCTCTTGCTCCCCTTCCTCTCAGCCGTAGGCTCTTGCTCCCCTCTGTTGGCCCTCGCTTCTTGCTCCCCTCTGTAGGCTTGTCTCCCAGCACTATGGGTACAGACAGGTTCTTTTGGGGATCCTTGGCAGATGATGGCACTAAATTGTAGTTACAATTAAAGTTTTATTTTTTTTAACATAATTTTATGATCAGCATAGAATAGAATTTTATGATCAGAGTAGCACGGGAGTTTTATAAGTAGAATCAGCATAGCACAATTTTATAAGTAGTGTAGCACAGAATTTTATAGCACAGCTTAGCTTATGGTTCCTAATCACCTGGACCCTCTACAGATTGGGTCAAATCTTAATACTTGGCTTGCCATATCAATAAAACGATCATAATCTAGACTCGAAATCACATAAAAGAATACGAGTCACTCAGTCCTCAGAGGAAGCAGGTGACAGTGGAGGCATCCCTGACCACTGAGGGATCATGGGTTTCACTGTCCAGCAGCAGTTCCAGTCCAAGTTCCCACTTAGGACTTGTAAATGCTTGATTTTATAGACAGTGCTTTATGTACTGTTACACTTCCCTGTTCTGTGATGGGATCATCACCACCACCTGGTTGTCTGGGTGCCTGGGACCTTCAAGGCTGGTAAGGAGGGAAGAAGTCGGCCTGGTGCCCAGGAACCTTGAGGCTGATAGGGAGGGGATGACAAAATCTGCCTGATGTACAGGACCTTCAGGGCCTGATGAGGAGGGAAAAGGAGACTGATATGTGACTAGCTTGGTGACAGAGAATGGCCGTTTGCCTTATAAAATGGCTTAGTAATGCTAATCATATTATCAGGGTGAGGAGCAGGAGGTACTGGTCACAAGGCTCTTGCTCCCCTCACTCCCATCTCTTGCTTCTCACACACTCCTTGCTCTTGTCTCTTGCTCCTCTCATACCCCTTGCTCTGGGCTGTCACTCATCTTGCCTTTGCTCTCCGCTCCCCTTCCTCTCAGCCTGTTGTGTGTTAATCCCAGTAGGCAGCTAAGCCCCACACAGCCACTTGCTCACTCCCCCTCCAGTGGGATGGGGGAGAGAATCAGAAGGGTAAAAGCGAGAAAACTTGTGGGTTTAGATAAAGACGGTTTAATAAGTGAAGCAAAGCTGCATGCACAAGCAAAGCAAAATAAGGACTTCATTCACTACTTCCCATCAGCAGGCAGATGTTTAGCCATTTGCAGGAAAGCAGGGCTTCATCACGCATAATGGTTACTTGGGAAGACAAACACCGTAACTCCAAACATCCCCCTGTCCTCCTTCTTCCCTGCAGCTTTTATTGCTGAGCACTATGTCATATGGTATGGAATATTCCTTTGGTCAGTTGGGGTCAGCTGTCCCGGCTGTGTCCCCTCCCAACTTCTTATACACCCTCAGCCTACTTGCTGTGGGGGCAGCATGAGAAACAGAGAAGGCCTCAACGCTGTGTAAGCACTGTTCATCAATAGCTAAAGCATCGGTGTGTTATCAATGCTGTTTTGGTTACAAATCCAAAGTACAGCACCATAGGGGCTGCTATGAAGAAAATTAACTCTATTCCAGCCAAAGCTGTTACTCCTTCATATATTCATGGAGAAGACATGAAAGACCAAAGGTCAATTAGAGTTGAAACTGGCCAGTGTTGTGCCAGACAACAAGAAGGTCTTTTTTAATTACATTAATAGCAAGAGGAAGTCTAAAGAAAACATTGGACCGATATTTGTTGAAGATGGTCACCTGACTAATAGGGATGAAGACAAAGTAGAGGCATTCAGTGCTTTAGAGCATTGAGCAATCCTTAATGTCATTAAATTTAACAAGAACAAATGTTGGATTTTGCACCTGGGATGGAGTAATGCCAGGCACAAGTATGAATTGGGAGAGGAGTGGCTGGAGAGCAGCCCTGCAGAAAGGGATCTGAGGGTGCTGGTTGACAGTAGGCTCAATATGAGTCAGCAGTGTATCTCCCCATCTCCCATCTCTCTCCCATTTCTCCTGTCTTTTGTCTCTGTCTCCTCTCATCTCTCACCTCTCATCTCTCTTCTCCTCTCATCACTCATCTTGTCTCTCCTCTCTTCTCTTGCCTCTCATCTTGTCTCATGTCTCGTCCTCTCTTCCCATCTGCCTTGTGTCTTTCTCTCATCTCGTCTCTTTCTCATCTCGCCTCTCATCTCTCCCATCTTTCCCCCTCTTCCCCTCTTCCCATCTCTTTCATCTTGTCTTGTATCACATCTCTTGTGCCTCCCTCTGTCCCCTCCCTTTGCTCTCTCTCATCTCTCCTCTCCCGTCCCTCTCTCATACTGTCTCTCTCCCTTCTTGGCTCTCTCGTCTGGTCTCATCTGGTCTCTCACCTTGTCTGTCATGTCTCTCATCTGGCCGCTCTTGTCTTGCCTGGCCTCTTGTCTCATCTCTGCTGAGATGAGAAGCCACCCCTGCAGCGCCCCCCCAGCTACCAAAACCTTGCTATGTAAACCCAATAGAGGTGCCAAAAAGGGCTGTTGTGGTTTAACACCAGTACGCGGCTTAACACCACACAGCTGCTCACTCACTCTCATCTTGTCAGGTCTCTCTTGTCTCTCGTCTCACCTCTCTTATCTCATCTAGTCTCTCACCTCTCTCGTCTGGTCTCACTCTCCTCCTCTCTTCTCTTGTCTCTGTCATCTTGTCTCTCATCTTGTTTCCCGTCTCATCTCTCTCATCTGTAGTCTCTAGCCTCTAGTCTCTTCATCTCTCCTCTCATCACTCACCTCCCATTTCTTGCTTCCCTTTTCTCGCCTCCCCTTTTCCTCTTCTCTCTCCTGTCTCTCATTTCGTCTCATCTCTCATTTCTTGTCTCATCTTTTCTTGTTTCATCTTTCTCATCTCTGCTCCTGTCATCTCATCTTGTCTCTTGTCTCACCTCTCTTTACTCGTCTATTGCCACTTGTTGTGTCACCCAGCTCGTCTCTCACCCTCCCTCCCTTTCTCTCTCTTCTCATCTCTCTCTGTTGCTTCCCTCTTGCTACCCTCTTGTCTCCCTCCCCTCTACCATCTCATCTCATGTCTCATTCCTTGTCTCATTCTTGTGTCTTGCTCTCTCATCTTTCCTGTCACTTGCAACTCTCATCTCTCTCTCATTACTCATCCCTCTTATCCTCCCCTCTACTCTTGTATCATCTGTCTGGTCTAGTCTCATTTTGTGCTTGTTTCATCTCTCTCATAGTCTTGTGTCTATCTCTCCTCACCTGTATTCCCGGGAAGATGATGGAGAAAATATTCCTGGAAACTGAAGGTGCTTGGTAGGAGTCAGTATGGATTTATGAATGGGAAATCATGCCTGACCAACCTGATAAGCCTTCTACAAAGAGGCAACTAGCTTGGTGGATGAGGGGAGAGCAGCGGATGTTGTTTAATGGACAGTGAAGTGGACTGAAACTGGCTGAATGGCCAGGCCCAGAGGGTTGTGATCAGTGGCACAAATTTCAGTTGGAAGCAAGTCACTAGTGGTGTCCTCCAGGAGTCTATACTGGGGCCAATACTTTTTGATATCTTCATTAGCGACCTGGAAAATAGGACAGAGTACACCCTCAGCAAGTTTTCAGATGATACGGAATTGAGAGGAGCAGTTGATAGACCAGATGGCTGTTGTGCCATTCAGAGGGACCTTGACAGGCTGGAGAACTGGGCAGAGAAGAATCACATGAAGTTCAACAAGTGGGAATGCAAAGTTCTACATCTGGGGAGCACTTACCCCAGGCACCAGTACAAGCTGCAGGCTAACTAGCTAGAAAGTAGCTTTGCAGAGAAGGAAATGGGGGTCCTGGTGGACAACAAGCTGAACGTGAGCCAGCAATGTGCCCTTGTGGCAAAAAAAGGCCAACGGTATCCCTGGCTGCATTAGGAAGAGCATTGCTAGGAGGTAGAGGGAGATCCTTCCTCTACATTCAGTGCTAGTGAGGCCGCATCTGGAGTACCGCGTTCAGTTCTGGGCTTCCCAGTACAAGAAAGGTATGGACTTACTGGAGCAAGTCCAGCAAAGGGCCACAAAGATGATTAAGGGACTGGAGCATCTGCCATATGAGGAGAGGCTGAGAGAGCTGGGACTATTCAGCCTGGAGAAGAAAAGGCTCAGGGAGTATCTTATCATTGTGAAAAAATACCTGATGGGAGGGAGTGAAGATGAGGGAGCAAGGCTCTTCTCAGTGGTGCTCATTGACAGGACAAGAGGCAATGGGCACAAATGGAAAAAAAGCAGGAAATTCCATCTGAACACTCGAAGACACTTTTTTACTGTGAGGTTAGTCAAGGACTGTACCAGGTTGTCCAAAGATGTTGTGGAGTCTCTACCCTTGGAGATATTAAGAACCCAACTGGACATGGCCCTGAGCAACTTGCTCTAGGCGACCCTGTTTTGAGCAAGGGGGGGTGGACTAGATGATCTCAAGAGGTCCTTTTCAACCTAAATGCTTCTGTGATTCTGTGCAAAATTGAAGAATTCTCTAATTCCTAGTATGTATACACCATTCTCAGTCTTTTTTCTGATACTCTAAATAGCTTTTCTTTGTAAGGCATTTTCCTTCATTGTTGGACCATTTCTGTGCTCTATCCAAATTTTGAATATTCCTCTTAAAAATGTCAGTGCCACAACCTCATGTACTTGTCTAGTGTGTGGCTCACTATTTTAATAGGGGTAAAATCCCTGCTTATAACTCCAGTGATTACATTAACACTTTCTGCTAAAGCAAGCTTACTTGAGTCACTTTTCCACTATGAACTTTAAAATGCTTTTCAGGGTCTTCTTTTCAGGTTGCAGCCCCTCATTCTATCACCTGCTAGAGCTTTAATTCAGCATTTGAATATGAAGAATTTATAGTGCAACTCAGTAAACCAGAGGAAGGACAGCTTTGAAGAATGGGTAGTCATTTACAAGCTGATGGGAAGACTTTGGCTTATTTCTGGTTTTTATGAGTTGTTCCTGAAGTCACATAAATGAGAAAAGTTTCTGTTAATTTACATTATTAAATTTAAGATATTTTGAGTGCAAGTAAGGTAAGAGCAAACTTTGAATATTTCAGTACATAAGGATTTGAACTGTTTCAGGGAAGAAAACGAAGAGAGAAATTTCTTTCTGGTATTGCATATTTTACCCATTGTGTTCTTACAGTACACTTTATTCAGTGTATGTTAGTTCTTTCTGAAAGCTGACAATATTTGGAAGTACTGTAATTTACTTGTATTGTGATTACTATAGAAATTACTTTTTTAGTTCTTTAGAATTGTGATGAGTTGGCATGAAATGTTTCCAGTGTTCAGTTTAATTGCATTGATTATTGAAAGTCTTTTTGTGAAGGCATGCTTAATTAAGATGTCAACATTAATATGTGCAGCTTCTAGAATTAATTATTTTTTGTGCATATAGGTAGCTTAAAGTGTGTTGTCTTAATATGGTATAAGGTTTTGAGTTTCCTCTCAAAATTTGACTGTAGTTGCAGCTAACGTATACAAGTGTAGTTAGGGAATAATCAGGCCCGTGAATGGATTTTTTTATAAAAGTTCTTTACCTCAAAGAAGTAATTAGGTTTGTGTGCACGTTGCTTCTGACTTGATAAGTGTATTTGGTGTTACAAAGCAGACTGTAAACTGTTAGAAAAAAATTCATGAAGTCCAAAGCTTATAGTATTCTCTTCTTGATGTGCTGCAAGCTCTAAGCAGACCTTAGATTAGACAAAGCAATAATATATAATATGAATTTTCTAATATTTTAGGCCAAAGCAGCATTTTTAAAAAGGAAAAATAAATGAAGTATCTCCATGTACTCATGTAATAGTATGTGAAACAATCTTTAGTTAATCCCCAGATTGGATTTTGGGTGAATAGTCTTCTTTTAAGATATAAATAAGGATAAGTGACAAAAAGCAAAGAAGTTTGTGCTGAACTTCTAATTTTACATTTTAATTTTATTCAGAGACCACGATGCAGACATCAGAGACTGGGTCGGACACAGGTTCGACTGTGACTTTACAGGCATCTGTGGCTGGCCAGGCAGCAGTGCCCACACAGGTAGTACAGCAGGTACCGGTTCAGCAACAGGTAGGTGTCTGTTAATTTTGGGAAAACAAAAAACCGTGGCAAGAAAGAATGATGCATTTCAACAGGTGTAGTGAAGAACTGATTTTGTACAAGGCTGCAAAAGAACTCTTTTTCACTGTCTTATTCAATTTTATTTTGCTGTAACTAAAATAGCTACATAAGCAGACATGCAGTTTTCAGGGTTTGTTTCTTGAATTAGAATATCTGGCAACCACCAGAAATACACATGCATGATTCTAAAAGTAGATTGCAATGAAACGTGTGCAATATCTCATAAAAAATTACATTCATTAAAGTTATTGAATATTCACATTTTTTACTTTGAAAGGTTGGTAAGGAATGTGGAATTTTTGAAATAAATATAATTTAGATGTAAAATGCAAAAGTAATGTCATTTTGTACTTCTAAGATGGACTCCCTGCAGGTTCTTGCACAACTCTAGAAAGGTATTTGAAGTAAAACCATATGTAATACATAAGTTTGATTTGACAGAGACTTAAAGGGGCTTCTGAAGCAGCCAGCTCAGCACACGCTTTTGTGACCTGATTAATCACCTATGCAGCCCCACCAACATTAGAGGGAGTGGTGCATGAGGAGATTGAGAAGGGAAGTGGAGTTGGAAAACAGAACTGAATGTGAAAAGCCATGACTTTTTTTTTTTTTTTAAATTATTTGTTCCAGTTGGAAGAGGCCTACAATGACCATCTAGTCCAGCTGCCTGACCACTTCAGGGCTGACCAAAAGCATATTATTAAGGGCATTGTCCAAATGCCTCTTAAACACTGACACGCATGGGGCATCGACCACCTCTCTAGGAAGCCTGTTCCAGTGTTTGACCACCCTCTCAGTAAAGAAATGTTTCCTAATATCTAGTCTGAACCTCCCCTGATGCAGCTTTGAACTATTCCCACTCATCCTGTCACAGGATACCAGGGAGAAGAGATCAGCACCTCCCTCTCCACTTCGCCTTCATTCAGCTGTCAGTGGTTTAGGTTCTTTGGGTGAAATCTGATGTTCTTTTTCAACATAAGTTGGCATTACAGTCTCAAAATCAACAATGTTAAAATTGAGAATAACTTCTTAAATTTAATAAGTCTGTTTCTGTGCTAGTGAATCACTGTTGTCTAAATTAAAATATCTAGTATTTCATTAGGTTTAGTTTTAAAATTTAAGGTGATGAATTTTTCTGCATGTTCTTTGTAATGCTGTTTAACTGCCTCATACATTTCACTACTATTTTTTCCTGGTATACAGCCTCAATTCATAATGTCTCATAATTCCATTAATATCACTTCTACTTATATTCAAATGTACCTTGGAATCTTGGAATGCATTTACTTTTTTTTTAAACACCACCCCCCACCCCCATGCCCCCCCAAAAAACAACCCGCCAAACAATGTTTCAGCAGAACACTTAAGCATTGGGCACTTAACATGAATTTAAATGCTTATCTTTCTGTACTTGCTCAAAGTTCATCCCTACTAAATCACAGAATTGCAAAATCACAGAATGGCTGAGGTTGGAAGGGACCTCTTGTCCAACCCCCTGCTCAAGCAGGGCCACCTAGAGCTGGTTTCCCAGGAACACGTGCAGACGGCTGTTGAATATCTCCAAGGAGGGAGACTCCACAGCCTCCCTGGGCAACCTACTCCAGCGCTCAGTCACTGTCACAGTAAAAAAGTGTTTCGTGAGGTTCAGACGGAACCTCCTGTGTTTCAGACTAAGCAGTCCCAGCTCTCTCAGCTGGGAGCCCAGAACTGGACACAGGACTCCAGGTACACAGTACTCGACTAGTGCTGAATAAAGGGGAAGGATCACCTACCTGGACCTACCGGCAATGCTTTGCCTAACGCAGCCCAGGATACCATTAGCCCTCTTTGCGGCAAGGGCACACTGCTGGCTCACGTTCAGCTTGGTGTCCACCAGGACCTGCAGGTCCTTTTCAGCAAAGCTGCTTTCCAGCTGTCTGGCTCCCCTGGCATGGGGGAGGACTTCCTCCCCAGGGGCAGGACTTGGCACTCCTCATTGTTGAAGTACACAAAGTTCCTGTCAGCTCATTTCTACAGCCTGTTGATATCTCTCTGAATGTCGTTCTTCAAAAGAGTTTTC